>NC_090228.1:26220112-26532269 GCF_024489055.1 Chanodichthys erythropterus
GTCAGAATTCTGAGATATAAAGTCGCAATTGCGTGATATTATGTCAGAATTCTGAGATATAAAGTCGCAATTGCGAGTTATAAAGTCAGAATTCTGAGATAAAAAGTTGCAATTGCGTGATAAAAAGTCAGAATTCTGAAATATAAACTCGCAATTGCGAGTTATAAAGTCAGAATTCTGAGATATAAAGTCACAATTGCGAGTTATAAAGTCAGAATTCTGAGATAAAAAGTTGCAATTGCATGATATAAAGTCAGAATTCTGAGATATAAAGTCGCAATTGCGAGTTATAAAGTCAGAATTCTGAGATAAAAAGTCACAATTGCGAGTTATAAAGTCAGAATTCTGAGATATAAAGTCGCAATTGCATGATAAAAAGTCAGAATTCTGAGATATAAAGTCGCAATTGCGAGTTATAAAGTCAGATTTCTGAGATATAAAGTCGCAATTGCGTGATATAAAGTCAGAATTCTGAGATATAAAGTCGCAATTGCGTGATAAAAAGTAAGAATTCTGAGATATAAAGTTGCAATTGCGAGTTATAAAGTCAGAATTCTGAGATAAAAACTCGCAATTGCGTGATAAAAAGTCAGAATTCTGAGATATAAAGTCGCAATTGCGTGATATTATGTCAGAATTCTGAGATATAAAGTCGCAATTGCGTGATATTATGTCAGAATTCTGAGATATAAAGTCGCAATTGCGTGATATTATGTCAGAATTCTGAGATATAAAGTCGCAATTGCGTGATATTATGTCAGAATTCTGAGATATAAAGTCGCAATTGCGTGATGAAAAGTCAGAATTCTGAGATATAAAGTCGCAATTAAGTGATATAAAGTCAGAATTCTGAGATATAAAGTCGCAATTGCGTGATAAAAAGTCAGAATTCTGAGATATAAAGTCGCAATTGCGTGATAAAAAGTCAGAATTCTGAGATATAAAGTCGCAATTGCGTGATAAAAAGTCAGAATTCTGAAATATAAACTCGCAATTGCGAGTTATAAAGTCAGAATTCTGAGATATAAACTCGCAATTGCGTGATAAAAAGTCAGAATTCTGAGATATAAAGTCACAATTGCGAGTTATAAAGTCAGAATTCTGAGATAAAAAGTTGCAATTGCATGATATAAAGTCAGAATTCTGAGATATAAAGTCGCAATTGCGAGTTATAAAGTCAGAATTCTGAGATAAAAAGTTGCAATTGCGTGATAAAAAGTCAGAATTCTGAGATATAAAGTCGCAATTGCGTGATATTATGTCAGAATTCTGAGATATAAAGTCGCAATTGCGTGATAAAAAGTCAGAATTCTGAGATATAAAGTCGCAATTGCGAGTTATAAAGTCAGAATTCTGAGATATAAAGTCGCAATTGCGTGATAAAAAGTCAGAATTCTGAGATATAAACTCGCAATTGCGAGTTATAAAGTCAGAATTCTGAGATATAAACTCGCAATTGCGTGATATAAAGTCAGAATTCTGAGATAAAAAGTCGCAATTGCGTGATAAAAAGTCAGAATTCTGAGATATAAAGTCGCAATTGCGTGATAAAAAGTAAGAATTCTGAGATATAAAGTTGCAATTGCGAGTTATAAAGTCAGAATTCTGAGATAAAAAGTTGCAATTGCGTGATAAAAAGTCAGAATTCTGAGATATAAAGTCGCAATTGCGAGTTATAAAGTCAGAATTCTGAGATATAAAGTCGCAATTGCGAGTTATAAAGTCAGAATTCTGAGATATAAAGTCGCAATTGCGTGATATTATGTCAGAATTCTGAGATATAAAGTCGCAATTGCGTGATATTATGTCAGAATTCTGAGATATAAAGTCGCAATTGCGTGATATTATGTCAGAATTCTGAGATATAAAGTCGCAATTGCGAGTTATAAAGTCAGAATTCTGAGATAAAAAGTTGCAATTGCGTGATAAAAAGTCAGAATTCTGAGATATAAAGTCGCAATTGCGTGATAAAAAGTCAGAATTCTGAGATATAAAGTCGCAATTGCGTGATATTATGTCAGAATTCTGAGATATAAAGTCGCAATTGCGTGATATTATGTCAGAATTCTGAGATATAAAGTCGCAATTGCGAGTTATAAAGTCAGAATTCTGAGATAAAAAGTTGCAATTGCGTGATAAAAAGTCAGAATTCTGAGATATAAAGTCGCAATTGCGTGATAAAAAGTCAGAATTCTGAGATATAAAGTCGCAATTGCGTGATATTATGTCAGAATTCTGAGATATAAAGTCGCAATTGCGTGATATTATGTCAGAATTCTGAGATATAAAGTCGCAATTGCGAGTTATAAAGTCAGAATTCTGAGATAAAAAGTTGCAATTGCGTGATAAAAAGTCAGAATTCTGAGATATAAAGTCGCAATTGCGTGATAAAAAGTCAGAATTCTGAGATATAAAGTCGCAATTGCGTGATAAAAAGTCAGAATTCTGAGATATAAAGTCGCAATTGCGTGATAAAAAGTCAGAATTCTGAAATATAAACTCGCAATTGCGAGTTATAAAGTCAGAATTCTGAGATATAAAGTCGCAATTGCGTGATAAAAAGTCAGAATTCTGAGATATAAAGTCACAATTGCGAGTTATAAAGTCAGAATTCTGAGATAAAAAGTTGCAATTGCATGATATAAAGTCAGAATTCTGAGATATAAAGTCGCAATTGCGAGTTATAAAGTCAGAATTCTGAGATAAAAAGTTGCAATTGCGTGATAAAAAGTCAGAATTCTGAGATATAAAGTCGCAATTGCGTGATATTATGTCAGAATTCTGAGATATAAAGTCGCAATTGCGTGATAAAAAGTCAGAATTCTGAGATATAAAGTCGCAATTGCGAGTTATAAAGTCAGAATTCTGAGATATAAAGTCGCAATTGCGTGATAAAAAGTCAGAATTCTGAGATATAAACTCGCAATTGCGAGTTATAAAGTCAGAATTCTGAGATATAAACTCGCAATTGCGTGATATAAAGTCAGAATTCTGAGATATAAACTCGCAATTGCGTGATAAAAAGTCAGAATTCTGAGATAAAAAGTCGCAATTGCGTGATAAAAAGTCAGAATTCTGAGATAAAAAGTCGCAATTGCGTGATATTATGTCAGAATTCTGAGATATAAAGTCGCAATTGCGTGATATTATGTCAGAATTCTGAGATATAAAGTCGCAATTGCGAGTTATAAAGTCAGAATTCTGAGATAAAAAGTTGCAATTGCGTGATAAAAAGTCAGAATTCTGAGATATAAAGTCGCAATTGCGTGATATTATGTCAGAATTCTGAGATATAAAGTCGCAATTGCGTGATAAAAAGTCAGAATTCTGAGATAAAAAGTCGCAATTGCGTGATAAAAAGTCAGAATTCTGAGATATAAAGTCGCAATTGCGTGATAAAAAGTCAGAATTCTGAGATATAAAGTCGCAATTGCGAGTTATAAAGTCAGAATTCTGAGATATAAAGTCGCAATTGCGAGTTATAAAGTCAGAATTCTGAGATATAAAATCACAATTGCATGATAAAAAGTCAGAATTCTGAGATATAAAGTCGCAATTGCGTGATATAAAGTCAGAATTCTGAGATATAAAGTCGCAATTGCGTGATATAAAGTCAGAATTCTGAGATATAAAGTCGCAATTGCGAGTTATAAAGTCAGAATTCTGAGATATAAAGTCGCAATTGCGAGTTATAAAGTCAGAATTCTGAGATATAAAGTCGCAATTGCGAGTTAAAAAGTCAGAATTCTGAGATAAAAAAGTCGCAATTGCGAGTTATAAAGTCAGAATTCTGAGATATAAACTCGCAATTGCGTGATATAAAGTCAGAATTCTGAGATATAAAGTCGCAATTGCGTGATAAAAAGTCAGAATTCTGAGATATAAACTCGCAATTGCGAGTTATAAAGTCAGAATTCTGAGATATAAACTCGCAATTGCGTGATATAAAGTCAGAATTCTGAGATATAAACTCGCAATTGCGTGATAAAAAGTCAGAATTCTGAGATAAAAAGTCGCAATTGCGTGATAAAAAGTCAGAATTCTGAGATATAAAGTCGCAATTGCGTGATATTATGTCAGAATTCTGAGATATAAAGTCGCAATTGCGTGATATTATGTCAGAATTCTGAGATATAAAGTCGCAATTGCGTGATATTATGTCAGAATTCTGAGATATAAAGTCGCAATTGCGTGATATTATGTCAGAATTCTGAGATATAAAGTCGCAATTGCGTGATATTATGTCAGAATTCTGAGATATAAAGTCGCAATTGCGTGATGAAAAGTCAGAATTCTGAGATATAAAGTCGCAATTAAGTGATATAAAGTCAGAATTCTGAGATATAAAGTCGCAATTGCAAGTTAAAAAGTCAGAATTCTGAGATATAAAGTCGCAATTGCGAGTTATAAAGTCAGAATTCTGAGATATAAAGTCGCAATTGCGTGATAAAAAGTCAGAATTCTGAGATATAAAGTCGCAATTGCGAGAAGTTATAAAGTCAGAATTCTGAGATATAAAGTCGCAATTAAGTGATATAAAGTCAGAATTCTGAGATATAAAGTCGCAATTGCGAGTTAAAAAGTCAGAATTCTGAGATATAAAGTCGCAATTGCGAGTTATAAAGTCAGAATTCTGAGATATAAAGTCGCAATTGCGTGATAAAAAGTCAGAATTCTGAGATATAAAGTCGCAATTGCGAGTTAAAAAGTCAGAATTCTGAGATATAAAGTCGCAATTGCGAGTTATAAAGTCAGAATTCTGAGATATAAAGTCGCAATTGCGTGATAAAAAGTCAGAATTCTGAGATATAAAGTCGCAATTGCGAGTTATAAAGTCAGAATTCTGAGATATAAAGTCGCAATTAAGTGATATAAAGTCAGAATTCTGAGATATAAAGTCGCAATTGCGAGTTAAAAAGTCAGAATTCTGAGATATAAAGTCGCAATTGCGAGTTATAAAGTCAGAATTCTGAGATATAAAGTCGCAATTGCGTGATAAAAAGTCAGAATTCTGAGATATAAAGTCGCAATTGCGAGTTATAAAGTCAGAATTCTGAGATAAAAAGTTGCAATTGCGTGATAAAAAGTCAGAATTCTGAGATATAAAGTCGCAATTGCGTGATATTATGTCAGAATTCTGAGATATAAAGTCGCAATTGCGTGATAAAAAGTCAGAATTCTGAGATATAAAGTCGCAATTGCGAGTTATAAAGTCAGAATTCTGAGATATAAAGTCACAATTGCATGATAAAAAGTCAGAATTCTGAGATATAAAGTCGCAATTGCGTGATATAAAGTCAGAATTCTGAGATATAAAGTCGCAATTGCGTGATATAAAGTCAGAATTCTGAGATATAAAGTCGCAATTGCGAGTTATAAAGTCAGAATTCTGAGATATAAAGTCGCAATTGCGAGTTATAAAGTCAGAATTCTGAGATATAAAGTCGCAATTGCGAGTTATAAAGTCAGAATTCTGAGATATAAAGTCGCAATTGCGAGTTATAAAGTCAGAATTCTGAGATATAAACTCGCAATTGCGTGATATTATGTCAGAATTCTGAGATATAAAGTCGCAATTGCGTGATAAAAAGTCAGAATTCTGAGATATAAACTCGCAATTGCGAGTTATAAAGTCAGAATTCTGAGATATAAACTCGCAATTGCGTGATATAAAGTCAGAATTCTGAGATATAAACTCGCAATTGCGTGATAAAAAGTCAGAATTCTGAGATAAAAAGTCGCAATTGCGTGATAAAAAGTCAGAATTCTGAGATATAAAGTCGCAATTGCGTGATAAAAAGTAAGAATTCTGAGATATAAAGTTGCAATTGCGAGTTATAAAGTCAGAATTCTGAGATAAAAAGTTGCAATTGCGTGATAAAAAGTCAGAATTCTGAGATATAAAGTCGCAATTGCGTGATATTATGTCAGAATTCTGAGATATAAAGTCGCAATTGCGTGATATTATGTCAGAATTCTGAGATATAAAGTCGCAATTGCGAGTTATAAAGTCAGAATTCTGAGATAAAAAGTTGCAATTGCGTGATAAAAAGTCAGAATTCTGAGATATAAAGTCGCAATTGCGTGATAAAAAGTCAGAATTCTGAGATATAAAGTCGCAATTGCGTGATATTATGTCAGAATTCTGAGATATAAAGTCGCAATTGCGTGATAAAAAGTCAGATTTCTGAGATATAAAGTCGCAATTAAGTGATATAAAGTCAGAATTCTGAGATATAAAGTCGCAATTGCGAGATAAAAAGTCAGAATTCTGAGATATAAAGTCGCAATTGCGAGTTATAAAGTCAGAATTCTGAGATATAAAGTCGCAATTGCGTGATAAAAAGTCAGAATTCTGAGATATAAAGTCGCAATTGCGTGATAAAAAGTCAGAATTCTGAGATATAAAGTCGCAATTGCGTGATAAAAAGTCAGAATTCTGAGATATAAAGTCGCAATTGCGTGATAAAAAGTCAGAATTCTGAGATATAAAGTCGCAATTGCGAGTTATAAAGTCAGAATTCTGAGATATAAAGTCGCAATTGCGAGTTATAAAGTCAGAATTCTGAGATATAAAGTCACAATTGCATGATAAAAAGTCAGAATTCTGAGATATAAAGTCGCAATTGCGTGATATAAAGTCAGAATTCTGAGATATAAAGTCGCAATTGCGTGATATAAAGTCAGAATTCTGAGATATAAAGTCGCAATTGCGAGTTATAAAGTCAGAATTCTGAGATATAAAGTCGCAATTGCGAGTTATAAAGTCAGAATTCTGAGATATAAAGTCGCAATTGCGAGTTATAAAGTCAGAATTCTGAGATATAAAGTCGCAATTGCGAGTTATAAAGTCAGAATTCTGAGATATAAACTCGCAATTGCGTGATATAAAGTCAGAATTCTGAGATATAAACTCGCAATTGCGTGATATAAAGTCAGAATTCTGAGATATAAAGTCACAATTGCGAGTTATAAAGTCAGAATTCTGAGATATAAAGTCGCAATTGCGAGTTATAAAGTCAGAATTCTGAGATATAAACTCGCAATTGCGTGATATAAAGTCAGAATTCTGAGATATAAAGTCGCAATTGCGTGATAAAAAGTCAGAATTCTGAGATATAAACTCGCAATTGCGAGTTATAAAGTCAGAATTCTGAGATATAAACTCGCAATTGCGTGATATAAAGTCAGAATTCTGAGATATAAACTCGCAATTGCGTGATAAAAAGTCAGAATTCTGAGATAAAAAGTCGCAATTGCGTGATAAAAAGTCAGAATTCTGAGATATAAAGTCGCAATTGCGTGATAAAAAGTAAGAATTCTGAGATATAAAGTTGCAATTGCGAGTTATAAAGTAAGAATTCTGAGATAAAAAGTTGCAATTGCGTGATAAAAAGTCAGAATTCTGAGATATAAAGTCGCAATTGCGTGATATTATGTCAGAATTCTGAGATATAAAGTCGCAATTGCGTGATATTATGTCAGAATTCTGAGATATAAAGTCGCAATTGCGAGTTATAAAGTCAGAATTCTGAGATAAAAAGTTGCAATTGCGTGATAAAAAGTCAGAATTCTGAGATATAAAGTCGCAATTGCGTGATATTATGTCAGAATTCTGAGATATAAAGTCGCAATTGCGTGATAAAAAGTCAGAATTCTGAGATATAAAGTCGCAATTGCGTGATAAAAAGTCAGAATTCTGAGATATAAAGTCGCAATTGCGTGATAAAAAGTCAGAATTCTGAAATATAAACTCGCAATTGCGAGTTATAAAGTCAGAATTCTGAGATATAAACTCGCAATTGCGTGATAAAAAGTCAGAATTCTGAGATATAAAGTCACAATTGCGAGTTATAAAGTCAGAATTCTGAGATAAAAAGTTGCAATTGCATGATATAAAGTCAGAATTCTGAGATATAAAGTCGCAATTGCGAGTTATAAAGTCAGAATTCTGAGATAAAAAGTTGCAATTGCGTGATAAAAAGTCAGAATTCTGAGATATAAAGTCGCAATTGCGTGATATTATGTCAGAATTCTGAGATATAAAGTCGCAATTGCGTGATAAAAAGTCAGAATTCTGAGATATAAAGTCGCAATTGCGAGTTATAAAGTCAGAATTCTGAGATATAAAGTCGCAATTGCGTGATAAAAAGTCAGAATTCTGAGATATAAAGTCGCAATTGCATGATAAAAAGTCAGAATTCTGAGATATAAAGTCGCAATTGCGTGATAAAAAGTAAGAATTCTGAGATATAAAGTCGCAATTGCGAGTTATAAAGTCAGAATTCTGAGATAAAAAGTTGCAATTGCGTGATAAAAAGTCAGAATTCTGAGATATAAAGTCGCAATTGCGTGATATTATGTCAGAATTCTGAGATATAAAGTCGCAATTGCGTGATATTAGGTCAGAATTCTGAGATATAAAGTCGCAATTGCGTGATATTATGTCAGAATTCTGAGATATAAAGTCGCAATTGCGTGATATTATGTCAGAATTCTGAGATATAAAGTCGCAATTGCGTGATATTATGTCAGAATTCTGAGATATAAAGTCGCAATTGCGAGTTATAAAGTCAGAATTCTGAGATAAAAAGTTGCAATTGCGTGATAAAAAGTCAGAATTCTGAGATATAAAGTCGCAATTGCGTGATATTATGTCAGAATTCTGAGATATAAAGTCGCAATTGCGTGATAAAAAGTCAGAATTCTGAGATATAAAGTCGCAATTGCGTGATAAAAAGTCAGAATTCTGAAATATAAACTCGCAATTGCGAGTTATAAAGTCAGAATTCTGAGATATAAACTCGCAATTGCGTGATAAAAAGTCAGAATTCTGAGATATAAAGTCACAATTGCGAGTTATAAAGTCAGAATTCTGAGATAAAAAGTTGCAATTGCATGATATAAAGTCAGAATTCTGAGATATAAAGTCGCAATTGCGAGTTATAAAGTCAGAATTCTGAGATAAAAAGTTGCAATTGCGTGATAAAAAGTCAGAATTCTGAGATATAAAGTCGCAATTGCGTGATATTATGTCAGAATTCTGAGATATAAAGTCGCAATTGCGTGATAAAAAGTCAGAATTCTGAGATATAAAGTCGCAATTGCGTGATAAAAAGTCAGAATTCTGAGATATAAAGTCGCAATTGCATGATAAAAAGTCAGAATTCTGAGATATAAAGTCGCAATTGCGAGTTATAAAGTCAGATTTCTGAGATATAAAGTCGCAATTGCGTGATATAAAGTCAGAATTCTGAGATATAAAGTCGCAATTGCGTGATATAAAGTCAGAATTCTGAGATATAAAGTCGCAATTGCGTGATAAAAAGTAAGAATTCTGAGATATAAAGTTGCAATTGCGAGTTATAAAGTCAGAATTCTGAGATAAAAAGTTGCAATTGCGTGATAAAAAGTCAGAATTCTGAGATATAAAGTCGCAATTGCGTGATATTATGTCAGAATTCTGAGATATAAAGTCGCAATTGCGTGATATTATGTCAGAATTCTGAGATATAAAGTCGCAATTGCGAGTTATAAAGTCAGAATTCTGAGATAAAAAGTTGCAATTGCGTGATAAAAAGTCAGAATTCTGAGATATAAAGTCGCAATTGCGTTATATTATGTCAGAATTCTGAGATATAAAGTCGCAATTGCGTGATAAAAAGTCAGAATTCTGAGATATAAACTCGCAATTGCGTGATATAAAGTCAGAATTCTGAGATATAAACTCGCAATTGCGTGATAAAAAGTCAGAATTCTGAGATAAAAAGTTGCAATTGCATGATATAAAGTCAGAATTCTGAGATATAAAGTCGCAATTGCGTGATATTATGTCAGAATTCTGAGATATAAAGTCGCAATTGCGTGATAAAAAGTCAGAATTCTGAGATATAAAGTCGCAATTGCGTGATAAAAAGTCAGAATTCTGAGATATAAAGTCGCAATTGCGAGTTATAAAGTCAGAATTCTGAGATATAAAGTTGCAATTGCGAGTTATAAAGTCAGAATTCTGAGATATAAAGTCGCAATTGCGTGATAAAAAGTCAGAATTCTGAGATATAAAGTCGCAATTGCGAGTTATAAAGTCAGAATTCTGAGATATAAAGTTGCAATTGCGAGTTATAAAGTCAGAATTCTGAGATATAAAGTCGCAATTGCGTGATAAAAAGTCAGAATTCTGAAATATAAACTCGCAATTGCGAGTTATAAAGTCAGAATTCTGAGATATAAACTCGCAATTGCGTGATAAAAAGTCAGAATTCTGAGATATAAAGTCACAATTGCGAGTTATAAAGTCAGAATTCTGAGATAAAAAGTTGCAATTGCATGATATAAAGTCAGAATTCTGAGATATAAAGTCGCAATTGCGAGTTATAAAGTCAGAATTCTGAGATAAAAAGTTGCAATTGCGTGATAAAAAGTCAGAATTCTGAGATATAAAGTCGCAATTGCGTGATATTATGTCAGAATTCTGAGATATAAAGTCGCAATTGCGTGATAAAAAGTCAGAATTCTGAGATATAAAGTCGCAATTGCATGATAAAAAGTCAGAATTCTGAGATATAAAGTCGCAATTGCGTGATAAAAAGTCAGAATTCTGAGATATAAAGTTGCAATTGCGAGTTATAAAGTCAGAATTCTGAGATAAAAAGTTGTAATTGCATGATAAAAAGTCAGAATTCTGAGATATAAAGTCGCAATTGCGTGATAAAAAGTCAGAATTCTGAGATATAAAGTCGCAATTGCGTGATAAAAAGTCAGAATTCTGAGATATAAAGTCGCAATTGCGTGATATTATGTCAGAATTCTGAGATATAAAGTCGCAATTGCGTGATATTATGTCAGAATTCTGAGATATAAAGTCGCAATTGCGAGTTATAAAGTCAGAATTCTGAGATAAAAAGTTGCAATTGCGTGATAAAAAGTCAGAATTCTGAGATATAAAGTCGCAATTGCGTTATATTATGTCAGAATTCTGAGATATAAAGTCGCAATTGCGTGATAAAAAGTCAGAATTCTGAGATATAAACTCGCAATTGCGAGTTATAAAGTCAGAATTCTGAGATATAAACTCGCAATTGCGTGATATAAAGTCAGAATTCTGGGATATAAACTCGCAATTGCGTGATATTATGTCAGAATTCTGAGATATAAAGTCGCTATTGCGTGATAAAAAGTCAGAATTCTGAGATATAAAGTCGCAATTGCGTGATAAAAAGTCAGAATTCTGAGATATAAAGTCGCAATTGCGTGATAAAAAGTCAGAATTCTGAGATATAAAGTCGCAATTGCGTGATAAAAAGTCAGAATTCTGAGATAAAAAGTTGCAATTGCGTGATAAAAAGTCAGAATTCTGAGATATAAAGTCGCAATTGCGTGATATTATGTCAGAATTCTGAGATATAAAGTCGCAATTGCGTGATATTATGTCAGAATTCTGAGATATAAAGTCGCAATTGCGTGATAAAAAGTCAGAATTCTGAGATATAAAGTCGCAATTGCGTGATAACAAGTCAGAATTCTGAGATATAAAGTCGCAATTGCGTGATATAAAGTCAGAATTCTGAGATATAAAGTTGCAATTGCGAGTTATAAAGTCAGAATTCTGAGATATAAAGTCGCAATTGCGAGTTATAAAGTCAGAATTCTGAGATATAAACTCGCAATTGCGTGATATAAAGTCAGAATTCTGAGATATAAACTCGCAATTGCGAGTTATAAAGTCAGAATTCTGAGATATAAACTCGCAATTGCGTGATAAAAAGTCAGAATTCTGAGATAAAAAGTCACAATTGCGTGATAAAAAGTCAGAATTCTGAGATATAAAGTCGCAATTGCGTGATAAAAAGTCAGAATTCTGAGATATAAACTCGCAATTGCGTGATAAAAAGTCAGAATTCTGAGATATAAAGTCACAATTGCGAGTTATAAAGTCAGAATTCTGAGATAAAAAGTTGCAATTGCATGATATAAAGTCAGAATTCTGAGATATAAAGTCGCAATTGCGAGTTATAAAGTCAGAATTCTGAGATAAAAAGTTGCAATTGCGTGATAAAAAGTCAGAATTCTGAGATATAAAGTCGCAATTGCGTGATATTATGTCAGAATTCTGAGATATAAAGTCGCAATTGCGTGATAAAAAGTCAGAATTCTGAGATATAAAGTCGCAATTGCATGATAAAAAGTCAGAATTCTGAGATATAAAGTCGCAATTGCGTGATAAAAAGTCAGAATTCTGAGATATAAAGTTGCAATTGCGAGTTATAAAGTCAGAATTCTGAGATAAAAAGTTGTAATTGCATGATAAAAAGTCAGAATTCTGAGATATAAAGTCGCAATTGCGTGATAAAAAGTCAGAATTCTGAGATATAAAGTCGCAATTGCGTGATAAAAAGTCAGAATTCTGAGATATAAAGTCGCAATTGCGTGATATTATGTCAGAATTCTGAGATATAAAGTCGCAATTGCGTGATATTATGTCAGAATTCTGAGATATAGTCGCAATTGCGAGTTA
Organism: Chanodichthys erythropterus; assembly: GCF_024489055.1. Taxonomy (NCBI): domain Eukaryota; kingdom Metazoa; phylum Chordata; class Actinopteri; order Cypriniformes; family Xenocyprididae; genus Chanodichthys; species Chanodichthys erythropterus. The sequence continues at coordinate 26,232,627 of NC_090228.1, forward strand.
TAAAGTCAGAATTCTGAGATAAAAAGTTGCAATTGCGTGATAAAAAGTCAGAATTCTGAGATATAAAGTCGCAATTGCGTTATATTATGTCAGAATTCTGAGATATAAAGTCGCAATTGCGTGATAAAAAGTCAGAATTCTGAGATATAAACTCGCAATTGCGAGTTATAAAGTCAGAATTCTGAGATATAAACTCGCAATTGCGTGATATAAAGTCAGAATTCTGGGATATAAACTCGCAATTGCGTGATATTATGTCAGAATTCTGAGATATAAAGTCGCTATTGCGTGATAAAAAGTCAGAATTCTGAGATATAAAGTCGCAATTGCGTGATAAAAAGTCAGAATTCTGAGATATAAAGTCGCAATTGCGTGATAAAAAGTCAGAATTCTGAGATATAAAGTCGCAATTGCGTGATAAAAAGTCAGAATTCTGAGATAAAAAGTTGCAATTGCGTGATAAAAAGTCAGAATTCTGAGATATAAAGTCGCAATTGCGTGATATTATGTCAGAATTCTGAGATATAAAGTCGCAATTGCGTGATATTATGTCAGAATTCTGAGATATAAAGTCGCAATTGCGTGATAAAAAGTCAGAATTCTGAGATATAAAGTCGCAATTGCGTGATAACAAGTCAGAATTCTGAGATATAAAGTCGCAATTGCGTGATATAAAGTCAGAATTCTGAGATATAAAGTTGCAATTGCGAGTTATAAAGTCAGAATTCTGAGATATAAAGTCGCAATTGCGAGTTATAAAGTCAGAATTCTGAGATATAAACTCGCAATTGCGTGATATAAAGTCAGAATTCTGAGATATAAACTCGCAATTGCGAGTTATAAAGTCAGAATTCTGAGATATAAACTTCGCAATTGCGTGATAAAAAGTCAGAATTCTGAGATAAAAAGTCACAATTGCGTGATAAAAAGTCAGAATTCTGAGATATAAAGTCGCAATTGCGTGATAAAAAGTAAGAATTCTGAGATATAAACTCGCAATTGCGTGATAAAAAGTCAGAATTCTGAGATATAAACTCGCAATTGCGAGTTATAAAGTCAGAATTCTGAGATATAAACTCGCAATTGCGTGATAAAAAGTCAGAATTCTGAGATAAAAAGTCGCAATTGCGTGATGAAAAGTCAGAATTCTGAAATATAAACTCGCAATTGCGAGTTATAAAGTCAGATTTCTGAGATATAAAGTCGCAATTGCGTGATGAAAAGTCAGAATTCTGAAATATAAACTCGCAATTGCGAGTTATAAATTCAGATTTCTGAGATATAAAGTCGCAATTGCGTGATAAAAAGTCAGAATTCTGAAATATAAACTCGCAATTGCGAGTTATAAAGTCAGATTTCTGAGATATAAAGTCGCAATTGCGTGATGAAAAGTCAGAATTCTGAGATATAAAGTCGCAATTGCGTGATAAAAAGTCAGAATTCTGAGATATAAAGTTGCAATTGCGAGTTATAAAGTCAGAATTCTGAGATATAAAGTCGCAATTGCGTGATAAAAAGTCAGAATTCTGAGATATAAAGTCGCAATTGCGAGTTATAAAGTCAGAATTCTGAGATATAAAGTCGCAATTGCGTGATATTATGTCAGAATTCTGAGATATAAAGTCGCAATTGCGTGATAAAAAGTCAGAATTCTGAGATATAAAGTTGCAATTGCGTGATAAAAAGTCAGAATTCTGAGATATAAAGTCGCAATTGCGTGATATTATGTCAGAATTCTGAGATATAAAGTCGCAATTGCGAGTTATAAAGTCAGAATTCTGAGATAAAAAGTCGCAATTGCGTGATAAAAAGTCAGAATTCTGAGATATAAAGTCGCAACTGCGTTATATTATGTCAGAATTCTGAGATATAAAGTCGCAATTGCGTGATAAAAAGTCAGAATTCTGAGATATAAACTCGCAATTGCGAGTTATAAAGTCAGAATTCTGAGATATAAACTCGCAATTGCGTGATATAAAGTCAGAATTCTGGGATATAAACTCGCAATTGCGTGATAAAAAGTCAGAATTCTGAGATAAAAAGTTGCAATTGCATGATATAAAGTCAGAAATCTGAGATATAAAGTCGCAATTGCGTGATATTATGTCAGAATTCTGAGATATAAATTCGCTATTGCGTGATAAAAAGTCAGAATTCTGAGATATAAAGTCGCAATTGCGTGATAAAAAGTCAGAATTCTGAGATATAAAGTCGCAATTGCGTGATAAAAAGTCAGAATTCTGAGATATAAAGTCGCAATTGCGTGATAAAAAGTCAGAATTCTGAGATAAAAAGTTGCAATTGCGTGATAAAAAGTCAGAATTCTGAGATATAAAGTCGCAATTGCGTGATATTATGTCAGAATTCTGAGATATAAAGTCGCAATTGCGTGATATTATGTCAGAATTCTGAGATATAAAGTCGCAATTGCGTGATAAAAAGTCAGAATTCTGAGATATAAAGTCGCAATTGCGTGATAACAAGTCAGAATTCTGAGATATAAAGTCGCAATTGCGTGATATAAAGTCAGAATTCTGAGATATAAAGTTGCAATTGCGAGTTATAAAGTCAGAATTCTGAGATATAAAGTCGCAATTGCGAGTTATAAAGTCAGAATTCTGAGATATAAACTCGCAATTGCGAGTTATAAAGTCAGAATTCTGAGATATAAACTCGCAATTGCGTGATAAAAAGTCAGAATTCTGAGATAAAAAGTCACAATTGCGTGATAAAAAGTCAGAATTCTGAGATATAAAGTCGCAATTGCGTGATAAAAAGTAAGAATTCTGAGATATAAACTCGCAATTGCGTGATAAAAAGTCAGAATTCTGAGATATAAACTCGCAATTGCGAGTTATAAAGTCAGAATTCTGAGATATAAACTCGCAATTGCGTGATAAAAAGTCAGAATTCTGAGATAAAAAGTCGCAATTGCGTGATGAAAAGTCAGAATTCTGAAATATAAACTCGCAATTGCGAGTTATAAAGTCAGATTTCTGAGATATAAAGTCGCAATTCAGTGATGAAAAGTCAGAATTCTGAAATATAAACTCGCAATTGCGAGTTATAAAGTCAGATTTCTGAGATATAAAGTCGCAATTGCGTGATAAAAAGTCAGAATTCTGAAATATAAACTCGCAATTGCGAGTTATAAAGTCAGATTTCTGAGATATAAAGTCGCAATTGCGTGATAAAAAGTCAGAATTCTGAGATATAAAGTCGCAATTGCGTGATAAAAAGTCAGAATTCTGAGATATAAAGTCGCAATTGCGAGTTATAAAGTCAGAATTCTGAGATATAAAGTCGCAATTGCGTGATAAAAAGTCAGAATTCTGAGATATAAAGTCGCAATTGCGTGATAAAAAGTCAGAATTCTGAGATATAAAGTCGCAATTGCGAGTTATAAAGTCAGAATTCTGAGATATAAAGTCGCAATTGCGTGATAAAAAGTCAGAATTCTGAGATATAAAGTCGCAATTGCGTGATAAAAAGTCAGAATTCTGAGATATAAAGTCGCAATTGCGAGTTATAAAGTCAGAATTCTGAGATATAAAGTCGCAATTGCGTGATATTATGTCAGAATTCTGAGATATAAAGTCGCAATTGCGTGATAAAAAGTCAGAATTCTGAGATATAAAGTCGCAATTGCGAGTTATAAAGTCAGAATTCTGAGATATAAAGTCGCAATTGCGTGATATTATGTCAGAATTCTGAGATATAAAGTCGCAATTGCGTGATAAAAAGTCAGAATTCTGAGATATAAAGTTGCAATTGCGAGTTATAAAGTCAGAATTCTGAGATATAAAGTCGCAATTGCGTGATAAAAAGTCAGAATTCTGAGATATAAAGTCGCAATTGCGTGATAAAAAGTCAGAATTCTGAGATATAAAGTCGCAATTGCGAGTTATAAAGTCAGAATTCTGAGATATAAAGTCGCAATTGCGTGATATTATGTCAGAATTCTGAGATATAAAGTCGCAATTGCGTGATAAAAAGTCAGAATTCTGAGATATAAAGTTGCAATTGCGTGATAAAAAGTCAGAATTCTGAGATATAAAGTCGCAATTGCGTGATAAAAAGTCAGAATTCTGAGATATAAAGTCGCAATTGCGAGTTATAAAGTCAGAATTCTGAGATATAAAGTCGCAATTGCGTGATATTATGTCAGAATTCTGAGATATAAAGTCGCAATTGCGAGTTATAAAGTCAGAATTCTGAGATAAAAAGTTGCAATTGCGTGATAAAAAGTCAGAATTCTGAGATATAAAGTCGCAATTGCGTTATATTATGTCAGAATTCTGAGATATAAAGTCGCAATTGCGTGATAAAAAGTCAGAATTCTGAGATATAAACTCGCAATTGCGAGTTATAAAGTCAGAATTCTGAGATATAAACTCGCAATTGCGTGATAAAAAGTCAGAATTCTGAGATAAAAAGTTGCAATTGCATGATATAAAGTCAGAAATCTGAGATATAAAGTCGCAATTGCGTGATATTATGTCAGAATTCTGAGATATAAAGTCGCTATTGCGTGATAAAAAGTCAGAATTCTGAGATATAAAGTCGCAATTGCGTGATAAAAAGTCAGAATTCTGAGATATAAAGTCGCAATTGCGTGATAAAAAGTCTTAATTCTGAGATATAAAGTCGCAATTGCGTGATAAAAAGTCAGAATTCTGAGATAAAAAGTTGCAATTGCGTGATAAAAAGTCAGAATTCTGAGATATAAAGTCGCAATTGCGTGATATTATGTCAGAATTCTGAGATATAAAGTCGCAATTGCGTGATAAAAAGTCAGAATTCTGAGATATAAAGTCGCAATTGCGTGATAACAAGTCAGAATTCTGAGATATAAAGTCGCAATTGCGTGATATAAAGTCAGAATTCTGAGATATAAAGTTGCATTTGCGAGTTATAAAGTCAGAATTCTGAGATATAAAGTCGCAATTGCGAGTTATAAAGTCAGAATTCTGAGATATAAAGTCGCAATTGCGTGATGAAAAGTCAGAATTCTGAAATATAAACTCGCAATTGCGAGTTATAAAGTCAGATTTCTGAGATATAAAGTCGCAATTGCGTGATAAAAAGTCAGAATTCTGAAATATAAACTCGCAATTGCGAGTTATAAAGTCAGAATTCTGAGATATAAACTCGCAATTGCGTGATAAAAAGTCAGAATTCTGAGATAAAAAGTCACAATTGCGTGATAAAAAGTCAGAATTCTGAGATATAAAGTCGCAATTGCGTGATAAAAAGTAAGAATTCTGAGATATAAACTCGCAATTGCGTGATAAAAAGTCAGAATTCTGAGATATAAACTCGCAATTGCGAGTTATAAAGTCAGAATTCTGAGATATAAACTCGCAATTGCGTGATAAAAAGTCAGAATTCTGAGATAAAAAGTCGCAATTGCGTGATGAAAAGTCAGAATTCTGAAATATAAACTCGCAATTGCGAGTTATAAAGTCAGATTTCTGAGATATAAAGTCGCAATTCAGTGATGAAAAGTCAGAATTCTGAAATATAAACTCGCAATTGCGAGTTATAAAGTCAGATTTCTGAGATATAAAGTCGCAATTGCGTGATAAAAAGTCAGAATTCTGAAATATAAACTCGCAATTGCGAGTTATAAAGTCAGATTTCTGAGATATAAAGTCGCAATTGCGTGATGAAAAGTCAGAATTCTGAGATATAAAGTCGCAATTGCGTGATAAAAAGTCAGAATTCTGAGATATAAAGTTGCAATTGCGAGTTATAAAGTCAGAATTCTGAGATATAAAGTCGCAATTGCGTGATAAAAAGTCAGAATTCTGAGATATAAAGTCGCAATTGCGTGATAAAAAGTCAGAATTCTGAGATATAAAGTCGCAATTGCGAGTTATAAAGTCAGAATTCTGAGATATAAAGTCGCAATTGCGTGATATTATGTCAGAATTCTGAGATATAAAGTCGCAATTACGTGATAAAAAGTCAGAATTCTGAGATATAAAGTCGCAATTGCGTGATATTATGTCAGAATTCTGAGATATAAAGTCGCAATTGCGTGATAAAAAGTCAGAATTCTGAGATATAAAGTTGCAATTGCGAGTTATAAAGTCAGAATTCTGAGATATAAAGTCGCAATTGCGTGATAAAAAGTCAGAATTCTGAGATATAAAGTTGCAATTGCGTGATAAAAAGTCAGAATTCTGAGATATAAAGTCACAATTGCGTGATATTATGTCAGAATTCTGAGATATAAAGTCACAATTGCGTGATATTATGTCAGAATTCTGAGATATAAAGTCGCAATTGCGTGATATTATGTCAGAATTCTGAGATATAAAGTCGCAATTGCGTGATAAAAAGTCAGAATTCTGAGATATAAAGTCACAATTGCGTGATAAAAAGTCAGAATTCTGAGATATAAAGTCGCAATTGCGAGTTATAAAGTCAGAATTCTGAGATATAAAGTCGCAATTGCGTGATAAAAAGTCAGAATTCTGAGATATAAAGTCACAATTGCGTGATAAAAAGTCAGAATTCTGAGATATAAAGTCACAATTGCGTGATAAAAAGTCAGAATTCTGAGATATAAAGTCACAATTGCGTGATAAAAAGTCAGAATTCTGAGATATAAAGTCGCAATTGCGTGATAAAAAGTCAGAATTCTGAGATATAAAGTCGCAATTGCGAGTTATAAAGTCAGAATTCTGAGATAAAAAGTTACAATTGCGTGATAAAAAGTCAGAATTCTGAGATAAAAAGTTGCAATTGCGAGATATAAAGTCAGAATTCTGAGATATAAAGTCGCAATTGCGTGATATTATGTCAGAATTCTGAGATATAAAGTCGCAATTGCGTGATAAAAAGTCAGAATTCTGAGATATAAAGTTGCAATTGCGAGTTATAAAGTCAGAATTCTGAGATATAAAGTCGCAATTGCGTGATAAGTCAGAATTCTGATATAAAGTCGCAATTGCGTGATATAAAGTCAGAATTCTGAGATATAAACTCGCAATTGCGTGATATTAGGTCAGAATTCTGAGATATAAAGTCGCAATTGCGTGATAAAAAGTCAGAATTCTGAGATATAAAGTTGCAATTGCGAGTTATAAAGTCAGAATTCTGAGATATAAAGTCGCAATTGCGTGATAAGTCAGAATTCTGATATAAAGTCGCAATTGCGTGATATTATGTCAGAATTCTGAGATATAAAGTCGCAATTGCGTGATATTAGGTCAGAATTCTGAGATATAAAGTCGCAATTGCGTGATATTATGTCAGAATTCTGAGATATAAAGTCGCAATTGCGTGATATTATGTCAGAATTCTGAGATATAAAGTCGCAATTGCGTGATAAAAAGTCAGAATTCTGAGATATAAAGTCGCAATTGCGTGATAAAAAGTCAGAATTCTGAGATATAAAGTCGCAATTGCGTGATAAAAAGTCAGAATTCTGAGATATAAAGTCGCAATTGCGAGTTATAAAGTCAGAATTCTGAGATATAAAGTCGCAATTGCGAGTTATAAAGTCAGAATTCTGAGATATAAAGTCGCAATTGCGAGTTATAAAGTCAGAATTCTGAGATATAAACTCGCAATTGCGTGATATAAAGTCAGAATTCTGAGATATAAACTCGCAATTGCGTGATATAAAGTCAGAATTCTGAGATATAAAGTCACAATTGCGAGTTATAAAGTCAGAATTCTGAGATATAAAGTCGCAATTGCGTGATATAAAGTCAGAATTCTGAGATATAAACTCGCAATTGCGTGATAAAAAGTCAGAATTCTGAGATAAAAAGTCGCAATTGCGTTATAAAAAGTCAGAATTCTGAGATATAAAGTCGCAATTGCGTGATATTATGTCAGAATTCTGAGATATAAAGTCGCAATTGCGTGATATTATGTCAGAATTCTGAGATATAAAGTCGCAATTGCGTGATATTATGTCAGAATTCTGAGATATAAAGTCGAAATTGCGTGATATTATGTCAGAATTCTGAGATATAAAGTCGCAATTGCGTGATATTATGTCAGAATTCTGAGATATAAAGTCGCAATTGCGTGATGAAAAGTCAGAATTCTGAGATATAAAGTCGCAATTAAGTGATATAAAGTCAGAATTCTGAGATATAAAGTCGCAATTGCGAGTTAAAAAGTCAGAATTCTGAGATATAAAGTCGCAATTGCGAGTTATATAGTCAGAATTCTGAGATATAAAGTCGCAATTGCGTGATAAAAAGTCAGAATTCTGAGATATAAAGTCGCAATTGCGAGTTATAAAGTCAGAATTCTGAGATAAAAAGTTGCAATTGCGTGATAAAAAGTCAGAATTCTGAGATATAAAGTCGCAATTGCGTGATATTATGTCAGAATTCTGAGATATAAAGTCGCAATTGCGTGATATTAGGTCAGAATTCTGAGATATAAAGTCGCAATTGCGTGATATTATGTCAGAATTCTGAGATATAAAGTCGCAATTGCGTGATATTATGTCAGAATTCTGAGATATAAAGTCGCAATTGCGTGATATTATGTCAGAATTCTGAGATATAAAGTCGCAATTGCGAGTTATAAAGTCAGAATTCTGAGATAAAAAGTTGCAATTGCGTGATAAAAAGTCAGAATTCTGAGATATAAAGTCGCAATTGCGTGATATTATGTCAGAATTCTGAGATATAAAGTCGCAATTGCGTGATAAAAAGTCAGAATTCTGAGATATAAAGTCGCAATTGCGTGATAAAAAGTCAGAATTCTGAGATATAAAGTCGCAATTGCGTGATAAAAAGTCAGAATTCTGAAATATAAACTCGCAATTGCGAGTTATAAAGTCAGAATTCTGAGATATAAACTCGCAATTGCGTGATAAAAAGTCAGAATTCTGAGATATAAAGTCACAATTGCGAGTTATAAAGTCAGAATTCTGAGATAAAAAGTTGCAATTGCATGATATAAAGTCAGAATTCTGAGATATAAAGTCGCAATTGCGAGTTATAAAGTCAGAATTCTGAGATAAAAAGTTGCATTTGCGTGATAAAAAGTCAGAATTCTGAGATATAAAGTCGCAATTGCGTGATATTATGTCAGAATTCTGAGATATAAAGTCGCAATTGCGTGATAAAAAGTCAGAATTCTGAGATATAAAGTCGCAATTGCGAGTTATAAAGTCAGAATTCTGAGATATAAAGTCGCAATTGCGTGATAAAAAGTCAGAATTCTGAGATATAAAGTCGCAATTGCATGATAAAAAGTCAGAATTCTGAGATATAAAGTCGCAATTGCGAGTTATAAAGTCAGATTTCTGAGATATAAAGTCGCAATTGCGTGATATAAAGTCAGAATTCTGAGATATAAAGTCGCAATTGCGTGATATAAAGTCAGAATTCTGAGATATAAAGTCGCAATTGCGTGATAAAAAGTAAGAATTCTGAGATATAAAGTTGCAATTGCGAGTTATAAAGTCAGAATTCTGAGATAAAAAGTTGCAATTGCGTGATATAAAGTCAGAATTCTGAGATATAAAGTCGCAATTGCGTGATATAAAGTCAGAATTCTGAGATATAAAGTCGCAATTGCGTGATAAAAAGTAAGAATTCTGAGATATAAAGTTGCAATTGCGAGTTATAAAGTCAGAATTCTGAGATAAAAAGTTGCAATTGCGTGATAAAAAGTCAGAATTCTGAGATATAAAGTCGCAATTGCGTGATATTATGTCAGAATTCTGAGATATAAAGTCGCAATTGCGTGATATTATGTCAGAATTCTGAGATATAAAGTCGCAATTGCGAGTTATAAAGTCAGAATTCTGAGATAAAAAGTTGCAATTGCGTGATAAAAAGTCAGAATTCTGAGATATAAAGTCGCAATTGCGTTATATTATGTCAGAATTCTGAGATATAAAGTCGCAATTGCGAGTTATAAAGTCAGAATTCTGAGATAAAAAGTTGCAATTGCGTGATAAAAAGTCAGAATTCTGAGATATAAACTCGCAATTGCGAGTTATAAAGTCAGAATTCTGAGATATAAACTCGCAATTGCGTGATATAAAGTCAGAATTCTGAGATATAAACTCGCAATTGCGTGATAAAAAGTCAGAATTCTGAGATAAAAAGTTGCAATTGCATGATATAAAGTCAGAATTCTGAGATATAAAGTCGCAATTGCGTGATATTATGTCAGAATTCTGAGATATAAAGTCGCAATTGCGTGATAAAAAGTCAGAATTCTGAGATATAAAGTCGCAATTGCGTGATAAAAAGTCAGAATTCTGAGATATAAAGTCGCAATTGCGAGTTATAAAGTCAGAATTCTGAGATATAAAGTTGCAATTGCGAGTTATAAAGTCAGAATTCTGAGATATAAAGTCGCAATTGCGTGATAAAAAGTCAGAATTCTGAGATATAAAGTCGCAATTGCGAGTTATAAAGTCAGAATTCTGAGATATAAAGTTGCAATTGCGAGTTATAAAGTCAGAATTCTGAGATATAAAGTCGCAATTGCGTGATAAAAAGTCAGAATTCTGAAATATAAACTCGCAATTGCGAGTTATAAAGTCAGAATTCTGAGATATAAACTCGCAATTGCGTGATAAAAAGTCAGAATTCTGAGATATAAAGTCACAATTGCGAGTTATAAAGTCAGAATTCTGAGATAAAAAGTTGCAATTGCATGATATAAAGTCAGAATTCTGAGATATAAAGTCGCAATTGCGAGTTATAAAGTCAGAATTCTGAGATAAAAAGTTGCAATTGCGTGATAAAAAGTCAGAATTCTGAGATATAAAGTCGCAATTGCGTGATATTATGTCAGAATTCTGAGATATAAAGTCGCAATTGCGTGATAAAAAGTCAGAATTCTGAGATATAAAGTCGCAATTGCGAGTTATAAAGTCAGAATTCTGAGATATAAAGTCGCAATTGCGTGATAAAAAGTCAGAATTCTGAGATATAAAGTCGCAATTGCATGATAAAAAGTCAGAATTCTGAGATATAAAGTCGCAATTGCGTGATAAAAAGTCAGAATTCTGAGATATAAAGTTGCAATTGCGAGTTATAAAGTCAGAATTCTGAGATAAAAAGTTGTAATTGCATGATAAAAAGTCAGAATTCTGAGATATAAAGTCGCAATTGCGTGATAAAAAGTCAGAATTCTGAGATATAAAGTCGCAATTGCGTGATAAAAAGTCAGAATTCTGAGATATAAAGTCGCAATTGCGTGATATTATGTCAGAATTCTGAGATATAAAGTCGCAATTGTGTGATATTATGTCAGAATTCTGAGATATAAAGTCGCAATTGCGAGTTATAAAGTCAGAATTCTGAGATAAAAAGTTGCAATTGCGTGATAAAAAGTCAGAATTCTGAGATATAAAGTCGCAATTGCGTTATATTATGTCAGAATTCTGAGATATAAAGTCGCAATTGCGTGATAAAAAGTCAGAATTCTGAGATATAAACTCGCAATTGCGAGTTATAAAGTCAGAATTCTGAGATATAAACTCGCAATTGCGTGATATAAAGTCAGAATTCTGGGATATAAACTCGCAATTGCGTGATAAAAAGTCAGAATTCTGAGATAAAAAGTTGCAATTGCATGATATAAAGTCAGAAATCTGAGATATAAAGTCGCAATTGCGTGATATTATGTCAGAATTCTGAGATATAAAGTCGCTATTGCGTGATAAAAAGTCAGAATTCTGAGATATAAAGTCGCAATTGCGTGATAAAAAGTCAGAATTCTGAGATATAAAGTCGCAATTGCGTGATAAAAAGTCAGAATTCTGAGATATAAAGTCGCAATTGCGTGATAAAAAGTCAGAATTCTGAGATAAAAAGTTGCAATTGCGTGATAAAAAGTCAGAATTCTGAGATATAAAGTCGCAATTGCGTGATATTATGTCAGAATTCTGAGATATAAAGTCGCAATTGCGTGATATTATGTCAGAATTCTGAGATATAAAGTCGCAATTGCGTGATAAAAAGTCAGAATTCTGAGATATAAAGTCGCAATTGCGAGTTATAAAGTCAGAATTCTGAGATATAAACTCGCAATTGCGTGATATAAAGTCAGAATTCTGAGATATAAAGTCGCAATTGCGTGATATTATGTCAGAATTCTGAGATATAAAGTCGCAATTGCGTGATAAAAAGTCAGAATTCTGAGATATAAAGTCGCAATTGCGAGTTATAAAGTCAGAATTCTGAGATATAAAGTCGCAATTGCGTGATAAAAAGTCAGAATTCTGAGATATAAAGTCGCAATTGCGTGATAACAAGTCAGAATTCTGAGATATAAAGTCGCAATTGCGTGATATTATGTCAGAATTCTGAAATATAAAGTCGCAATTGCGTGATAAAAAGTCAGAATTCTGAGATATAAAGTTGCAATTGCGTGATAAAAAGTCAGAATTCTGAGATATAAAGTTGCAATTGCGTGATAAAAAGTCAGAATTCTGAGATATAAAGTCGCAATTGCGTGATAAAAAGTCAGAATTCTGAGATATAAAGTCGCAATTGCGAGTTATAAAGTCAGAATTCTGAGATATAAAGTCGCAATTGCGTGATATTATGTCAGAATTCTGAGATATAAAGTCGCAATTGCGTGATAAAAAGTCAGAATTCTGAGATATAAAGTCGCAATTGCGTGATAAAAAGTCAGAATTCTGAGATATAAAGTCGCAATTGCGTGATATAAAGTCAGAATTCTGAGATATAAAGTCGCAATTGCGAGTTATAAAGTCAGATTTCTGAGATATAAAGTCGCAATTGCGTGATATAAAGTCAGAATTCTGAGATATAAAGTCGCAATTGCATGATAAAAAGTCAGAATTCTGAGATATAAAGTCGCAATTGCGTGATATAAAGTCAGAATTCTGAGATATAAAGTCGCAATTGCGTGATAAAAAGTCAGAATTCTGAGATATAAAGTTGCAATTGCGAGTTATAAAGTCAGAATTCTGAGATATAAAGTCGCAATTGCGTGATAAAAAGTCAGAATTCTGAGATATAAAGTCGCAATTGCGTGATAAAAAGTCAGAATTCTGAGATATAAAGTCGCAATTGCGGGTTATAAAGTCAGAATTCTGAGATATAAAGTTGCAATTGCGTGATATTATGTCAGAATTCTGAGATATAAAGTCGCAATTGCGTGATAAAAAGTCAGAATTCTGAGATATAAAGTCGCAATTGCGTGATATTATGTCAGAATTCTGAAATATAAAGTCGCAATTGCGTGATAAAAAGTCAGAATTCTGAGATATAAAGTTGCAATTGCGTGATAAAAAGTCAGAATTCTGAGATATAAAGTTGCAATTGCGTGATAAAAAGTCAGAATTCTGAGATATAAAGTCGCAATTGCGTGATAAAAAGTCAGAATTCTGAGATATAAAGTCGCAATTGCGAGTTATAAAGTCAGAATTCTGAGATATAAAGTCGCAATTGCGTGATATTATGTCAGAATTCTGAGATATAAAGTCGCAATTGCGTGATAAAAAGTCAGAATTCTGAGATATAAAGTCGCAATTGCGTGATAAAAAGTCAGAATTCTGAGATATAAAGTCGCAATTGCGTGATATAAAGTCAGAATTCTGAGATATAAAGTCGCAATTGCGAGTTATAAAGTCAGATTTCTGAGATATAAAGTCGCAATTGCGTGATATAAAGTCAGAATTCTGAGATATAAAGTCGCAATTGCATGATAAAAAGTCAGAATTCTGAGATATAAAGTCGCAATTGCGTGATATAAAGTCAGAATTCTGAGATACAAAGTCGCAATTGCGTGATAAAAAGTCAGAATTCTGAGATATAAAGTTGAAATTGCGTGATAAAAAGTCAGAATTCTGAGATATAAAGTCGCAATTGCGTGATAAAAAGTCAGAATTCTGAGATATAAAGTCGCAATTGCGTGATAAAAGTCAGAATTCTGAGATATAAACTCGCAATTGCGTGATATAAAGTCAGAATTCTGAGATATAAACTCGCAATTGCGTGATAAAAAGTCAGAATTCTGAGATATAAAGTCACAATTGCGAGTTATAAAGTCAGAATTCTGAGATAAAAAGTTGCAATTGCATGATATAAAGTCAGAATTCTGAGATATAAAGTCGCAATTACGTGATATTATGTCAGAATTCTGAGATATAAAGTCGCAATTGCGTGATAAAAAGTCAGAATTCTGAGATATAAAGTCGCAATTGCGTGATAAAAAGTCAGAATTCTGAGATATAAAGATGCAATTGCGAGTTATAAAGTCAGAATTCTGAGATATAAAGTCGCAATTGCGTGATAAAAAGTCAGAATTCTGAGATATAAAGTCGCAATTGCGTGATAAAAAGTCAGAATTCTGAGATATAAAGTCGCAATTGCGAGTTATAAAGTCAGAATTCTGAGATAAAAAGTTGCAATTGCGTGATAAAAAGTCAGAATTCTGAGATATAAAGTCGCAATTGCGTGATATTATGTCAGAATTCTGAGATATAAAGTCGCAATTGCGTGATATTATGTCAGAATTCTGAGATAAAAAGTTGTAATTGCGTGATATTATGTCAGAATTCTGAGATATAAAGTCACAATTGCGTGATAAAAAGTCAGAATTCTGAGATATAAAGTCGCAATTGCGTGATATTATGTCAGAATTCTGAGATATAAAGTCGCAATTGCGTGATAAAAAGTCAGAATTCTGAAATATAAAGTCGCAATTGCGTGATAAAAAGTCAGAATTCTGAGATATAAAGTTGCAATTGCGAGTTATAAAGTCAGAATTCTGAGATATAAAGTCGCAATTGCGTGATAAAAAGTCAGAATTCTGAGATATAAAGTCGCAATTGCGTGATAAAAAGTCAGAATTCTGAGATATAAAGTCGCAATTGCGAGTTATAAAGTCAGAATTCTGAGATAAAAAGTTGCAATTGCGTGATAAAAAGTCAGAATTCTGAGATATAAAGTCGCAATTGCGTGATATTATGTCAGAATTCTGAGATATAAAGTCGCAATTGCGTGATATTATGTCAGAATTCTGAGATAAAAAGTTGTAATTGCGTGATATTATGTCAGAATTCTGAGATATAAAGTCACAATTGCGTGATAAAAAGTCAGAATTCTGAGATATAAAGTCGCAATTGCGTGATATTATGTCAGAATTCTGAGATATAAAGTCGCAATTGCGTGATAAAAAGTCAGAATTCTGAGATATAAAGTCGCAATTGCGTGATAAAAAGTCAGAATTCTGAGATATAAAGTTGCAATTGCGAGTTATAAAGTCAGAATTCTGAGATATAAAGTCGCAATTGCGTGATAAAAAGTCAGAATTCTGAGATATAAAGTCACAATTGCGAGTTATAAAGTCAGAATTCTGAGATAAAAAGTTGCAATTGCGAGATATAAAGTCAGAATTCTGAGATATAAAGTCGCAATTGCGTGATAAAAAGTCAGAATTCTGAGATAAAAAGTTGCAATTGCGAGTTATAAAGTCAGAGTTCTGAGATATAAAGTCGCAATTGCGTGATAAAAAGTCAGAATTCTGAGATATAAAGTCGCAATTGCGTGATAAAAAGTCAGAATTCTGAGATATAAAGTCGCAATTGTGTGATAAAAAGTCAGAATTCTGAGATATAAAGTCGCAATTGCGTGATAAAAAGTCAGAATTCTGAGATATAAAGTTGCAATTGCGAGTTATAAAGTCAGAATTCTGAGATAAAAAGTTGTAATTGCGTGATAAAAAGTCAGAATTCTGAGATATAAAGTCGCAATTGCGTGATATTATGTCAGAATTCTGAGATATAAAGTCGCAATTACGTGATAAAAAGTCAGAATTCTGAGATATAAAGTCGCAATTGCGTGATATTATGTCAGAATTCTGAGATATAAAGTCGCAATTGCGTGATAAAAAGTCAGAATTCTGAGATATAAAGTCGCAATTGCGTGATAAAAAGTCAGAATTCTGAGATATAAAGTTGCAATTGCGAGTTATAAAGTCAGAATTCTGAGATATAAAGTCGCAATTGCGTGATAAAAAGTCAGAATTCTGAGATATAAAGTCGCAATTGCGTGATAAAAAGTCAGAATTCTGAGATATAAAGTCGCAATTGCGAGTTATAAAGTCAGAATTCTGAGATAAAAAGTTGCAATTGCGTGATAAAAAGTCAGAATTCTGAGATATAAAGTCGCAATTGCGTGATATTATGTCAGAATTCTGAGATATAAAGTCGCAATTGCGTGATAAGTCAGAATTCTGATATAAAGTCGCAATTGCGTGATATAAAGTCAGAATTCTGAGATATAAACTCGCAATTGCGAGTTATAAAGTCAGAATTCTGAGATATAAACTCGCAATTGCGAGTTATAAAGTCAGAATTCTGAGATATAAAGTCGCAATTGCGAGTTATAAAGTCAGAATTCTGAGATATAAAGTCGCAATTGCGTGATAAAAAGTCAGAATTCTGAGATATAAACTCGCAATTGCGTGATAAAAAGTCAGAATTCTGAGATATAAAGTCGCAATTGCGAGTTATAAAGTCAGAATTCTGAGATAAAAAGTTACAATTGCGTGATAAAAAGTCAGAATTCTGAGATAAAAAGTTGCAATTGCGAGATATAAAGTCAGAATTCTGAGATATAAAGTCGCAATTGCGTGATATTATGTCAGAATTCTGAGATATAAAGTCGCAATTGCGTGATAAAAAGTCAGAATTCTGAGATATAAAGTTGCAATTGCGAGTTATAAAGTCAGAATTCTGAGATATAAAGTCGCAATTGCGTGATAAGTCAGAATTCTGATATAAAGTCGCAATTGCGTGATATAAAGTCAGAATTCTGAGATATAAACTCGCAATTGCGAGTTATAAAGTCAGAATTCTGAGATATAAACTCGCAATTGCGAGTTATAAAGTCAGAATTCTGAGATATAAAGTCGCAATTGCGAGTTATAAAGTCAGAATTCTGAGATATAAAGTCGCAATTGCGTGATAAAAAGTCAGAATTCTGAGATATAAACTCGCAATTGCGTGATAAAAAGTCAGAATTCTGAGATATAAAGTCGCAATTGCGAGTTATAAAGTCAGAATTCTGAGATATAAAGTCACAATTGCGAGTTATAAAGTCAGAATTCTGAGATAAAAAGTTGCAATTGCGAGATATAAAGTCAGAATTCTGAGATATAAAGTCGCAATTGCGTGATATTATGTCAGAATTCTGAGATATAAAGTCGCAATTGCGTGATAAAAAGTCAGAATTCTGAGATATAAAGTTGCAATTGCGAGTTATAAAGTCAGAATTCTGAGATATAAAGTCGCAATTGCGTGATAAAAAGTCAGAATTCTGAGATATAAAGTTGCAATTGCGTGATAAAAAGTCAGAATTCTGAGATATAAAGTCACAATTGCGTGATATTATGTCAGAATTCTGAGATATAAAGTCACAATTGCGTGATATTATGTCAGAATTCTGAGATATAAAGTCGCAATTGCGTGATATTATGTCAGAATTCTGAGATATAAAGTCGCAATTGCGTGATAAAAAGTCAGAATTCTGAGATATAAAGTCACAATTGCGTGATAAAAAGTCAGAATTCTGAGATATAAAGTCGCAATTGCGAGTTATAAAGTCAGAATTCTGAGATATAAAGTCGCAATTGCGTGATAAAAAGTCAGAATTCTGAGATATAAAGTCACAATTGCGTGATAAAAAGTCAGAATTCTGAGATATAAAGTCACAATTGCGTGATAAAAAGTCAGAATTCTGAGATATAAAGTCACAATTGCGTGATAAAAAGTCAGAATTCTGAGATATAAAGTCGCAATTGCGTGATAAAAAGTCAGAATTCTGAGATATAAAGTCGCAATTGCGAGTTATAAAGTCAGAATTCTGAGATAAAAAGTTACAATTGCGTGATAAAAAGTCAGAATTCTGAGATAAAAAGTTGCAATTGCGAGATATAAAGTCAGAATTCTGAGATATAAAGTCGCAATTGCGTGATATTATGTCAGAATTCTGAGATATAAAGTCGCAATTGCGTGATAAAAAGTCAGAATTCTGAGATATAAAGTTGCAATTGCGAGTTATAAAGTCAGAATTCTGAGATATAAAGTCGCAATTGCGTGATAAGTCAGAATTCTGATATAAAGTCGCAATTGCGTGATATAAAGTCAGAATTCTGAGATATAAACTCGCAATTGCGAGTTATAAAGTCAGAATTCTGAGATATAAACTCGCAATTGCGAGTTATAAAGTCAGAATTCTGAGATATAAAGTCGAAATTGCGAGTTATAAAGTCAGAATTCTGAGATATAAAGTCGCAATTGCGTGATAAAAAGTCAGAATTCTGAGATATAAACTCGCAATTGCGTGATAAAAAGTCAGAATTCTGAGATATAAAGTCGCAATTGCGAGTTATAAAGTCAGAATTCTGAGATATAAAGTCACAATTGCGAGTTATAAAGTCAGAATTCTGAGATAAAAAGTTGCAATTGCGAGATATAAAGTCAGAATTCTGAGATATAAAGTCGCAATTGCGTGATATTATGTCAGAATTCTGAGATATAAAGTCGCAATTGCGTGATAAAAAGTCAGAATTCTGAGATATAAAGTTGCAATTGCGAGTTATAAAGTCAGAATTCTGAGATATAAAGTCGCAATTGCGTGATAAAAAGTCAGAATTCTGAGATATAAAGTTGCAATTGCGTGATAAAAAGTCAGAATTCTGAGATATAAAGTCACAATTGCGTGATATTATGTCAGAATTCTGAGATATAAAGTCACAATTGCGTGATATTATGTCAGAATTCTGAGATATAAAGTCGCAATTGCGTGATATTATGTCAGAATTCTGAGATATAAAGTCGCAATTGCGTGATAAAAAGTCAGAATTCTGAGATATAAAGTCACAATTGCGTGATAAAAAGTCAGAATTCTGAGATATAAAGTCGCAATTGCGAGTTATAAAGTCAGAATTCTGAGATATAAAGTCGCAATTGCGTGATAAAAAGTCAGAATTCTGAGATATAAAGTCACAATTGCGTGATAAAAAGTCAGAATTCTGAGATATAAAGTCACAATTGCGTGATAAAAAGTCAGAATTCTGAGATATAAAGTCACAATTGCGTGATAAAAAGTCAGAATTCTGAGATATAAAGTCACAATTGCGTGATAAAAAGTCAGAATTCTGAGATATAAAGTCACAATTGCGTGATAAAAAGTCAGAATTCTGAGATATAAAGTCACAATTGCGTGATAAAAAGTAAGAATTCTGAGATATAAACTCGCAATTGCGTGATAAAAAGTAAGAATTCTGAGATATAAAGTCGCAATTGCGTGATATAAAGTCAGAATTCTGAGATATAAAGTCGCAATTGCGAGTTATAAAGTCAGAATTCTGAGATAAAAAGTTGCAATTGCGTGATAAAAAGTCAGAATTCTGAGATATAAAGTCGCAATTGCGAGTTATAAAGTCAGAATTCTGAGATATAAAGTCGCAATTGCGTGATAAAAAGTCAGAATTCTGAGATATAAACTCGCAATTGCGAGTTATAAAGTCAGAATTCTGAGATATAAACTCGCAATTGCGTGATATAAAGTCAGAATTCTGGGATATAAACTCGCAATTGCGTGATAAAAAGTCAGAATTCTGAGATAAAAAGTTGCAATTGCATGATATAAAGTCAGAAATCTGAGATATAAAGTCGCAATTGCGTGATATTATGTCAGAATTCTGAGATATAAAGTCGCTATTGCGTGATAAAAAGTCAGAATTCTGAGATATAAAGTCGCAATTGCGTGATAAAAAGTCAGAATTCTGAGATATAAAGTCGCAATTGCGTGATAAAAAGTAAGAATTCTGAGATATAAAGTTGCAATTGCGAGTTATAAAGTCAGAATTCTGAGATATAAAGTCGCTATTGCGTGATAAAAAGTCAGAATTCTGAGATAAAAAGTTGCAATTGCGTGATAAAAAGTCAGAATTCTGAGATATAAAGTCGCAATTGCGTGATATTATGTCAGAATTCTGAGATATAAAGTCGCAATTGCGTGATATTATGTCAGAATTCTGAGATATAAAGTCGCAATTGCGTGATAAAAAGTCAGAATTCTGAGATATAAAGTCGCAATTGCGTGATAACAAGTCAGAATTCTGAGATATAAAGTCGCAATTGCGTGATATAAAGTCAGAATTCTGAGATATAAAGTCGCAATTGCGAGTTATAAAGTCAGAATTCTGAGATATAAAGTCGCAATTGCGAGTTATAAAGTCAGAATTCTGAGATATAAACTCGCAATTGCGTGATATAAAGTCAGAATTCTGAGATATAAACTCGCAATTGCGAGTTATAAAGTCAGAATTCTGAGATATAAACTCGCAATTGCGTGATAAAAAGTCAGAATTCTGAGATAAAAAGTCACAATTGCGTGATAAAAAGTCAGAATTCTGAGATACAAAGTCGCAATTGCGTGATAAAAAGTAAGAATTCTGAGATATAAACTCGCAATTGCGTGATAAAAAGTCAGAATTCTGAGATATAAACTCGCAATTGCGAGTTATAAAGTCAGAATTCTGAGATATAAACTCGCAATTGCGTGATAAAAAGTCAGAATTCTGAGATAAAAAGTCGCAATTGCGTGATGAAAAGTCAGAATTCTGAAATATAAACTCGCAATTGCGAGTTATAAAGTCAGATTTCTGAGATATAAAGTCGCAATTGCGTGATGAAAAGTCAGAATTCTGAGATATAAAGTCGCAATTGCGTGATAAAAAGTCAGAATTCTGAAATATAAACTCGCAATTGCGAGTTATAAAGTCAGATTTCTGAGATATAAAGTCGCAATTGCGTGATGAAAAGTCAGAATTCTGAGATATAAAGTCGCAATTGCGTGATAAAAAGTCAGAATTCTGAGATATAAAGTTGCAATTGCGAGTTATAAAGTCAGAATTCTGAGATATAAAGTCGCAATTGCGTGATAAAAAGTCAGAATTCTGAGATATAAAGTCGCAATTGCGTGATAAAAAGTCAGAATTCTGAGATATAAAGTCGCAATTGCGAGTTATAAAGTCAGAATTCTGAGATATAAAGTCGCAATTGCGTGATATTATGTCAGAATTCTGAGATATAAAGTCGCAATTGCGTGATAAAAAGTCAGAATTCTGAGATATAAAGTTGCAATTGCGTG
This sequence comes from Chanodichthys erythropterus, assembly GCF_024489055.1. Lineage (NCBI taxonomy): Eukaryota > Metazoa > Chordata > Actinopteri > Cypriniformes > Xenocyprididae > Chanodichthys > Chanodichthys erythropterus. The sequence goes on from NC_090228.1 coordinate 26,253,767, forward strand.
ATAAAAAGTCAGAATTCTGAGATATAAAGTCGCAATTGCGTGATAAAAAGTCAGAATTCTGAGATATAAAGTCGCAATTGCGAGTTATAAAGTCAGAATTCTGAGATATAAAGTCGCAATTGCGTGATATTATGTCAGAATTCTGAGATATAAAGTCGCAATTGCGTGATAAAAAGTCAGAATTCTGAGATATAAAGTCGCAATTGCGTGATAAAAAGTCAGAATTCTGAGATATAAAGTCGCAATTGCGTGATATAAAGTCAGAATTCTGAGATATAAAGTCGCAATTGCGAGTTATAAAGTCAGATTTCTGAGATATAAAGTCGCAATTGCGTGATATAAAGTCAGAATTCTGAGATATAAAGTCGCAATTGCATGATAAAAAGTCAGAATTCTGAGATATAAAGTCGCAATTGCGTGATATAAAGTCAGAATTCTGAGATACAAAGTCGCAATTGCGTGATAAAAAGTCAGAATTCTGAGATATAAAGTTGCAATTGCGTGATAAAAAGTCAGAATTCTGAGATATAAAGTCGCAATTGCGTGATAAAAAGTCAGAATTCTGAGATATAAAGTCGCAATTGCGTGATAAAAAGTCAGAATTCTGAGATATAAACTCGCAATTGCGTGATATAAAGTCAGAATTCTGAGATATAAACTCGCAATTGCGTGATAAAAAGTCAGAATTCTGAGATATAAAGTCACAATTGCGAGTTATAAAGTCAGAATTCTGAGATAAAAAGTTGCAATTGCATGATATAAAGTCAGAATTCTGAGATATAAAGTCGCAATTGCGTGATATTATGTCAGAATTCTGAGATATAAAGTCGCAATTGCGTGATAAAAAGTCAGAATTCTGAGATATAAAGTTGCAATTGCGAGTTATAAAGTCAGAATTCTGAGATATAAAGTCGCAATTGCGTGATAAAAAGTCAGAATTCTGAGATATAAAGTCGCAATTGCGTGATAAAAAGTCAGAATTCTGAGATATAAAGTCGCAATTGCGAGTTATAAAGTCAGAATTCTGAGATAAAAAGTTGCAATTGCGTGATAAAAAGTCAGAATTCTGAGATATAAAGTCGCAATTGCGTGATATTATGTCAGAATTCTGAGATATAAAGTCGCAATTGCGTGATATTATGTCAGAATTCTGAGATAAAAAGTTGTAATTGCGTGATATTATGTCAGAATTCTGAGATATAAAGTCACAATTGCGTGATAAAAAGTCAGAATTCTGAGATATAAAGTCGCAATTGCGTGATATTATGTCAGAATTCTGAGATATAAAGTCGCAATTGCGTGATAAAAAGTCAGAATTCTGAGATATAAAGTCGCAATTGCGTGATAAAAAGTCAGAATTCTGAGATATAAAGTCGCAATTGCGTGATAAAAAGTCAGAATTCTGAGATATAAAGTTGCAATTGCGAGTTATAAAGTCAGAATTCTGAGATATAAAGTCGCAATTGCGTGATAAAAAGTCAGAATTCTGAGATATAAAGTCGCAATTGCGTGATAAAAAGTCAGAATTCTGAGATATAAAGTCGCAATTGCGAGTTATAAAGTCAGAATTCTGAGATAAAAAGTTGCAATTGCGTGATAAAAAGTCAGAATTCTGAGATATAAAGTCGCAATTGCGTGATATTATGTCAGAATTCTGAGATATAAAGTCGCAATTGCGTGATATTATGTCAGAATTCTGAGATATAAAGTCGCAATTGCGTGATATTATGTCAGAATTCTGAGATATAAAGTCGCAATTGCGTGATATTATGTCAGAATTCTGAGATAAAAAGTTGTAATTGCGTGATATTATGTCAGAATTCTGAGATATAAAGTCACAATTGCGTGATAAAAAGTCAGAATTCTGAGATATAAAGTCGCAATTGCGTGATATTATGTCAGAATTCTGAGATATAAAGTCGCAATTGCGTGATAAAAAGTCAGAATTCTGAGATATAAAGTCGCAATTGCGTGATAAAAAGTCAGAATTCTGAGATATAAAGTTGCAATTGCGAGTTATAAAGTCAGAATTCTGAGATATAAAGTCGCAATTGCGTGATAAAAAGTCAGAATTCTGAGATATAAAGTCACAATTGCGAGTTATAAAGTCAGAATTCTGAGATAAAAAGTTGCAATTGCGAGATATAAAGTCAGAATTCTGAGATATAAAGTCGCAATTGCGTGATAAAAAGTCAGAATTCTGAGATAAAAAGTTGCAATTGCGAGTTATAAAGTCAGAATTCTGAGATATAAAGTCGCAATTGCGTGATAAAAAGTCAGAATTCTGAGATATAAAGTCGCAATTGCGTGATAAAAAGTCAGAATTCTGAGATATAAAGTCGCAATTGCGTGATAAAACGTCAGAATTCTGAGATATAAAGTTGCAATTGCGAGTTATAAAGTCAGAATTCTGAGATATAAAGTCGCAATTGCGTGATAAAAAGTCAGAATTCTGAGATATAAAGTCGCAATTGCGTGATAAAAAGTCAGAATTCTGAGATATAAAGTCGCAATTGCGAGTTATAAAGTCAGAATTCTGAGATAAAAAGTTGCAATTGCATGATAAAAAGTCAGAATTCTGAGATATAAAGTCGCAATTGCGTGATATTATATCAGAATTCTGAGATATAAAGTCGCAATTGCGTGATAAGTCAGAATTCTGATATAAAGTCGCAATTGCGTGATATAAAGTCAGAATTCTGAGATATAAACTCGCAATTGCGAGTTATAAAGTCAGAATTCTGAGATATAAAGTCGCAATTGCGAGTTATAAAGTCAGAATTCTGAGATATAAAGTCGCAATTGCGTGATAAAAAGTCAGAATTCTGAGATATAAACTCGCAATTGCGTGATAAAAAGTCAGAATTCTGAGATATAAAGTCGCAATTGCGAGTTATAAAGTCAGAATTCTGAGATAAAAAGTCGCAATTGCGTGATAAAAAGTCAGAATTCTGAGATATAAAGTTGCAATTGCGAGTTATAAAGTCAGAATTCTGAGATAAAAAGTTGTAATTGCGTGATAAAAAGTCAGAATTCTGAGATATAAAGTCGCAATTGCGTGATATTATGTCAGAATTCTGAGATATAAAGTCGCAATTGCGTGATAAAAAGTCAGAATTCTGAGATATAAAGTCGCAATTGCGTGATATTATGTCAGAATTCTGAGATATAAAGTCGCAATTGCGTGATAAAAAGTCAGAATTCTGAGATATAAAGTCGCAATTGCGTGATAAAACGTCAGAATTCTGAGATATAAAGTTGCAATTGCGAGTTATAAAGTCAGAATTCTGAGATATAAAGTCGCAATTGCGTGATAAAAAGTCAGAATTCTGAGATATAAAGTCGCAATTGCGTGATAAAAAGTCAGAATTCTGAGATATAAAGTCGCAATTGCGAGTTATAAAGTCAGAATTCTGAGATAAAAAGTTGCAATTGCATGATAAAAAGTCAGAATTCTGAGATATAAAGTCGCAATTGCGTGATATTATATCAGAATTCTGAGATATAAAGTCGCAATTGCGTGATAAGTCAGAATTCTGATATAAAGTCGCAATTGCGTGATATAAAGTCAGAATTCTGAGATATAAACTCGCAATTGCGAGTTATAAAGTCAGAATTCTGAGATATAAAGTCGCAATTGCGAGTTATAAAGTCAGAATTCTGAGATATAAAGTCGCAATTGCGTGATAAAAAGTCAGAATTCTGAGATATAAACTCGCAATTGCGTGATAAAAAGTCAGAATTCTGAGATATAAAGTCGCAATTGCGAGTTATAAAGTCAGAATTCTGAGATAAAAAGTTGCAATTGCGTGATAAAAAGTCAGAATTCTGAGATATAAAGTCACAATTGCGAGTTATAAAGTCAGAATTCTGAGATAAAAAGTTGCAATTGCGAGATATAAAGTCAGAATTCTGAGATATAAAGTCGCAATTGCGTGATATTATGTCAGAATTCTGAGATATAAAGTCGCAATTGCGTGATAAAAAGTCAGAATTCTGAGATATAAAGTTGCAATTGCGAGTTATAAAGTCAGAATTCTGAGATATAAAGTCGCAATTGCGTGATAAAAAGTCAGAATTCTGAGATATAAAGTTGCAATTGCGTGATAAAAAGTCAGAATTCTGAGATATAAAGTCACAATTGCGTGATATTATGTCAGAATTCTGAGATATAAAGTCACAATTGCGTGATATTATGTCAGAATTCTGAGATATAAAGTCGCAATTGCGTGATATTATGTCAGAATTCTGAGATATAAAGTCGCAATTGCGTGATAAAAAGTCAGAATTCTGAGATATAAAGTCACAATTGCGTGATAAAAAGTCAGAATTCTGAGATATAAAGTCGCAATTGCGTGATAAGTCAGAATTCTGATATAAAGTCGCAATTGCGTGATATAAAGTCAGAATTCTGAGATATAAACTCGCAATTGCGAGTTATAAAGTCAGAATTCTGAGATATAAAGTCGCAATTGCGAGTTATAAAGTCAGAATTCTGAGATATAAAGTCGCAATTGCGTGATAAAAAGTCAGAATTCTGAGATATAAACTCGCAATTGCGTGATAAAAAGTCAGAATTCTGAGATATAAAGTCGCAATTGCGAGTTATAAAGTCAGAATTCTGAGATAAAAAGTTGCAATTGCGTGATAAAAAGTCAGAATTCTGAGATATAAAGTCACAATTGCGAGTTATAAAGTCAGAATTCTGAGATAAAAAGTTGCAATTGCGAGATATAAAGTCAGAATTCTGAGATATAAAGTCGCAATTGCGTGATATTATGTCAGAATTCTGAGATATAAAGTCGCAATTGCGTGATAAAAAGTCAGAATTCTGAGATATAAAGTTGCAATTGCGAGTTATAAAGTCAGAATTCTGAGATATAAAGTCGCAATTGCGTGATAAAAAGTCAGAATTCTGAGATATAAAGTTGCAATTGCGTGATAAAAAGTCAGAATTCTGAGATATAAAGTCACAATTGCGTGATATTATGTCAGAATTCTGAGATATAAAGTCACAATTGCGTGATATTATGTCAGAATTCTGAGATATAAAGTCGCAATTGCGTGATATTATGTCAGAATTCTGAGATATAAAGTCGCAATTGCGTGATAAAAAGTCAGAATTCTGAGATATAAAGTCACAATTGCGTGATAAAAAGTCAGAATTCTGAGATATAAAGTCACAATTGCGTGATAAAAAGTAAGAATTCTGAGATATAAACTCGCAATTGCGTGATAAAAAGTAAGAATTCTGAGATATAAAGTCACAATTGCGACTTTATATCTCGCAATTCTGACTTTATATCACGTTATTAACTTTGATGGTTGGAGACACTTTCTTCAGCTCATATTCGGTCAGCTCATGGTCTCACTCACTACCATTATGAAGCTCGGATGCGTCAGGATATTTATTAATATAACTCAAGATTGTGTTCATCAGAAAGAAGAAGTTACACCTAGCATGGCTTGAGGGTGAGTAAAGTTTGGGGTAATTTTCATTTTAAAGTGCATTATGGAAGCATGGAATAGAAAAACAAGCTTGCCTAAAACAAACAAACAAACAAACAAACAAAAAAAAATAGCTTGAATATAAAGTTACTTGATATAACTTACTTGAAAGGGGCTTTTGTCTCAGGTCCTTTAAGAGACTTCTGTGCAGGACAAGGTTTGACATCTCAAAAGTCGTCTCTTTCGTCGCTGCTCCTCAGGACTGATGAACGATTCCGTCTCCTCACAGTACCGATTGCCAAAATACTGGAGATGAGATGGTGGTTTCCTCTCCTTGTTACACTTATTGCACAGGATTACTTCAGTCTTCTGCACATGTTTCCTTGACTTCATTCATCTGCTCCCTTTCTTGTTTTTCTTCCTGTAGTACTCTGTGGTACAGAAGGCTGTGCTGCTGCTGGCATAGTTGGTCCAGGTGGTGCTACAATGAGCATTATAGGCTGGAGTGAAGCAGGAGTAGGAAGATAACTGGGAGTGGTCAAGAAATGTGGTAGAAATGACTTCCACTTCTTGGTCAAATCTTGATAGAATGTTATTTTATATTTAATAATTGCACATGCTTTAACTTTAAAAGTTTAATATCATTATCCAAACTGTGTACAACTACGGTGTACATTCAGATGGTAGTACTTTCTGCTAACCTGACTGATCTTCCGTCCCCTAACAAAAGCACTCCCTTCTGTCTGGTCCATCAGCACTGACTGCTGTTCCCTCTATGCAGCATCTATGACAGGGATGAGGTAAGATGATTGATTCGAACAGAATGATGTTTTTTGGGCAAGGCAGCCCACTCAGAGATGTAAATCCAAATGTGACATATGATAATGTATATGGTGTGTGCATGTTTGGTGGTTTTGTATGCTATGCACTTTTATAATTTTCTGTATTTTTTATTTTTCTGTGTTTGTAACAGTTCATTTTGTACCTTGAGATGCTGGGTGATCTATCCGGTGATGATGCTCCTGCTCTGACTTTTGCTGACGGACCCTCCATGCCTTACGTTCACTTCTCTTCTCCTTTTCATTTAAATCACTTATTCTTTTTAGTATCAATGTCTTTGGCATAGCTCTGGATCATTTTCTGCAAGTATTCTGCTCTACGTTCAGGATCAGCCTCCCTGCGCTGCAATTCCCTACAATAAAATATATCATACCATTGAGTTCAATTAGGTTGATAGTGACTCTGATGCTCAGACGCCGTTTTCAAAGCACTATTGTAGTGGAAGGTCAGGACAGCTGAAAAAAAAAATGGTGCTTCGTGACCCCACCTGATGCATAAAAGGAAAATGATTTGTTAGATATGGTGGAGAAAACAGGTCTGACCACCAGATGTCGCTAATGCACATTGTGTTAAAAGTTTTGAGTAATGAACTGTTTTCAGTTTGATGAAAGCCTTGGTTTCCCATCACTATCTAATAGCTTCATATGAAATCATGAGATGAATGAGAACATTTCTGATAACTGAAAAAAGACAGTAGACTTACCATGGGCCTTTCTTCATAGGTCTTCAGGAAATAGGAAGAAAAAAGTCAGTTTTTATTTAAAACTGAGAGATTTTTGTTAATCAGTAACACCAGTGACACCTCCAGGGGACCACTACTTTTATTATATATTTTATAATATTTATTTGGCTTTTCATGTATTTTAAATGGTAGAAAAACCTGTTTTTTTACCTCACAATAAAGCACTTTCCCTCTGTAGATGATTTACTTTCCCTTTGTAGATGATTCAGGGGACGAGCACTTCTGTGGTGTTTGGAATTCTATATAATTAATTAAAAAACACATATTGCCACATTGATGGACTGATTGTAAAGTCTATATAAACTCTAACCAACAAAGATTTTTTTATTACAGTGTTGCTTTGGACTCTGTTCTTTGTATTACTCTTGTATTGCATTGTAATGTCTATCATGTCTGTCATGTGCGATTAGGGGCCATTATGCTCTATTTAAATGTCTGTTGTAGTTCCACTGGGGGACACTGGGTGGAGTGTGGGTTTAAAGTGATAGTTCACCCCAAAATTAAAAATTGTAGATCAGTAGATCACAAATGATGATTTTTAACTCCAATCGTTGCGGTCTGTCAGTCGTATAATGTCAATGGGAACTTCGTCTATAATAGTCAAAAAAACCCACACCGACAAATCCAAACTAAACCCTGCGGCTCGTGACGATACATTGATTTCGCGCTGACAACGGAAGTGATGTCTCGCACACATTGAAGTATAAGTGCGTGACATCACGTCCGCTGAAAGAGGGCCATCAGACCTCACTAGCTGAATGCAGAAGGTAAAAAAGCTGTTTAATGTCAAAAAACTTGTTAGTCAGCTACAAAAATGAAAGAGGAGCGTTTTTATATCCACTGTAAATATAGGCCATTGCATATTCATGTACTTAACATGTGCTTCAATACCGAATGTATTAAACCATTTTATGATGACCACCATTTAAATGTTTAGGCCAATATTAAAAACAAGTAGAAACATAATTATGTCATTAAAAATATATTATAATGTTTTTATAAAAACTTATTTGTGTAATTTATATGTAAGTAGTGTCACGGCATGTGCCCATAGGAGGAAGAAGGCAGGAGAAGCAGGTTTCCAAAAGAACTCAAAGGTTTAATATAACTAAAACAGGCAGGTAAACACATCTAAAATACAACAGTGACTGGACAACTGAGGGAGGTGAGTGGTGTGCTTAAAAGTCTGGTGTGATGAGGTGCTGATGGGGAGCTGGTGTGTGTGATTAGCTGATGGTGGAGTGAGTGCAGGTGAGGGCCAAGATGGGAAATGGAGTCCAGGACAGACGCACGTGCTTCTGCTTTCCATTTTCTTCAAAAAGCTTGCGTTGTATGTCCTACACCTTCACTTTTCAACTTGTGGAGTGAACGTGGCTCCAGTTCTGTTTTTTTTCCTTAAGTAGAATAGGGAAGGGTAGGACATACAGCACAAGCTTTTTGAAGAATACGGAAAGCAGAAAGCAAGGCGTTCATTTGTGTTTTTATAAAGCATATACATTTGTATTTTTGCAAAAATGACATCATTTCTCTAGATAAGACCCTTATTCCTCGTCTGGTGTCGTTTAAAGCTCTTTGAAGCTGCACTGAAACTGTTACTGTAATTTTGACCTTCAACCATTTGGGCTCCATTGAAGTCCACTATAAGGTGAATAATCCTGGAATGTTTTCATCAAAAACCTTCATTTCTTTTCGACTGAAGAAAGAAAGACATGAACATCTTGGATGAAATGGGGGTTAGTAAATTATCAGGAAAATTTTATTGAAAGTGAACCAATCCCTTAAATAGTCCACTGCTTTTTTATAGACTAGTGTCTGTGAATATTAAACCACAAAAAGATTAAATATGAATCCTGCATGCTCTGTGTGTCTCTGTCTGAATGAATAGGGAAGACGTGCAGTTTTATTTATGCCAGGGGAAGGTAAGTTTGGTCCTAGAGGGCAGCTGTCCAGCAGAGTTTAGCTCCAACCCTTAAAAAAAAAAAACCTCACCTACCTATAGCCTTACTAGAGTGGACATTATATTTCTGTTAATACAACAGTTGATATGATCCTGTTGTCAGCATGCTCACAGAGGGTTTTTTCTTTTATCTCACAGATTTGAGAATCATATTGTAAACTATATTCTAAATAAACTACAAAAACTACTTTGTCCTCACATTCTTCTCACATACCTGACTGAAAGGTTCATTATGCAGGTCATCATGTCTTCTCAGGTGTGAATCACAGCATTATTCAGGATTATTCACACCTCCACGCATACTGTCCTTCTAAACAAAAAGTGTCTTACAAAATTTAATTCAATATATTGTTTTATGTGAATGAGTAGACACAGGGGCGGAGCCAGGGGGTGGCCACCCCACTGGCCACCCCACTGGCCACCCCAATTGTAATTGCCTTTTTAAAAGACAAAAATAATTTCTATTGATCTAGGAGCAGAGGACCTCGATCATGTCTGTATGACAAAGTTCGGACTGTGAAACTCTCGCGACACTCACTTGTAATCCCGTATAGACAAACGCGCTGTCGCAAGAGTTTCTATTGCGTTCGTCAAAACAAAAAAATGTGGAGATGATGAGTGCGGCTTCGCTTCGGTGCCTGGAACAACTCAAGAGTTTGAGCACACAAACACATATTTTCAGGTGAGTTATTAAAATCATACAAATATTATTTTTGTTCCTTTCAGTTCTTTTAGAGTTAACAAGTGTCAGCGAAGTTTTATCAATGTCCTGTGTAAACGGTGAGCTCTAATGGAGTAAGACGTGAGTTTGGTAGCTCCTGCCGATTTTGATTAATATTGTAATTCTTTTTCGACACATATTTAGCATAGTCTTGCTCCGCTGATTTTTTTTGTTAGGAAATCTAACTCTGGACTGCGTAAGATGGCTGGAAAGAACTCTAAAACTCGCAAAACTATTCAGACACAACTGCGACCTAGCCCTCAAATCGCGACCACACCCTCGAGTGGGTCATCTGTTGCTTCAGAGGTCGAGGGCGCCTCGGCGCATGCTAACCTTGACATCGATGCACTTAAGCTCGAGTTGTTGGCCTCGGTGAGGAAAGAGATTGCTGATATTTTTAAAAAGGAACTCCAGGATACACTCGGGGATGCTCTGCCTACTATTAGGCTTGACCTACAAGCGGTAAAGTCACAGCTGGCGAATGATAAAGCTGCTACCGAGGCTACCATGTCCAAGCTTAAAGGTACGGTTGGAGAAATGGAGCACGCACTCACTGAGTGCTCTGATGACATCGCCGAGATGAAAACTACTATCGAGTGCCTTACAGCTAGCGTAGCCAAGCTGGAAAATAAATGTGAAGACTTGGAGTCCAGATCACGGCGCAACATCGTTAGGATAGTGGGAGTACCGGAGGGCCCTGACACCTGTACCACTGCAGCTATGGCCGCCTTGCTGAAGGAAGCGTTCAATCTGGAAAAGGAGCCGCTTTTGGACTGGTCCCACCGGACCCTCCAACCCAAACCCAAGCCTGGTGACCGTCCACGAGCCATTGTATGCAGGTTTCATTATCAAAGTGACTGTATGGACATTCTGCGCCGCGCTAGAGAGCTCCGACAGATTAAAGTCAGAGGCGTGACCGTCTCAGTCTTCCCTGACCACACCGCCAAGAAAGCACAGGCTCGGGCTGCATTCAATGAGGTCAGACGCCAACTTCGTGGCATTGATGGTGCGCGTTATGGTCTGTTTCATCCAGCGCGACTTCGCATCACGTACAACGGTGTTGAGAAGGATTTCGTTTCTGCGGAGGAAGCCAGCGACTTTGTGAAAACTTTGGTTCCTGGGTGAGCTTCAATAGCTTTTCAGATCTGTTCTACTCTTAAATCTCTATTTGTTCAGTATTAGATGTTTTTTTTCTGGCTTGCTACACTTACTAAATTAGTGTAATTTTGGTCTGTTTGTAGCAGGTACATTTTTATTTTATTTATATTTATTTTCCTCAACCTTACTGGACATTGTTAACAAGACTATACCATATTTTGTATTTTCTCATTTTATGGCTTCTGCATCTATTTGCGCAAGACTGAGGACCTACTGTTATTTGTTTATTTGTATTTTTATGTGCGTTACTGTATTCATGCGCATTTGTTAATGTTGAGATCGGCGGGAGTTTTTTCTTTTCTCTCTCGCTTTTGTTTGTTCGGCATGGTCTCAGGGTTGTTCAACACTATTGTGGACAACTTGTGGTTATTGTGGGAAACACTGCTGTCTCCTTTGTTCTGGGGTTACATGGGGACTTTGGGTGTATTTGTGTTTAAGGGATTGTTGGGGTGGGGGGGTGGGGAGGATGTTTCACCTCAGCTCTGTATGACCATTTTTTTTTTTTTTTTATTCAGATGGTTAATGACAATATATATCCCAGCACTGCTGGGTCAGGCACACCTCTCAGATTTATCAGTTGGAAAATACGTGGTATGGGTAATCCTGTTAAGAGATCTAAGGTTTTTGCGCACTTGAAACGTTTAAACTCTGATTTAGTATTTTTGCAGGAGACTCACCTTCGTGTTAAAGATCAGTGTAGGTTACATTGCCCCTGGGTAGGCCAAGTCTTCCACTCAAATTTCAATTCAAAAGCAAGGGGGGTCGCCATTTTAATTAACAAAAAAGTTCAGTTCTCATCAACTGATGTTATTGCTGATAGGAATGGCAGATATCTCATAGTTGCTGGGACCCTGATGCAAAAAAAGGTTTTGTTGGTAAACGTATACGCCCCGAACTTCGATGATGTTGAATTCGCTAACAGATTTCTGAGTAACATCCCCTTCTTGAACACACACTTGCTGATCCTTGGTGGGGATCTAAATTGTGTTTTTGACCCAATTTTGGATCGGTCTAATCCTCGAAATCTGACTCGATCTGCTATGTCTAAAGCATTCTCTGATTTTATGGAACAGAATAGTATTATTGATCCATGGAGATCCCGTAACCCATCTATTAAAAAATTCTCTTTCTTTTCCCAGGTGCACCATTCATACTCTAGAATTGATTACTTTTTTATTGATAGTACACTTAATTCATGTGTTAATTCTTCTGACTATTTAGGTATTGTAATATCTGACCATTCACCTTTATTATTAGATATTCAACTCTCTAATTATAAACCTAGCCCACCACTTTGGAGATTTAACTCTCTTCTTTTGGCAGACAAAGAATTCTGTGAACTCATTTCAAACTCCATTGATGAGTTCTTGTCTTTTAATCACAATGACTCCTCTTCGTATTCATTGCTGTGGGAAACACTTAAATGTTACCTGAGAGGTCAAATTATTTCTTACTCTGCTCTTTCTAATAAAAAGATTAATGGTAAGCTTAATGCACTTACATCTGTGATTAGTAACCTTCAGAAATATGCATTGAACCCTTCTCCAGAACTACTCAAGCAGCGTCTCGATTTGCAAGCAGAATTTGATCTTATTTCAACTAAAGAGGCAGAGCGCTTGCTACTACGTAGCCGTGGCTCATACTACGAACATGGTGATAAGGCAAGTCGTTTACTGGCACATCAGATACGACGACAGGCCACTTCCCGCTTGATACCTACTATTAAAAACACTTGTGACACTATTACTGCAGACCCCTTAGAAATTAATGCTACTTTTAAATCATTTTACTCTTTATTATATAAATCTGAATTTCCTACTGATAACACTAAAATGAATACATTTCTACAGAATCTTTCAAACCCTGTCATTGATTCTATTACTGCCATGCAAATGGACTCTCCAATCTCTCTTGAAGAAGTATTAAATGCAATTAATGTCATGCAATCTAATAAAGCCCCAGGCCCCGACAGCCTGGGGCTTTATTAAAAAAAAAATTTACTGGCAAATTGGCACCATTACTTTTATCCATATTCACTGAATCCCTGGAAAGTGGTTGTTTACCACCAACCATGACACAAGCCACTATTGCTCTCCTTCTCAAAAAGGACAAAGATTCAACCTCCTGTGGGTCTTACAGACCATTGTCTTTGCTTAATGCTGATGTCAACGTATTGGCTAAGGTAATTGCATCCCGCTTAGAGAAAGCGCTTCCTCATATTATATCCGAAGAGCAAAATGGTTTTATAAAGGGACATCAATTGTTTTTTAATACTCGTACACTTTTCAATATAATTTACTCTAAACACTCTGCTGAACTTCCTGAGCTTGATAGGGTAGAGTGGGAGTACTTGTTTGCAGTTTTAAAAAAAATTGGATTTGGTGAAAATTTTATTTCTTGGATTCGCCTCCTCTATTCATCTCCTAAGGCCAGTGTTCATACTAATGATGTTTATTCTGATTATTTTACCCTTGAACGGGGAACTCGCCAAGGGTGTCCCTTATCACCTTTGCTCTTTGCTGTTGCTATCGAACCTCTGTCAATTACATTAAGAGCTTCCCCTTTATTCAAAGGAATCATCCGTAATAGAACTGAATATAAACTATCATTGTATGCGGATGATTTGCTATTGTATATATCTGATCCTTCACTCTCTATCCCTGCTGTTTTAAGTATTCTGGAGAACTTCAGCTCTTTTTCAGGTTATAAATTAAATTTGGAGAAAAGTGAGTGTTTTCCCATTAATACTGCAGCATGTCATATGCAACAGTCAGATTTGCCTTTTCGATTTAGTCCATCAGGGTTCAAATACCTCGGTGTCAACGTGACTCGTTCTTTGTCTAGCCTTGCTTCTGCGAATTTCACTCCCCTTATCTCTAAGATTACAACCAATATTCAAAGATGGGGTAACCTCCCCCTTTCTTTAATCGGCAAGTTCAATGTTGTTAAAATGAATATTTTACCAAAATTTATATTCTTATTCCAGTCAATTCCTCTTTTTCTGCCAAAGGATTTTTTTGATGCACTTGATAAGTTAATTTGTTCTTTTATTTGGGGTGGAAAACCACCTAGGATTCGTAAAACTCTACTGCAGAGATGCAGACTTAGTGGGGGACTAGCATTACCTAATTTTTTTAAATTACTAACATTTATAAACTTTGCTACTGGTTAAAATCCCTCGAATCCTCTCGGTGTAAATTGGAACTATCATCCTGTAAGGGATCTTCTGTACCTGCTTTACTTTATACCTCTTTACCCACAACACCTTCTCTATATACCGATAATCAAGTGGTTCTTAACACGCTCAAAATCTGGTATCAATTTAGACGACACTTTAAATTTTTAAATGGTTCTTCCTTGGGTCCTATCAATGACAACCACTTATTTCCCCCATCGCTTTCGGATTCGACATTTTCACTGTGGTATGACAAGGGTATTACACAATTTAGAGATTTATATGTAGACGGTGTCTTCGACAGTTTTACCAATTTGTCATCTCGCTATGAACTCCCTGCTAGTCATCTGTTTCACTATTTTCAAACTCGTAATTTTGTCGCTAAGTGTTTCCCTAATTTCCCCTCTTTACCTCCAGAGCATTGCTGGGAAACCATGCTTTCATTTGTCCCTCATAAAAGAGGAATCATTTCTAGGCTGTATGACATTATTTTAGCTTTTAGCGATGATTCAAATGACAAACTTAAGCGTACATGGGAAAGGGAACTGGGAATACAAATTCAGGAGGAGTCCTGGGAACAGGCCATAGAGAGGATACATTCTACCACGACTTGTGCTCGTCTTGGACTTATTCAGTTTAAGGTCTTACATAGGGTACATTTTTCTAAACTTAGACTATCTGAAATATATCCGGAAGTGGAAGACAAATGCGATAAATGTCATGGCTCACCTTGTCATCTTAGCCACATGTTTTTTTTTTGTCCTGATTTGAAAGATTTCTGGCTGGGTTATTTTAATATTATGTCCTCTGTTCTCGAGGTAAATCTCCAACCTTGTCCTCTGATTGCTATATTTGGAATTCCTGACCCCTCACTTGCACTCAACCCTACACAAAAGGACATCATAGCTTTTACATCTTTACTAGCAAGGCGCTCTTTATTGTTACACTGGAAGTCAGCTAAATATCCTTCTGTCTCCCGATGGCTCAGAGACGTCATGTATTTTTTAAAACTTGAAAAAATTAAATACACGTTGAGAGGATGTACAGACAAATTTTTCCTTAAATGGCAACCTTTTATTTCCTATTTTACTGATTTAGTGGTATTACCCAATTGAATGTGTGCCTTTTTTTTTTTTTTTTTTTTTTTTAATTGTACTGTTTGCATTGCATAAATAACCAGTAATATGTGTGTTGGTCGTGGTGTGCCAAGGGGGTGGGGGGGTTGTTCATTGTTTATTATAGTACTTTGTGATCCATTGTAATAATTTTCTCCTTCATTTTGATCAAAGTGTTTTTTGGTTTGTTTTTGATTATGCATATTTTTTATGCGTATGTATACAGTATATGGGTCCATTTACATATTTATGTATGTTTAAAGTGGGAGAAAAAAAAAAAGGGGGGGGGGGAAGGATAAATTGTATCTGTGAATGGAAATATTGTATTGTTTTGCTTTTCCCAATAAAAAGAAAGTAAAAAAAAAAATAAAAAAAAAAAAAAATGTTAGCTGACTTGGATGCTTAGCTTAGCTAAGTTAACTAATGTTGTTATTATCTCAAAGTATAAATTCATTAACTTACTTTTGTATTATTAAAAATTAAATTTGATGCAAACATGTCTATTTTTTTATACAGTATAACAAAAACATTCTTCTAACATTTGCTGAATATTAGGCCTACCTTTTTTGCTGTTTTTTTGCATTTTTCAACATGTTCTGTTGAAATGTTTTGCTTAACGTTAGGTTTATTTATGTCAGACAGTCAGTAAAAATGTGAGGAAAAGAGAAAGAGAAAGAGAAAGGCAGCAGATATAGCATCCTTGTTCAGAAAGAGTAGCAAGCAGCACCCAAATGACTCTAAGACACAGGAGAATAATAGGCAGGATGAAAGAGAGAAAGAACAGACTGACCCAGAGAGTGAGGGAGAAGAATCTCCAGAGAGCAAAAGCCCAAGAGAAATGTTAGGTATACCTCCACTCACACACTTGACTTTTTTGACCAACATTAAATGTTTAAATACAAGAAGTGATGTAGAAATCATAATATGAAACTGTTTAAAGAGTTTGAAATATGAGACTTTTCTGTTTTCTAGCCCTTTCCCACACAGTTCAGGAGACAGACTCTGAGAATGAAGAGGAGCAAACTAACCATGCTGACTCAATTGGACCTCCAGGTAAACTACCTTCACACATACCTTCATTATAAGTGTGAAAGTCTTCTCAGTCTGATTAAAAAACCTGAGCCAAATGTTGCAGAATGATGATGGGAAAAAAAAAAATTAAATCACTTTTCTTCATCTTGACCCCCCTGGATGTGTAATAGAATTTAAAAAGCTAATTTTTGTTCTGTCACCATTTCATTTTGTTCTAGACATTTCCACATCAAGAGCTGATGTTCCTGTCCAGCCACACCTTAGTCTTTCCCAGGACTCTCCAGGGTGACAGACGAAGAAACTTTCAAGCCTCATGGTACAGTTTACACCCATGGATAGAATACTCCCAGTGCCAGGACTCGGTGTACTATTTCGCTTGTAGAAACTTTGGCCTTGTAAACACAGAATCAGTGTTTACGTCTGATGTGGGATATAAGAATTGGAAAAAGGCCACTTTCAAAGACAGTGGATTTGCTGTACATGCAAAATCTGAGGCATACATAAATGCAATGATGGCTTGGAAAGAATTTGAAGAAAAAAGACTGATTCATCTTTAATGACTCTTTTGAATAAGGATCACAAAAAGCAAATACAGGAAAATCGCACATACATAAAAACTGTAGCAGAAGTCTTGCTTTTAACTGCAACCCAGAATATATCCCAGAGGGGTCACAGGGAGACAGCTGACGCAGACAACAAGGGAAACTTTTTAGAAATATTAAATGTCATTGCCAAACACGACCCAACCGTTAAAAAGAAATTGTCTGGGAATCAAAATGCGAAATACACAAGTCATCATATTCAAAATGAAATTTTGGACACACTGGCAGAAATGGTGCGTGTCTCCATCATAAATGAGGTCAAGGAAAGTGAGGTGTTTGCCATTATGGCTGATGAAACTAAAGATACCAAAAAAATGAACAGATATCTTTGGTGCTAAAATACTATTACCAAGGAGCAGTTAAGGAAAGCTTCTTGCACTTTGAAGCTGCAGAGCGCCTCAATGCTGCAGGACTAACAGAAAAAATAATCCATATTCTTGAAAGATATGGCCTAAACTATCGGAGTAACCAGGTTGGGCAAGCCTATGATGGTGCCTCTGTAATGAGTGGCAAGCACTCTGGCGTTCAATCTCGTATTAAGGAGGTGGCCAAGCAGGCATTTTATGTACATTGTAATGCCCATTGCCTTAATTTAGTGTTAGTTGACACTGTGAAAGCAGTCCCCCAAGCTGAGTGTTTCTTTACAGTTTTGCAGAGACTATATTCATTTATGTCTGGCTCCTATGTTCATAACAAATGGCTTAATGTACAGAAAGAAATGTATGACAGTGCACCCAGGGAGCTGCAAAAATTAAGTGACACAAGGTGGGCTTTCAGTATATGGCTTGCAATACTGTACTCAAACGATTACCTGCTTTGATCCGTGTGCTAGAGGAAATATCTGAAGAAAACAGTGGAGAAAGAATGGTTGATGCTCATGGACTTCTTGCTCAAACTGACCTGGAATTCATTGGTCTTTTAGTGACCTTTACTGAGCTCTTTGGTGACACAAGATGTCTCTCTGATATTCTTCAATCTCCATCTCTTGATTTGGGTTCAGCCCTGGATCTAATTGAAGCTCTTATGCGTCCTTTTCAGGATTACAGGGATGATTCCTACTTTGAAGGACTCTTGAAAAATGTCCTAAACACTGCTGAACAATGCAACATTGAAACAGAGCCAGCTCCAAAAAGAAAGACTAAACAGTGCTCAAAGCTTCATGGATATGTTACAATGTCCCAATTGGCTGACCGTTCTGAAAGTACTAAAGACACTTTTCGCACCAGTATATTCTACCCTGTTCTTGACAATATGCTGAGTGAATTAAACAGACGATTCTCAAAACCAAACTGTGAAATTATGATGCGACTACAAGCTCTGAACCCCTCTAGTGCAACATTTTGCCAGGAGGAATCACTTTTTCCATTTGCCTCCATCTATTCATGCAACATCAATGACCTAAGACATGAGCTTCACCAAATGAAACGCATTTTGGAGAGAAAAGTGCAAGCTGGCATACTTAAGCCGACAAGCATTGTCGATTTAACTGTGCTCATGGAGCCCTTTAAAGAAGTTTTCCACGAGTTGTTTCGATTATGCAAAATTGCTGTGTCCATTCCTGTGAGTACAGCTGAGTGTGAACGTAGCTTCTCTACTTTAAAACTGGTAAAGAGTTACCTTCGATCTACTATGAATGATGACAGACTGAGCAATCTAGGTGTATTAAGCGTGGAGTCCTCAAGAGCCATGTCTCTAAACCTTGATGATTTTGTACATTTGTTTGCAATGAACCATAAAAATCGACGAATCCAACTGATGTAACATGTTTGTACTTGTGCATGGATTTTAGAAACCGCTTGCAAGTTTGCTTAATTTTCATAGTTGGCACTTGAAATAAAATAACTTTGGTACAAAACTGACATGATTTTCTGGTCCCATTTAAATAGTTCTTTTATTCAGCTTTGGGTGATATGTATTTTGTTTTAAAAGGTAATTTCCTAAGTTGTACAGTACTTGATCAAATAGTTTTTAACAACCTGAGGGTGAGTAAAATGATGACACTTATTTGGTGAACTTTAATTAAAATATCATTGCAGATTAGTTATCGTACATTGTACATCATTGTGATTTGGGCACCTACAATACTTTTAAAAAAGTGTTTTAAGGTTAGACGTGTATCTTGTCTGTTTGCATAATGAGGTTTCCTGTGCCACCCCAGAGGAACTGCTGGCCCCTCCCTGGCCACCCCAATGAAAATTTCCTGGCTCCGCCACTGAGTAGACAGGATGGTTTTCACATACATGTTGCTCACATATTATAATAGTCTAGTTTTTGCTGAATACAGTGTAACGACACTTTTCCCATTAATGTTTATAACTTCTAAAGGGCCCCCAAAATCCTCAAATCCCAGAGGGTTAAATATGTGGCACTCTGCATTAAAATAATGTATTATTTATTAATTATATTTTGAGCATTTTAATGTGATTTAAAGTGATTTTTATTCAATAGATTCTAGATACAGCATGCATTGTGCAAAAGCATGAAATATGAGATGAATACCATTAACTACCTTGCGGTTATCTGAAAAAATGTTATAAATGCTGCCAATGGGCGGTGTTGACTGTATTTTTGTATAAAATAGTTTAGACACTTCTAGTTTCTCTTGTTCTGTTTCACGGAGAAAGAAAAAGACAAAAAAAAAAAAAACTGCAGGAGATAATGGCATCAGCATGTAAAGGTTAGTCTGAAACAACCGATTACAACACTCATAGACTACAGCTAATACTTAAGCTAATAATACTGATAATGGAATTATATACTGTGCTATTTGTTTCTGGTAGTTGGCAGTACTAAATTGTCAAACAAATTAAAAAGTGAATGTAATCTTCATTTGTATTTAGTCGCCATGTTACGACCTTTTGAATGAAAGCTGTTCTACTGCATTCAAAATGTACATTTTTTTTACTTATTTTAATTACACATTAGTATAAAAGTAAAGAGTAAAATGAATTAATAATGGTCATTGGACAGTATGTTATCTACAGTATGTGAAGCTTAAACAACCACACTGTACAATCTAATTACAGTGCGTTCCAAGTTATTATGCAAGTGACATATCAGTAAGATTTCAGTAGAATAAACATTCAGATTATAGTTTTTCTAAGAAAATGTTTGTTTGTTTATTTGTCCATGTCTTTTTAGATAACTGGTATCAATCTCAGACAAAATAATTTACCAGATCTATGGAAACCCTACTTAGAGGTTGTTCCACATTATTAAGCAAGTTATGGTTCTCATGCAATATGGGGAGGAAGAAAGATCTTTCTGAAGATGAAAAGCATGAAATGGTGCAATGTTGTGCAAAAGGCATGAAAACAACTAATATTGTGTGAAACTGAATGGAGATTATCAGATTATCATGATTTGTGAGTGATTTAGAGCACAGCAGAACTAGGCTTATTAATGAAAGTTCCTGTCAAAAAAATGAATTGTATTAAAAGGGCAGCTATATATATTAAAAACAACAACAACAACAAAAAAACAGTGTTGAGCAGCAAACAGGTATTTGAAGCTGCTGGTGTCTCTGGAGTCTGTAGTAGGGCTGCACGATTAATCGCATGCTATTCTCACGCGCATTTCGTCAGTAAAGCCGGTTCCCTGATTACCGCTAAATCGCCATCACCTGCTTTCAAATGAAGCGGCATTTAATAGACAGAGCCGTAGATCACTGAAAAGCCACGCAATATCGAGTTCATATCGCAGATGAATCGCCTTCGATAATGAACGCGATATTGCGTGGCTTGTCTGTGAACTACGGCTCTGTCTATTAAAAGGCGCTCCGTTTAAAAACAGGTGATGGCGATTTAGCGGTAATCAGGGAACCGGCTTTACTGACGAAATGCGCGTGAGAATAGCATGCGATTAATCGTGCAGCCCTAGTCTGTAGCAGCTCTGGAGCTCTCCATGCAGGCTGGCAGTTGTGAGTAAAGATGCATTTTAGCCACCATTAACCAGTCCAAACAAATAGAAACATTTATAGTAGGTTTCCATAGACCTGGCAAATTATTTTGTCTGAAATTGATACCAGTTATCTCAAAAGACATGGATAAATAAATAAACAAACATTTTCTTAGAAAAACTAATATCTGAATGTTTATTCTACTGAAATCTTACTGATATGTCACTTACATAATAACTTGGAATGTGGTGTAGTTGGTCTTAAAAAAAAGCATGCAAATTGATTGTATTTTTGTACTCAATGCTTAGTATAACTCACTTACACAAGTTATAGTAACTAAAAATAGCTGTAGAGAGTACTTGATAATTTACTTTAGATTTACTGTTGACTTAGGATAGCTACCTATGTTGTGTTCCCATTCAGTCGGTCACGTTCGACGTACGTCGGACAGACCGACGAATAGGAATCTCGCTAGAGAGGCCAATCTACTTCGAGTGTATTGCATCTTCAGCTTTTCGCTTCGGAGCCGAACCTTCTATGAAGACAGCTACTGAAAGCGAGTGTGGTGAACGAGTCTCTCTTCAAGACGTCTCTTTGTTGCGAGGTGCAGGCGGACAGCGCAGCAGCGGGGCCGATTCTCCTTTTGTTTTTGTTTTTGCCTTTAATTTGATTGAGCAAAGCTGTAATCAGCGTGAAGGCCGTTCTCACGGCTGGTGAAACGGTGCGCCTAGAGCGCTAAAAAGCTGTTGTTACAGCTGGTAAGAGGAGCGCCTTCAAGGAGAGTGCACACGACAGGCTGCACATTCCCTGTCTGTGCTGCAGCGGCTATTCCCCTGCGTGCTTCAGCACCTAAAAGAGTCAGTCCTTGAAAGAGCTAACACGAGTAGTTCGCGTCTTTTTAAAGATGTCGTTCTACTTGTGTGTTTCTGGATGCGGTCGTTACCTGGCGCCTCGGGATGGTCACCAGCGCTGCATCGCGTGCTTGGGCTTAAGGCACGCTGAGGCAGCGTTTGTGGATGAGTCATGTACCCATTGTGGGAAGATGACCATCGCGGAGTTGCGGTCGAGACTCCACTTTCTGCAAAGGGGTGGAGTCCCGGTCCCGACGCCTCGCTCCAATCCTCCTCAGAGGGTTGCTGCGAGCGGCGGGGCTGGTGACTTGAGGATAACGGTGAGCGCGCTTCCTTCGGGGAACCAACCCCCTAGGAACCCTACCCCCTCGTGCTCTCCGCAGCCAGTAGAGCTGCCCTCGGAACGTGGTGGACCACCCCAGAGGTGTGTACCATCCGTTTCCTTCGGAGCTCCCCCAGACGACCGGATGTCGATCGCTGCATCGGAGGGTGAGCCTGATACTTCTGGGGAGGATGAGTCGGCGCAGTTGCCTCCTTCGGGGGTGACAACTGTGCCCGACACGGACCCGGAAATGATGGCTATGCTTTCCCGGGCCGCCAACAGGGTCGGGCTCGTGTGGAATCCTCCACCGTGTCCCGAACCCTCGAGGTTGGATGACTGGTATCTCGGGGTGGCCAGGGCTGGTTCTCAGCCCCCACCCCAGTACCCTTCTTCCCGGAGGTGCATGAAGAGCTCACGGGCACGTGGACGGCACCTTTTACTGCCCGAAACCGTGTCGGTGGGTCCTCCTCCCTCACCACCCTTGATGGCGGGGCAGCGAAGGGTTACACGCGCATACCCCCTGTGGAACGGGCCGTTGCTATGCAACTGTGCCCTAACTCCACCTGGCGGGGGAGCCGTCTCTCCCTTCCCGGGCCTGTAAGTACTCGTCGGATCTTACCGGCAAGGCTTATCAGGCCTGTGGGGAAGCTGCCTCTGCCTTACACGCTATGGCGTTGTTGCAGGTCCATCAGGCCAAGGCACTGAGGGACCTGCACGAGGGTGGTCATGATCCACAAGTTCTCCAGGAACTTCGTGCCGCGACGGACCTCGCGCTTCGAGCGACGAAGGTTACGGCGCGGTCAGTGGGTCGTGCGATGTCCACTATGGTGGTCCAGGAACGCCATCTCTGGCTGTGTCTTGCGGACATGAGGGATACCGACAAAGTCAGGTTTCTTAATTCCCCCGTGTCCCAGACCGGCCTCTTCGGCGACGCGGTCGAGAACTTTGCCCAACAGTTCTCGGCTGTACAAAAGCAGTCAGAGGCGATCAGTCACATCCTGCCGAGGCGGTCAGCTGCTGCACCTCCACCGCCGGCGGCACCTCAGACTGCCCGTCGCCGAGGGCGCCCCCCTGCAGCCGCCCCCGCTCCGACGCCCCAGCAGCAGCAGCCTCCATCCAAGCGGCGTCGTGGAGCCGGTCGCGGGCGGGGTGCCCAGCCCGTCCAGCCACCTCCTAAGAAGAAGGGTGGCAAGGCCAAGTCCAAGCGGCCCTAGGACGGGCGACCCGGAGATGGACGGGACTGCTCTTCAGGAGGTGGTGACCGCACCGCTCCTTCCCCCGGAGGAGGGCCGGGTGGAGAATCTTTTGTTTCCCCTTTTTGTTCCGCCGCTGGCTCAACGGCCAGCGGTACCCAAATTTTCAATAAAAGAGCAGTTTCCTCTATCTCCGGGTCCGAAGAGGGCTCGGAGAGCAGTGGGAGGGCTAGAACCTCACCACTCTCATCCACCTCTTCTGTCGCCAGCGGACAGCAGCGAGCAGCAGGTAGGCAAAACCTCGACTGCTCCCTCTGTCCACCCGTGGAAGCAGGTAAGTGTTGCACAGCACACTGTGACCCCGCTTCGGGCCGCCTCACACAGAGAGCCTCCCGGGCTGCGTCCCTGCGTTCCACCTCGCTGCCCCGCGGCGGGTACGCCGGTGGTCCCCTTGGTGCCGCTTGCGCGGTCTCTGAGAGCCTGGCTAGAGCTCCCCAGTCCGTCTCGCTGGCTCCTTCGGACCATCAGGCTCGGCTATGCGATTCAGTTCGCCCGGCGCCCCCCAAGTTCAGGGGCATCCTCTTCACTACAGTGAAAGATGCCGATGCCCCTGTTCTGCGTGCGGAGATCGCAGTCCTACTGGCGAAGGACGCGATAGAGCCGGTCCCTCCAGCCGATTTGAGGTCGGGGTTCTACAGCCCCTACTTCATTGTACCCAAGAAAAGCGGCGGGTTACGACCGATCTTGGACCTGCGAGTTTTGAATCGGAGCCTTCACAAGCTACCGTTCAAAATGCTCACGCAGAAACGCATTTTCGAGTGCATCCGTCCCCGAGATTGGTTTGCAGCGATCGACCTGAAGGACGCGTACTTCCATGTTTCGATTCTTCCGCGACACAGGCCATTCCTGAGATTCGCGTTCGAAGGTCGAGCATATCAGTACAGAGTCCTACCCTTCGGGCTGGCCCTGTCTCCCCGCGTCTTCACGAAAGTCGTGGAGGGAGCCCTTGTTCCCATGAGAGAACAGGGTGTTCGCATTCTCAACTATCTAGACGACTGGCTTATCCTAGCACAGTCTCGGGATCAGTTGTGCGAACACAGGGATTTGGTGCTCAGTCACCTCAGCCAGTTGGGGCTTCGGGTCAACTGGGAAAAGAGCAAACTCGCCCCAGTGCAGAGGATCTCTTTTCTCGGTATGGAGTTGGATTTGGTCGAACAGATAGCACGCCTCACAGAGGAACGTGCTCGGTCGGTGTTGAACTGCCTGAATACGTTCAATGGCAGGACAGCGGTCCCACTGAAGTTCTTTCAGAGGCTCCTGGGGCATATGGCGGCTGCAGCGGCTGTAACACCGCTCGGTCTGCTTCATATGAGACCGCTTCAGCACTGGCTTCACGGCCGAGTCCCGAGATGGGCGTGGCAACGCGGCACGTTCCGGGTGCCAATCACTCAGGAGTGCCGCCGAACCTTCAGTCCGTGGTCGGACCCTTTGTTTCTTCGGGCAGGAGTGCCCCTAGAACAGGTGTCCCGGCATGCTGTGGTTTTCACAGATGCTTCTGCCACCGGCTGGGGTGCCACGTACAACGGGCATGCAGTCTCAGGGGTTTGGACGGGACCCCATCTGCATTGGCACATCAATTGCCTCGAGTTGCTGGCAGTACGCCTTGCGCTGAGCCGCCTCAAAGGCCTGCTTCGCGACAAGCATGTACTGGTCCGTACGGACAACACTGCGACCGTTGCGTACATCAACCGCCAAGGTGGTCTACGCTCCCGTCGCATGTCGCAACTCGCCCGCCATCTCCTCCTGTGGAGTCGGAAGCATCTGAGGTCGCTTCGCGCCATTCATGTCCCCGGTGTGCTCAACCGTGTGGCCGACGAGCTATCACGAGCTGCGCTGCCCGGAGAGTGGCGACTCCACCCCCAGGTGGTTCAGCTGATCTGGAGAGAGTTCGGAGAGGCTCAGGTAGACCTGTTTGCCTCACCAGAAACCTCCCACTGCCAGTTGTTTTACTCTCTGACCGAGGGAACACTCGGGACAGACGCACTGGCTCACAGCTGGCCCCGGGGCCTGCGCAAATATGCGTTTCCCCCAGTGAGCCTACTTGCACAGACCCTGTGCAAAGTCAGGGAGGACGAGGAGCAGGTCTTGTTAGTTGCGCCTTACTGGCCCAACCGGACCTGGTTCCCAGAACTCTCACTCCTCGCGACAGCCCCTCCCTGGCCCATCCCTCTGAGGAAGGACCTCCTCTCTCAGAGACGGGGCACTCTTTGGCACCCGCGTCCAGACCTCTGGAAACTCCATGTCTGGTCCCTGGACGGGACGCGGAGGTTCTAGGTGACTTACCCCCCGAGGTACTTAACACCATCACTTCGGCACGTGCACTGTCTACGAGACGTGCTTACGCCTCGAAGTGGAACCTGTTCGTCGAGTGGTGCTCTTCTCGCCGAGAAGACCCCCGAAGATGCTCGATCGGTGTCGTGCTTTCCTTCTTGCAGCAAGGGTTGGAGCGTAGGCTGTCCCCCTCCACCCTCAAAGTCCATTCTGCTGCTATCTCCGCTTACCACGACCACATAGATGGCAAATCTGTTGGTCAGCACGACCTGGTCGTCAGGTTCCTTAGGGGGGCGAGACGGTTAAATCCTCCTCGTCCCCCCTCCATGCCCTCTTGGGACCTTACTCTGGTGCTCAGAGCACTCCAGATTGCTCCCTTTGAGCCTTTGCTGTCAGCAGACTTAAAGATTCTCTCTATGAAAACTTTGCTGCTGGTGGCATTGGCCTCCATCAAGAGGGTAGGGGACCTGCAGTCATTTTCGGTCGACGAATCGTGCCTAGAGTTCGGGCCGGGTGACAGCCACGTGGTACTGAGACCCCGGCCTGGCTATGTGCCCAAGGTTCCTACCACTCCCTTCAGGGATCAGGTGGTGAGCCTGCAAGCGCTGCCCTCGGAGGAGGCAGACCCAGCCCTGGCTTTGCTCTGTCCAGTTCGCGCCTTGCGACTGTACATAGACAGAACTCGAAGCTTTAGGACCTCAGACCAGCTCTTCGTCTGTTACGGAGGCCAGCAGAAGGGAAAGGCTGTCTCCAAGCAGAGGATGGCCCACTGGATAGTGGATGCCATCGCCCTGGCTTACCAAGCTCAGGGCGTGCCCTGCCCGCTCAGGTTGCATGCCCACTCCACGAGAGGTGTGGCATCCTCCTGGGCGCTGGCTCGTGGCGCCTCGCTAACAGACATTTGTAGAGCTGCGGGCTGGGCGACACCTAACACGTTCGCTAGATACTATAGCCTTCGTGTCGAGCCGGTCTCCTCCCGTGTTCTCGCCTCAGGTCAGAGGCACGGAGAGGCCCCGGCTTAGTGTCGGCTTGCTGCGCTACATGCGCATTCTATTCTCCAGAGAGTCCCTACGGGCAGACCCTGTTGAGTCCTCCGGTTACCCTTCGGCAGCCGACGTGGCGGAGCGTCTGGCGCCAGGCCTATACTCCGTTGTATCCTTGAGAACCGGATTTAGGCTGGGTTCCATATGTGTGACCCTACGGGGATCCCATATGGCTTTTCCACGGCTGCTCCTAAACGAAGCCCGTGTCTTTCCCTCTGGGAGAACCCATCTCTCACCGAGTGGAGTCACCCCAGTTCTTCCATATGTTGTACAACCTACAAGGTTAGTCCATATGTACTTATCCATATAACTCCTTCGGGGAAGGATATGGCTTCCGCAGCGTTCCTTATCGCATGTAAGGCTACGCTTTCCCAGCGTTATCCAATTGTCGCACTGAGTGGGTTTTGGGAACAACAGTGATCGACCCTCTCTGCGTGAGCCTGGTCCCACCGTCCTTAGGCAAGGGGGTTCAGGTGGCTCACGTCAGAGCGCTGGAAGAGGGCAGCCCCTGTGGCGCTTTGGTAGGGATTCCTATTCGTCGGTCTGTCCGACGTACGTCGAAACGTGACCGACTGAATGGGAACGTCTCGGTTACATAGGTAACCCTCGTTCCCTGAAGGAGGGAACGGAGACGTACGTCCCGTCGCCACAGGCGTTGTCCTGCTGATGCTGCCGCCTGCTGGGTTCGGCTCCTCAGCGAAAACCTGAAGATGCAACGCACCTGCTGCTCATTATATACCCGCGCTGCGAGGCGAGCAGCTGATGCATATGATTGCATGCCAATGTGCATTGGCTCGTTTAGTTACACTCGAAGTAGATTGGCCTCTCTAGCGAGATTCCTATTCGTCGGTCTGTCCGACGTACGTCTCCGTTCCCTCCTTCAGGGAACGAGGGTTACCTATGTAACCGAGACGTTTTTCATGCTGAATGTTGAAATCTGTGTGTGACTCAAGCATGATCAATTGCAAGATATTGTCACAAATATACTGTATGTGGATTATATTAAACCAATTAAAAGTTTCACAATGTGTTTATGACATAAGTGTTAGCAATACAATTTGATAAAATAATGTGGCAAAAGAAAAACAGACTAGTTAATGATTTAGTTAGAAGTTAGGTTATCAAAAGCAACATATTTATTTTTTCTATTTATTTATTTCTATGAAACCAAATAAATGTGATTTCTTGTTGCATCATTGCATTACAAATTTCCAAGTGTCCAAAGGGAACACTGATCACCATAATAGTGAGTTCAAACAAATACATTTTAGGAAAATCAACATCAATTTATGAAGTCAGCTTATGTGATGTTCTCTCAAATTTTACAGTTGTATTGACAATTAAACATTCAAGATGATTTTGGGAAATGAGTGAATGCAACTAAAAGAAAACTGCAGAAGTGGAGGAAATTTTGCGTGAAAAAAATGGCATTCAAATCAATCAATCAATCTTAAATTATGTTTTCTATGTAAACAAGAAATAGTATATGAATAGTACAGATTGCTAGATTTTTACAATTAAGACATTAAGTAAAGTTAGAACAACAGTTGGATTACAGTGTAGTGCGCCTCAAGGTCAGATTGGTGAGGTTTACTGAACTGTAAAATCACCATGTCAATCACCATCCAAAGGAATGTGACACAGCCTGTTGCTCAAAAAGTTGTTTACCATCATTCACAATTTTTTTAAAAGTTTGTATTCATACATCAGTGTTCCTGAAAAGGGTTGTGTCATTGATTTGTTATCTAACCAGAGAAGCTAAAAACAAACTTGCTAAATCTATCGAGACGTGATCTTTTGTGGTTTACTTGCATGCAAGAGTTGTTCACTCACCTTTTTGACATTTTCAAAAGCGCAGAGAATAAAAATTCTAATTAACTTTCAACTGCAAAATCATGATCTTACATCTGTGGTGAAGGTTTTGAAGGCCTCTTGAAAGCCTGATGCACAGCAAAAACCCATGTTAACCCTCATCAGAGTTTGAGACCACACTCAAGAGTGGTAACGTGTTGAAATAAGTGTTAAATTAATACTGAAGCAGTGTTCAAGTTAATGAAATAATTGATTAATTGAGTGATGATTGAACATCATTAAAGACACCTGATGTTACCAAGCAGAATCAGTGGAGAAAATAACAATGTGTTTTACGGTGATCATTACGGTGACCATTACGGTGATCAGTGTTTGCAATAGTTGGGCTTTTTTTAACATTACATTTCGTTTTCGTATGACTGAGATAACAGCCAGACGAACAAAGACAAAATATGATCAGGTGGTGTTGGTTATGTTTTTACATAATTATCATTTGACATGGATCACCAGACTCATTTAGAGCCCAATCTCTGAGTTTAGCTTATTGATTACAGCAGCACTGTGATTCTAAAGCTTATGATCCAATATAAATGAAACATAAATCAATATAATCTAAAGGATTTCTTTAAAAAAAAAAAAAAAAAAACTCTTTCATTTGGACACACACACAGACATCAAGAATCAGCCTGTGAATGTCAACAATAATGACAATAATAAAGCATTTTGCAGTTCATTCTGAGTGCCATATTCATGGCGCCCTCATGCATTGTGGTATGAATAAAATGTGAGCTAATTTATTTTGTTCTTAATATTTTCTTTTATTTGTGTTGTTTTTATATGATATTTTAGTAGAAAAGAAGAAATCCTTTGGATTATATTGAAAAAGCTGGTTCTTAAGCTAAATGAGTTCAGATCAAATGATTATGTATAACTAACACTGCCTAATAATTTTTTACTGTGCTTGTCTGGCTATTATAGCAGCCAAACAAAATCTAATATTGAAAATTTAAGGGTTAACTAAAGCAAGCACTGACCACCTTACCATGGCAACGTTTGTAATTTTCTCCTTCAGTGGTTCTGCTTGTTAACATCATGTGTCTTCAATAATGGTCAATCATCACTCAAAGGGTTAGTTCACACAAAAATGAAAACTGTTTCATGTATTAATCACCCTTATGTCGTTCTACACTCGTAAGACCTTCGTTCATCTTCGAAACCCACATTAAGATATTTTTGATGAAATCCAATGGCTCAGTGAGGCTTCTGTTGCCAGCAATATCACTGAACCTCTCAAGATCTAGAAAGGTACTAAAGACATATTTAAAGGTGCCATCGAACGTTTTTTCAAAAGATGTAATATAAGTCTAAGGTGTCCCCTGAATGTGTCTGTGAAGTTTCAGCTCAAAATAACCCATAGATTTTTTTAAATTCATTTTTTTAACGGTAACACTTTACAATAACAGTACTTGAATAACTATGAACTAATACCTAAATAAATAGTTACTTCAACATGAACTCAAGATTAGTTAAGATATGAACTAATGAAGAGTGATCCTTAACTACGACAGGAGTCATAGGGATTCATGCATGAAAACAGCAGCCTTAACTATGCGTTAATACATGTTTGTTAATTAATGCATTGATTAACATTTAGGTGTAAACTAAATAAATCAGCCTCCATAAGAGTAAACAAGAAGTACTCTGAATTTGAATTAAACGTGATTTAATACTGTCATAATTTATGACACTTGATATTGTTGAAAAGTACTTTGGCAGACAATTTTTTTTCTTGTTGCTTTATATAATAAAGAACCACTGTACTTCCAAGAACTGTTTTAAATATGTGTTTAGTACCTTTCTGGATCTTGAGAGGTTCAGTGACATTGCTGGCAGTGGAGGCCTCACTGAACCATTTGATTTCATCAAAAATATCTCTCTTGAGTGTGGTCTCAAATAAACTTTGAAGAGAGTCAATTTTTTGCTGTGTGGGCGATGTAAGGGACTGCTACAGCAAACTGAGGTACATTAATCACATAGTGTAAAGGGACACAGCAGCTTTATTGGTGCTTTAATCCTTTTGACCACTAGGTGGACACAAATCCACCAAGAAGAAATGAAGTTCCAAGTGCCCAACCAAAGGGAACACTAATCACCATAATGTTGAGTTCAAACAAACACATTTTAGGAAAATCAACATCAACATTTATTAAGTCAGCTTATGTGATGTTCTCTCAAATGTTTCAGTTGCATTGACAATTGAAGATTTCCATTGCAAATGCCTTTAAAACCTCAGTCAGAAATGAAATAATTATATATGCTTTCCGCTCATAGTATACGTTCATCAAATTCTTTCACTTCAAACTCGTTAAATCCCAGCCTCAGCCCAATCAGATGTGCAGGTACTTTGGAAGAAACCTATACATAGCAGCAAAACGCTCATTTTAAAGAAAAATGTCAGATGGACATAGAAGCTTTTGCATCTGAAGACTTCAATTCAAAATTCAAAATGACTTTGGGAAATGAGTGAATACAATAAAGAAAGATAACTGCAGAAGTGGAGGAAATGAGGGAAAAGTCTATAAATTTTTTTTTTTTTTGCTTGACAAAAATCAAATCAATCAAGGTGCACTAAAGGTGCACTATGTAATATTTTTTTCCGCTAGAGGTCGCTAGAAGCCTATTCAAAACAAAGGCGTAGCTTGATGACGCCAAGTTTGAGAGCGGAATCTTGGGACATGTGATCTTCATCTCAACGGTCAGTGGAAAAGAATAGGGAAAGGACTCAGGAAGAAATCATGTTCATGGATGTGATTATTAACGTTACTGTAGTATGAAGCAGAGCAGGAGTGAGTGTTGTGGAGCTGAACGAGGAGCTGGAGCGATTGAGCAACACACGCCTCACGAGCAGCGGGACTTTTATTATGCCACAGTCGCCGGCGCCGCTTCCGCTTTTCCGGTCATGAGTATGAGGTAACGCAGCTCTGTTTATCATATTAGATACATTTGAGAGTGTTGAAAATGATGTTATAACGTTACTCTGTGCGTTCACTCGCCGGCTGCTGTGAGACACTGTTACACACTGCAGTAAACTAGATTGATTTTAGAATATCATATTAAATGCTGGATGGCTTGTGTTGATAAATGGCATGCAATTCATTTTAAAGTCTGCGTGAACCGGAAGTTGCAAACAACTTTTCTCCAGTGTTGTGAAGTATTTCCAAATGAAACAGAATATTGAAAAGAGGGCAGAGTTTTACTTTAGTGCTCCTCCTCTCCATCTCTCACTCATAGCAGACGAACGATTATATGGATTATATGGAGTGGTTTACGCGTTTTCAACCCAAGCCGTCAAACTGACGTCATCAGAGATGGAACGCCATTCCAGACCGGAAGTAACTTTTTAGATTTTGATTAAAGATTACCAAAACAAACTAATTTTTTTCTGTGTTTTAACTTGCATGGATTAATTGTTTACCACAAGACTAGTAATATGCGCTAACAAAGTAAATAGGGTCAATTTTGATTTCATGTGTACTTTAAAACATATTGTATGATGGAGAAAATGCTGTATTACTGTTACTAAAAATAAAGCTGCATCTGATTATGCTATGTTAGCTACTTCACAAAATAGTGTTTTTCTCTGAGGCATGGTAAAGCATGGTACTCACAAAAAATCAAGAAAATTAATTTAAACAATAAGACTAAACGTGTTGAGCTATTTAACAATAATTAGTTTTCTGTCTATAAATATATCAAAACAGTTGTTCCCTTGTCTGTTAAAACATGTCAATATTAAAGCGTCTTTGGTGTTTCCATGGTTTCTACAAAATAAAACCGGAAACCGAGGGTAACGCGGTTATGACGCAATTGACAGGCGACTCCCCACACTTCCCAGAGCCTTGATTAAAATTACAATTTTCTCACGATTTACAAATGTCAATAACCATACTAAAAAGGAATGTGACGCAGCCTGTTG
Organism: Chanodichthys erythropterus; assembly: GCF_024489055.1. Classification (NCBI taxonomy): domain Eukaryota; kingdom Metazoa; phylum Chordata; class Actinopteri; order Cypriniformes; family Xenocyprididae; genus Chanodichthys; species Chanodichthys erythropterus. Next base: position 26,285,983 of record NC_090228.1, read on the forward strand.
CTCAAAAAGTTGTTTACCATCATTAACAATGTTTATATTCATACATCAGTGTTCCTGAAAAGGGTTGTGTCATTGATATGTTAACTAACCAGAAAAGCTAAAAACAAACTTGATTGATCTATTGAGACGTGATTGACACTCTTGTTTTTGTGGTTTACTTGCGTGCAAGAGTTGTTCACTCACCTTTTTGACATTTTTGAAAGCATAGAGGATAAAATTTCTAATCAACTTTCCACTGCAAAATCATGATCTTACAACTGTGGTGAAGGTTTTGAAGGCCTCTTGAAAAGCCTGATGGGCAATGAAAGGGACCACTAAAGCAAAGTGAGATACATTCATCAAAAAGAGAGGCATTCATTTATTGTGCAAGTGACACACAGGTGTAGGAGACCAGGTTAATACTAGTTAGTTAGTTTACTAATTTATCTATCACTTCTGTGAATACTGATGCAGATAAATATGATAAAGAACTGGATGGATTAACAATTAGTTAAAGGATTAGTCCACTTTTAAATAAACTTTTTTTAAAAAGACGTATAGGACATGTTCCTTACAGTATTCCTGTTCATTTTTAGTGGCTTCAAGACAATATGTTTAGAAAATCTCTCTTGAGGCTTTTCTTTGTTCTTGCTGTGCTTTAGGTTTGGTGGCCCTGAGAGTCCATGATCGTTCACACATTTGTCTCAAGCTTGGAGGGCTAAAATGAACAAAGGCAACTCGTTTTGAGATTAGCCTGTGATCAATGGGCTAGAGGTCGACCAATATTGGATTTTACCTATACCGATAACTAGGTTAGACCATACTTGCTGATAACTAATTAATTGTTTTAGTTTTTAAAATGGATACTGGATAAAAAAAAAAATAATAGCGCTAAGTAAAACAGTGCTTAACTTAAAAAAAAAAAAAAAGTACTGAACCATGAAAATGTGCTAAATGAAATAAATTTAATATGAATATATTAATTATATGAATAAATAGAAATACATATAATAAAGAAAAACAAAAGATATTCAAGCTGAAACAAAACGTAACACTGAAAATGTATTAGTAAATGTTAAAATTAAACTATAAATAAACAATACTCACTGTGCTTTAAATACAATGAAAAAAATGATAAACGCAACACTGTGTTTTTTTTCTCTCTCTCAAATACTGTTCACAAATCTATCTAAATCTGTGTTAGTGAGCACTTCTCCTTTGCCGAGATAATCCATCCACCTCACAGGTGTGGCATATCAAGATGCTGATTAGACAGCATGATTATTGCACAGGTGTGCCTTAGGCTGGCCACAATAAAAGGCCACTCTAAAATGTGCAGTTTTACTGTATTGGGGGGGTCCGAAAACCAGTCAGTATCAAGGCAAATCCGATGTCTCTGTGTCCCTTCAGTTCTAGTCTCAAAGCGGAGCTAAAACAGGGTCTGATGACACACTGGAGCCCCCGAACATAGCGCCGCCCCTAACACTATAAAACCGTAAATGACACACCGAGCATTGCGCCAAATTCAAATTTGGCTGGGTGGTTAATAACATGTTTTTCTGCAGAGTGACAAACTCAGAACACATACTTTAAAATGACTTTACAGGGACTTTAACTTTATTGTCGAGCAACAAAGTGAGATGCCAACTCCACATCTGAATTTCTCTTGGCTGGGGCACAGTTTTTATACATTTTCTTATCTCTTTAAACACGCCAAAGTAGTATCATTGGCTGGTAATATCCACCCTTACATTTTTCCATATTCTCACTTACATGTGCTCTCCTCCCACACATCTTTCCCATGTACTCCCCGGCCTTTCTACCATAGTCATTTCACCAATTATACTTCAGGTGTTGCTTATAGGGAGGCCGATTCGCTTCTAATGCCTGGATACGACCCCCGACCCAGGTGTGGTGCTGCTTCGCCTTACCGTACCGAGTCCAGCTCCTAAATCGGCGGTCACCCGTTTTGATGAGCCAGAATGGTGGTCCTGGCCGTTACTTCCTTGCTTGTACATCATGAGGTTAGTTTGTGGTCAGGCTAATGAGTTGGTTGACCAGGCCAACCCATGGGTTTACCCTCTTAGCCATACTCGGGTGAGTACGTTTCCAGCGGGACCACGTGGAGGTGAGTGCTCGCTATGATTTATCCGTCCCAGGCGGCCTTTACCCAAGGAGCTACCTTTACACAGTACGGCTCCCTCTACACGGGCAGGATCACAGGCACCACCCATTTCCCAGTCCCTCGGGGGCGGTACTGAGATGGTGTGGCCGACTGCCAACTAGTGTACATTTTTGACTTTATCTCTCATGGCCTTCTGCCAACTGATGGTCAACCCTTTTCCAATGGGCCAAATGAAACATTGTATCAAACCAGTCAATACTCCCCAGAAGCCTTCACATGACACCCTTAACAATGGTCTTGTTCAATTCACAGCCACCTGTTAACTGGTGGAAAATTACCAACAAAATATGCTCAGTGGCCATGTTCACTTCTTCGACACACCTGACCCTTTTAGTCAAATAGGTCAAGAGGCCTCAAAACAGTTCTAGCTTTTATACTAAGCAAACTAATTCTACAATTGTTTTCTATAGGATGGATAAAATACTCCATGAGTATCTGGTGTGACCACCATTTACCTTTTTTTTTAAAGAGTTTTCATAATTGATTGTTCAGCATTGCTTGATCTTTTGCTGTAGGTGATGGTAATGCAAAATTAAGGTGCATTTTTATAACATATTTTTTTGATAAGAGATTAGATACTGGATGAGTTCAGTAAATCAAATATTACATGATGAATATGTCATAACCAAAACATAACCAATTTCATCTAAAGGCTGATTTATACTTCTGCGTCGAGTGTATGCCGTAGCTATGGCGTAGGCTGTGTGTAGCACGTGTAGCCTGATGTGCACCTCTTCAAAAATGTAACAACGCGTCAATTCTACGCGGACCGCAAGCTTTATGATTGGTCTGTTAGAACCCCTCCCGCAGGTTAAAAAACTGGCGCGGAACAATCGGAGAGCGAGCACTTTCAGCTTCCATATGAATGAAAAAACACTGTTTCAGGAGACACATACAGTCAAACTGCAACAAAAGTCATTACCTATTTGCAGCTTCTCTGCCATTTCTATTTGTAAGCTTCTGTGACAACGTACATGACGAGCTGCTTCTTCTTCGGCTTTTGCCTTGATCCTCAACATGACCACAGACACTGCCTACTAGTGGTCTGCATGCACTGGGATGCGGACAACGATGCAGAAGTATAAATTAAAACAGATGCATAGCTTATGGTGCAGAGGCTCCGGCGTAGGTCCGACGCAGAAGTATAAATCAGCCTTAAGGCTGTGGCTGAAGTCAGTTGTAGTTCTTGTGTTTCTGCTGGTTTTGTCTCTTTTTTCTATTGTTGTTTCTCTTCCCTTCAGTGATTCTGCTTGTTAACAGCAGATGTTCATCACTAATGCTCAATCATCTCTTAATCAATTAATTATCTCATTAACTTAAACACTGCTTCATCGTTACTCTAACACTGTGTTGTATGGACAAATATAACTGGGGATATTGTTGTGGGGTTTAAAGGTGTAAGATGATAAACATGCATAGTGAAACACTTTTTTACAGTAATAAACTGTAAATTAATTTATGGCAACAAACTGCTGAAAAACAGTAATTTACTGGCAACTCTGTTGCCAGCAGATTACTGTAATCATGAGTGTACTGTAAACCTTAGTCAAATTTATTAAATGAAACAAGATAATTTCACTAAAGTATTAAATCAATAATTGATCAGTAGAGTAAATGTTGATTTGAAGTGGTATTTTATGTGTTTTTTTCACAAGATGTTGGTGTTTAATGTTCTGTTGGGATTTAAAGGGTTTCTGTTGTCTGAGTTATGTAGGTCATCATTGTGCTGAAGAGTTGAGCCTGTGCTTCAGTCAGTGATGAGCTGAGAAACACTGATGATATGCTGCATGTTGCTTTATTTAAAGGCAGTGACTGTAGTTGCTGATGCAGTGACAATCTCTTAGCTCATTTTAATAGCACATGTGCTGTTGTTAGCTAGCAGTTATCTGCAAGAGATTTATGATGACATAATGTTTCTAGTTTTAATGCTTTTGTTTAAATTTGTTTTTGTTTTTTTTACTAAATATTACTTTAGTAATATTCTTTTTTTTTTCATAATGACCACATTTGAACTAATTTTTAACTTTGTACGGAGGTTCCATGAATGTCTATATCAGATGTGCACAAGACGTCAAAAAAGACCTCATAAAAGCTTTCATTCTGGTTTCTCAATGGACATATTTTCAACGTGTGACAAAGATCTTTTGGACAACTTTGCTCAGAGGGAGAGCAAAACAACAAAAAGCAGACGAAAAAGCATGACTGAACAAGTGAAAGGTGAAATAGCTAGGGCTGAAAAGCAGGCATGTTAGAATCATAGAAGCAACTGCAAATCATCAAGAGGTTAATGACATGAATTGTTTGACAGGTGATTCACAGGATCTGAGGATTGTGCTGCTGGGAGTGTCTGGAGCTGGAAAGAGCTCCATAGGAAATGCAATACTGGGTCGAGAGGCATTTAAAGTGAGTGGAACCAGAGAGAGTGAGATACAGGGAGGAAGAGTAGAAGACAGAAACATCTCCATCATCGACACTCCAGGATTCTTCAACACACAACTGACTGATGAAGAGATGAAGAAGCAAATGATGAAGAGTCTGGATCTCTCTGATCCTGGTCCTCACGTGTTCCTGCTCGTCATCAACGTGGAGAACTTTGAGCAGGACAAGAGGAACATTGTGGAGAAAATTCAGGAGAACTTTGGGGCACAAGCTTTGAAGTTCACCATGCCGCTGTTAACTGGAGGAGAAAAAATGTCAAAAAAAGAATGGGTGACCTTTAAATTTAGTGTAAAATTTCGAGATCTAGTCAATTACTGCAGGAATAATTACCATGTGTTCAAAAGTAAACTGACTGATCCAAATAACATCACAAATCTTCTAGACAAAATTAATAAAATCAAACAGAATTATGACCAGCATTACAAAGAGATTTACTTTAAGTGCCAAATAAAAAGCAGAAAAGAAAAGAAAAAACAAGAGGAAGAAAATTACAGAGAAAAAGAACAAGCAAAACATAAAACAAAAATAATCCAGGAAATGAATAAAATGCCTAAATTTATGGAAAATAGCACAACAAATTTTCTGACTGAAAGGAAAAATTTTATCTCTCATGAAACGGAAAAAAATGTGAAAACGCAAGATAGAGTTCCTCAAGAAAACAAGAGCAATGAATAGGAGGTCAGACAATCAGTAAATTCACTGAAAAGTGCATTTGAAAAAACAGCAGAAAATATAGCCCAGAAACCGGAAACACTCTGGAAAATGAGTGGAACAAGAAAATTGGATAAGAAGAAACAACAGACAATGACAGAACAACAATCAACCACTACAGGTAAGTAAAATTGCATTTTACTACACATTTCCCAAATATCATGACACATTTCTTGAAATATAAATTCCTTATATAAATATAAATTCATTTTTCTACAGCTGTCTGGGCCTCAAAGTCCATAAAGCACAGATACATAAAACCTGGTGAGAACACAGATCTCAGGATTGTGATGGTTGGTAAAACTGGAGCTGGAAAGAGTGCAACAGGAAACACCATTCTGGGACGAGAGGAGTTTAAAGAAGATTTATCTAGTGAATCAGTGACTAAGGAATGCCAACAAAATCAGCAGAAGTCAGTAGAAGGTTGAAGAATCTCAGTGATCGACACTCCAGGACTGTATGACACATTAATCAGTGAAGAACAACTGAAGGCTGAGATTGAGAAGTGTGTCTACATGTCTGCTCCTGGTCCTCATGTGTTTCTACTGGTCATAAGACTGGATGTGAGATTCACAGACGAAGAGAAAAACACAGTGAAATTGATTCAGAAGAACTTTGGAGGAAAAGCTGCATGTTATACAATCGTTCTGTTCTCTAGAGGGGATCAGTTAAACAAATCTATAGAAGATTTTCTGGAAATAAACCCCCAGATTAATAAATTAGTCAGTCAGTGTAAAGGCAAATATCATGTTTTCAAAAACAAAGATAAAGAAAATCGATCACAGGTCACTGAACTGCTGGAGAAGATTGACCGAATGGTGAAGGAGAACAGAGGAGAGCATTACACTAATGAGATGTACAAGGAAGCTCAGAGGAAAAAAGAGGAAGAAGAGAAGAGGAAGAGAGAGGAAGAGGAGAGACAGGACTTAGAAAAAGAAAAAAAGATAAGAGAGGATGAAAATATGAGGCTTCGTAATAATGTTAAAAGTGTGGCCTTAGTGGGAACAGCTGTGGCAGTGTGTGCAGGAGCAGCAGTTGCTGCAGGAGCAGTGAGTCCAGCTTTAATCTCTGGAGCTGTAGTAGCTGGAGGAGGTGTAGCACTGGCCTCAGTTGCTAGTGGAGCAACACTATCTGAAGCTTTAATTGCAGGAGCATTAGCTGCTGGAAATACAGTACTGTCCTCTGTTTATCCACTGTAAAATCAAATGAATTAGACAGAAAAAGCATGCCAACCGATTAGTTTAAAAAAACTACATGAAGTGAAATAGGAATAGTATGTTGTACTGACAAATGCATAGTTAGAATAGTTTACTTACACAAGAGATCTAGTAACTAAAGAAGAACTGTAGAGTACTTGATCATTTACGTTAGATTTACACTTCACTTAGTACAGCTACACTGTAAAAAAATGCTGTAAACAATAAAGCAATATTCTGTGGAAAACGGTGCATTCTGAGCAATATTTGTCATTTGTAAGAAAGTAGCTTACTGCAATATACTGTGAATTAACACCGCTCAAAGTTGACACTCTGACGCCCGTTTCACACTGCAAGCTGAAGCGGCGCATGAGCATAATCACATATTGACTGCAGCTGCAGAGATGCGCGAGTATTCACACTGGAAGTGTTTGTACAGCGTCACAGCAGTGGCTCGAAGCTGCATATAAAGTGAGCATTTCTTTACAAAGACAGCTATAAATTTGTTTTTATAAGTTGGTCATTGGTACAACACTTGCATATAAAAGTAAAATAAAAAATAAATAAATAAATAAAAGTCTTTTGTCATGCATTGCTGCACACGAATGAGGTAAGCTTTGTGTTTTACATCATCTGCCGCATACACATGTTTACAAGACAGAAAACTCGGCGAAAAAAAGCCAGCTAACTCGGGTTTGATTTGAGTATGCTTCAGCCTATATATATATATATATATCTGTGTAATAACTAAAATAATGTTTATACTGTATATCATATTTTATGGCTAGTTTACTTTAGTTTTTTATAATACACCATACTTTAACCCAAACTGAATAATTTAAAACAAGTTTAAATGGGTAAATCTTCTATAAATATTTTTTCTTAATTTTCTTTTCTGTCATACTCAAATTCTTGTTAAAACACATTAGACATGCTTATTCTGTGCATTTTGAACACTTTTTGAACACTCTATCTAAAGTGTGCTTTCTCTTTCATTGAGCATCAGCAGCGCAGCAAAAATAGACTCGGTGCCGAGACCCCCCCCTTCACTGCTGCTTACGCGACGCTCCTGCTGCCGGTGTGAATGCATCCGTTGGTTAACATGCACGCCGAAAACATTAAGCGCTGCTTACGCTTGCAGTGTGAAACCAGCGCGAGGCTGTGGTCCAAATCAAACCCTATACCCTTCATTCCCTATTCCCTACATTATTTCACTAATATAGTCCACTTGAAAGAGTGAATGAAAACAAATGAATGAATTCAGATACTGATGAACACCTGCTGTTAACAAAATAATGAATGTTGTAAAATAATGAAAAAACAGCAATGTTCTGTAAAACCTAACAGTCAAATTGATTAAATGAAACAAGTTAATTTTACTGAAGTATTAGTGAAAGTTAAAAGAACTCAATAATTGATCAGTAGAGTAAATGTTGATTTGAAGTGGTATTTTATGTGTTTTTTCACAAGATGTTGGTGTTTAATGTTCTGTTGGGATTTAAAGGGTTTCTGTTTTCTGAGATGTGTGGGTCACCATTGTGCTGAAGAGTTGAGCCTGTGCTTCAGTCAGTGATGAGCTGAGAAACACTGATGATTTAAAGGCAGTGACTGTAGTTGCTGATGCAGTGACAATCTCTTAGCTCATTTTAATAGCACATGTGCTGTTGTTAGCTAGCAGTTATCTGCAAGAGATTTAAGATGACTTGATGTTTCTAGTTTTAATGGTTTTGTTTAATTTGGTTATTTTTATTTAGTAATATTCTGATTTAGTGGACTCAAATGAAATAAGTTCAAGTCAATAATATGCTCATATAGTTATAAATATTAGTTTATGAATTTAAATGGCAGTCAGCCTATTTAAGGCAGTCAATTTATGCAAATGAAATTAGTTGACTTTTAATTGAATGCATGGCATTTTTACAGCAACATACTATAATGTAGATTACGGTAAATAATTGTAAATTTAACAGTAAATAAACAAAGTTGCCAGTATGTTAATGTAAATTCATGACATTGTTTAACATGGTTCCATTGTTGTGTTTTGCATGCTGAATGTTTAACCCCCAGGGGTCTGAATGTAACAACTTTTCTTTCTCTAAGTCTCATTGTTACCACAGGGTACTTTTAGGTTAGTATTGGATTGTACACCTTAAAAGTCTCAATTTAATAAAGCATGAACAAAGCATAAGACTCTCATTGATCAATCCATGTATTAACAAACATCATTCAAACCACATACAACCCTCATAACTCAAAAAATAAAATGAATTGAGTCTATGAATCAAAAGGTGTTTGAATGAGACATATAAAGTCCCACAGCAATCAGAGTCCAAAACAAAAAAGCCATCCAAAAAAACACGATAATCTCAGCAAAAAAAAAAGGTGTAAGAGAGAAAAAGGAGAAAAAAAAACCCAACAGTCTAACTTCTCAGGGATTTCTGGATTCCTAAGGCAATGCCACTGAAAAGGAAAAAATATTCCTCAAATGATCCCAAAAGGAGAAAACATGATAATCCACTGGTAACAGGCCTCAAAAACCATCAGGTAATCCTTCACTCAGTGTGCCAGATCAAACTTAGTCCATTGCACTCGCACAGGTGAGAGCCTGCCATTCTCCACACCTTTATTGGCTTGTCTTCCCAGCATGCCTCCCCATGAGCTACAACTTCCCTCCAAATCCCCGCCCCTTGACCTCCTTACCCAAAGGCCTTTTACAATAAGAGTCCTTCCTCCCATAACACATTCAAATTCAATGTAACAAATCCCCTGCCCCACAGAAAATGGTTTACTTACAAATAGTTTACATAAATAACCATAACCAAAAATATAAACAAATAAATAATCATCAAAACATTAACTGAGAATTTTTCTGATTTGTGGAAGTGTAACATGAGTGATTCTGGGGCCCATGACATGTTTTGACATGCCCTGACATTTGTGCTTATTTCAGCTACTCATTCCATACTATTGGCCAACATGTAATGTTGCTGTATTCTCCACAAACTCTGCTGCAATAATATGTAAAATAGATGTACATGTTTTTGAAAATAAAGATAATGCGTGGTTAGTATGTTTTGGAGAAAAATGTCCTTGCAATAAGGCTATAAAACACATACTGAATATTTGTTCACAAGTCTTTTGTAGTTATCAAGCTTGTAGGCTTACTATACAATTATGTAAAAAATATTCTAAACACTTTAACACAAACAATATAATGATTTTAATTTGTAAGTCAGTTTTTGTGTCACCATTGCTGTATGTGTGGGAGTGTTGATGGCCATGAATACTTCACACCAGGAGAGACAAAAGACACTCCCCCAGGGGCTAATGGCCCAACAAAGAGGAATGCTGTGAGGCAGCCTGAACAAAGATTGTGAGGAGATTCAAAGATTTTAATCTGTTTTATTGTAATTCCTCTATGTGGAGGAACTGAATGTTGTGCCTTACAGTGCTAAATATATAAACATATACAGTATTGTTTAAAAGTTTGTTATACACGTTAAATTATTATTTTTAAAAGTGCCATTGAACGTTTTTTTACAAGATAAGTAATATAAGTCTAAGGTGTCCCCTGAATGTGTCTGTGAAGTTTCAGCTCAAAATACCCCATAGATTTTTTTTTATTCATTTTTTACATCTATTTTAGGGCATAATTAGAAATGCGACAATTCGTGTTGCGGCCCCTTTAAATGCTCATGCTCTCCGCCCACGGAGCTCGCGCTTGCCTGAAACAGTGCATAAACAAAGTTCACACTGCAAATATAACACTCAAAATTGACCTTTACAAAGTGTTCGTCATGCATACTACATGCATGCGTCAGATTATGTGAGTATTGTATTTATTTGGATGTTTACATTTGATTCTGAATGAATTTGAGGCTGTGATCCGTGGCTAACAGCTAATGCTACACTGTTGGAGAGATTTATAAAGAATGAAGATGTGTTTATGAATTATACAGACTGCAAGTGTTTAATAATGAAAATAACGACGGCTCGTGTCTCCGTGAATACAATAAGAATTGATGGTAACTTTAACCACATTTAACAGTACATTAGCAACATGCTAACGAAACATTTAGAAAGACAGTTTACAAATATCACTAAAAATATCATGATATCATGCATCATTGGTGGTCACGCCGGTCTTGACCACCGCGTTTTTTTTCTAACCAGTGTGAAAGAGACTCAAAATACTCCGTCAATGTTGCACATACAATTAAGAGTTATACACCATTTTAATCTGTGGAATATCTTCTTTTATTTGTGTACACTCAGAGTAAAAACAAAATGTTGCGCTTTTTGTAAAATAAAGAAAACTAACATGATGCGTGATCTCTCGTCTCCCTCTGAACGAAGTCCAATCTGATAGTTCTCAGAAAATGAACTGTAACTTAGTGAATACTAATCACAAAAAAATTAGACTTGTGTCTAAAGAAATGTTGAAATGTCAGGTTTTAAATGGTTAACCATGGTTCCCATTCAGTCGGTCACGTTCGACGTACGTCGGACAGACCGACGAATAGGAATCTCGCTAGAGAGGCCAATCTACTTCGAGTGTAACTAAACGAGCCAATGCACATTGGCATGCAATCATATGCATCAGCTGCTCGCCTCGCAGCGCGGGTATATAATGAGCAGCAGGTGCGTTGCATCTTCAGCTTTTCGCTTCGGAGCCGAACGGTGTTTGTTCCTGTTCTCTGCAAGCGAGTGTCTGCTAGAAGACGAGTCAAGCTTTTGGTTGAACTTCTCTTTTTTTCCGAGTGCGGGCGAACAGCACAGCAGCGGGGTCGACGTCCTCTCTTTTTCTGTTTCGTTTGCCGTTTTTGAGCAAATAGCTGTTTGACAGCGTCAGAAGGCTGTTCTCACGGCCGGTACGGTGCGCTTTTGAGCGCTGAAAAGCCGTTTTTACGGCTGGTAAGAGTGAGCGCCTTCAAAGAGAGAGAAAGCACATGACAGGCTGCACACAATCCCTGTCTGTGTTGCGGTGGCCGTTCCCCTGCGTGCTTCAGCACTTCTAAAAGAGTAAAGTCCCTGAAAGAGCTTACACAAGTAGATTCGCGTCTTTTTAAAGACGACATCCTACTTGTGTTTCTGGATGCGATCGTTCCTGTCCTCACTGACGGCCACGATCACCGTTTCGCATGTCTGGGCGCGTGCTGAAATGATGTTCGTGGGTGTTCATGTTTTCATATGAGAACATGATCACTTCGACACGCCGGTCGTGACTCTTCTTTCTCCGGGAAGCTTGAGTCCCCTCTGTTGTTGGCCAGCTGCCGCTTGTGTGTAAAAGCACAGCCGCGGCTCTGCCCGACACTCTGGGAGACCGCGGAGATCAGCGAGAGCAAACCTCTCGCTCCTCTGCGTGTCGTGTGCCGTCGAGCTGCCGGGCTGCAGCGCGGGTTGTCACGGCAACCCAGCGCTCGCTCGGCGCTCTAGATGCGCGGTTCCCTTGCGTAATCTCCATTGTAGCGCCCTCTCTGGTGCACCAGAAGAGGTCTACTTTGCTGATATGGCTTGGGTGACATGAGGTTGAGGGGTTCCTTCGGGGAACCAACCCCCTAGGGCCCCTCCCTCTCTAGCGCATTGCAAGCTGTGCAGTTTCTGGATTGGATTGCTGGTCCTTTTCATAGGGGAACCTAGCATTTCATTCAGAGCTCCAGCTGAGGGACAGACGTCGATTGCAGCATCGGAGAGAGTGCTGTTATGCTCTGGAAATGAGGGTGACGCTGCCCACTGTAATGGTGTGTGCTTATGCTGACTCAGATTCAGAGTTTACAGCCATGCTTTCCTGGGTCTTCCAGATGTGCATGGAAAACTTGGCAGTATGGGGGTATATTGGTGCCATAAATATGGAATGCCAAAGGTGCCAATCTGCATAAGTTTTTCCTCTCTCACTACCCTCTTGGATGGGGTGGCTGTACACAGACCACACCCACCCTGCATGTGAGGCCAAGGCACTCTTTTTGCATGAGGGTAGTTCTGTGCTGGGGTTGAGCTGCGCTTGTTGACTAACCGTGATCAAAGTCACGGCGCAGGCCCTCAGCCAGACGATGTCCACCTCCGTGGTCCAGAAGTGCCCCCTGGCTTACCTTGTGAGGTGTGAGAGGTTGTCAAGCTAAATGCTTTCTCAATGCTCCCATCTTACGAGGTGGCCTTTCGGTGACACTGTCGAGGACTGAGCCCAGCGGTTCTCCTCAGTTAGTAGCGGATAGGGAGCTTCCCATGACAAACCATTGAGTTCCTCTTGGGCCGCCCCTCAGTCTGCTCGTCGCCAAGGGTGTCGTCCCCTGCAAGAAACTCCGGCCTAGCAGGCTCTGCTGTATCCATTGCGGGGAGATGACGCCTCCCGTCTCTGCAGCTGTTTAACTGGTTGGTGAGAATCACCCCTGAGACGGGCGACCCAGAGATGGGTGGGGCTGCTCTTCCACCCCTGGAGGAGGGCCAGGTGGTAAATCCTTTATTGGGTTTGTTTCTGTTCCGCCACTGACCCAAGAGGCAGCGGTACCCAAATTTTAAAGAGCAGTTCCTCCATTTCCAGGTCTGAAGAGGGTTTGGAGAGCAGTGGGAGGAGAAAAACCTCACCACTCTCATCCCCCTCTTCTGTCGCCAGTGGACAGCAGCAAGCAGCGGGCAGCCAAAGCCTCGACTGCTCCCTCTGTCCATCCGTGGAGCCAGGTAAGTGTTGCCTAGCACACTGTGACGCCGCTTCGGGCCGCCTCACAAAGAGAGCCCCCCGAGCCGCGTCCCTGTGTTCCACCTCGCTGCCCTGCTGCTGGTACACCGGTGGTCCCTTTGGTCCTGCTTGTACGGTCTCTGCGAGCCGGGTTAGCGCTCCCCAGTCCGTCTCGCTGGCTCCTTCGGACCATCAGGGTCGGCTTTGCGATTCAGTTCGCCCGGCTTCCCCCCAAGTTCAGGGACGTCCTCTTCACTACAGTGAAAGATGCCGATGCCCCTGTCCTGCGTGCGGAGATCGCAGTCCTACTGGCGAAGGACGCGATAGAGCCGGTCCCTCCAGCCGATTTGAGGTCGGGGTTCTACAGCCCCTACTTCATTGTACCCAGGAAAAGCGGCGGGTTACGACCGATCTTGGACCTGCGAGTTTTGAATCGGAGCCTCCACAAGCTACCATTCAAAATGCTCACGCAGAAACGCATTTTCGAGTGCATCCGTCCCCGAGATTGGTTTGCAGCGATTGACCTGAAGGACGCGTACTTCCATGTTTCAATTCTTCCGCGACACAGGCCATTCCTGAGATTCGCGTTCGAAGGTTGAGCATATCAGTACAGAGTCCTACCCTTCGGGCTGGCCCTGTCTCCCCGCGTCTTCACGAAAGTCGTGGAGGGAGCCCTTGTTCCCATGAGAGAACGGGGTGTTCGCATTCTCAACTATCTCGACGACTGGCTCATTCTAGCACAGTCCCGGGATCAGTTGTGCAAACACAGGGATTTGGTGCTCAGACACCTCAGCCAGTTGGGGCTTCAGGTCAACTGGGAAAAGAGCAAACTCGCCCCGGTGCAGAGGATCTCTTTTCTCGGTATGGAGTTGGATTCGGTCGAGCAGATAGCACGCCTCACAGAGGAACGTGCTCGGTCAGTGTTGAACTGCCTGAATACATTCAATGGCAGGACAGCGGTCCCACTGAAGTTCTTTCAGAGGCTCCTGGGGCATATGGCGGCTGCTGCGGCTGTAACACCGCTCGGTCTGCTTCATATGAGACCGCTTCAGCACTGGCTTCATGGCCGAGTCCCGAGATGGGCGTGGCAGCGCGGCACATTCCGGGTGCCAATCACTCAGGAGTGCCGCCGAACCTTCAGTCCGTGGTCGGACCCCTTGTTTCTTCGGGCAGGAGTGCCCCTAGAACAGGTGTCCCGGCATGCTGTGGTGTTCACAGATGCTTCTGCCACCGGCTGGGGTGCCACGTAATACGGGCATGCAGTCTCAGGGGTTTGGACGGGACCCCATCTGCATTGGCACATCAATTGCCTCGAGTTGCTGGCAGTACGCCTTGCTCTGAGCCGCCTCAAAGGCCTGCTTCAGGGCAAGCATGTACTGGTCCGTATGGACAACACTGCGACCGTTGCGTACATCAACCGTCAAGGTGGTCTACGCTCCCGTCGCATGTCACAACTCGCCCGCCATCTCCTCCTGTGGAGTCGGAAGCATCTGAGGTCGCTTCGCGCCATTCATGTCCCCGGTGTGCTCAACCGTGTGGCCGACGAGCTATCACGAGCTGCGCTGCCCGGAGAGTGGCGACTCCACCCCCAGGTGGTTCAGCTGATCTGGAGAGAGTTCGGAGAGGCTCAGGTAGACCTGTTTGCCTCACCAGAAACCTCCCACTGCCAGTTGTTTTACTCTCTGACCGAGGGAACACTCGGGACAGACGCACTGGCTCACAGCTGGCCCCGGGGCCTGCGCAAATATGCGTTTCCCCCAGTGAGCCTACTTGCACAGACCCTGTGCAAAGTCAGGGAGGACGAGGAGCAGGTCTTGTTAGTTGCGCCTTACTGGCCCAACCGGACCTGGTTCCCAGAACTCTCACTCCTCGCGACAGCCCCTCCCTGGCCCATCCCTCTGAGGAAGGACCTCCTCTCTCAGAGACGGGGCACTCTTTGGCACCCGCGTCCAGACCTCTGGAAACTCCATGTCTGGTCCCTGGACGGGACGCGGAGGTTCTAGGTGACTTACCCCCGAGGTACTTAACACCATCACTTCGGCACGTGCACTGTCTACGAGACGTGCTTACGCCTCGAAGTGGAACCTGTTCGTCGAGTGGTGCTCTTCTCGCCGAGAAGACCCCCGAAGATGCTCGATCGGTGTCGTGCTTTCCTTCTTGCAGCAAGGGTTGGAGCGTAGGCTGTCCCCCTCCACCCTCAAAGTCCATTCTGCTGCTATCTCCGCTTACCACGACCACATAGATGGCAAATCTGTTGGTCAGCACGACCTGGTCGTCAGGTTCCTTAGGGGGCGAGACGGTTAAATCCTCCTCGTCCCCCTCCATGCCCTCTTGGGACCTTACTCTGGTGCTCAGAGCACTCCAGATTGCTCCCTTTGAGCCTTTGCTGTCAGCAGACTTAAAGATTCTCTCTATGAAAACTTTGCTGCTGGTGGCATTGGCCTCCATCAAGAGGGTAGGGGACCTGCAGTCATTTTCGGTCGACGAATCGTGCCTAGAGTTCGGGCCGGGTGACAGCCACGTGGTACTGAGACCCCGGCCTGGCTATGTGCCCAAGGTTCCTACCACTCCCTTCAGGGATCAGGTGGTGAGCCTGCAAGCGCTGCCCTCGGAGGAGGCAGACCCAGCCCTGGCTTTGCTCTGTCCAGTTCGCGCCTTGCGACTGTACATAGACAGAACTCGAAGCTTTAGGACCTCAGACCAGCTCTTCGTCTGTTACGGAGGCCAGCAGAAGGGAAAGGCTGTCTCCAAGCAGAGGATGGCCCACTGGATAGTGGATGCCATCGCCCTGGCTTACCAAGCTCAGGGCGTGCCCTGCCCGCTCAGGTTGCATGCCCACTCCACGAGAGGTGTGGCATCCTCCTGGGCGCTGGCTCGTGGCGCCTCGCTAACAGACATTTGTAGAGCTGCGGGCTGGGCGACACCTAACACGTTCGCTAGATACTATAGCCTTCGTGTCGAGCCGGTCTCCTCCCGTGTTCTCGCCTCAGGTCAGAGGCACGGAGAGGCCCCGGCTTAGTGTCGGCTTGCTGCGCTACATGCGCATTCTATTCTCCAGAGAGTCCCTACGGGCAGACCCTGTTGAGTCCTCCGGTTACCCTTCGGCAGCCGACGTGGCGGAGCGTCTGGCGCCAGGCCTATACTCCGTTGTATCCTTGAGAACCGGATTTAGGCTGGGTTCCATATGTGTGACCCTACGGGGATCCCATATGGCTTTTCCACGGCTGCTCCTAAACGAAGCCCGTGTCTTTCCCTCTGGGAGAACCCATCTCTCACCGAGTGGAGTCACCCCAGTTCTTCCATATGTTGTACAACCTACAAGGTTAGTCCATATGTACTTATCCATATAACTCCTTCGGGGAAGGATATGGCTTCCGCAGCGTTCCTTATCGCATGTAAGGCTACGCTTTCCCAGCGTTATCCAATTGTCGCACTGAGTGGGTTTTGGGAACAACAGTGATCGACCCTCTCTGCGTGAGCCTGGTCCCACCGTCCTTAGGCAAGGGGGTTCAGGTGGCTCACGTCAGAGCGCTGGAAGAGGGCAGCCCCTGTGGCGCTTTGGTAGGGATTCCTATTCGTCGGTCTGTCCGACGTACGTCGAACGTGACCGACTGAATGGGAACGTCTCGGTTACATAGGTAACCCTCGTTCCCTGAAGGAGGGAACGGAGACGTACGTCCCGTCGCCACAGGCGTTGTCCTGCTGATGCTGCCGCCTGCTGGGTTCGGCTCCTCAGCGAAAACCTGAAGATGCAACGCACCTGCTGCTCATTATATACCCGCGCTGCGAGGCGAGCAGCTGATGCATATGATTGCATGCCAATGTGCATTGGCTCGTTTAGTTACACTCGAAGTAGATTGGCCTCTCTAGCGAGATTCCTATTCGTCGGTCTGTCCGACGTACGTCTCCGTTCCCTCCTTCAGGGAACGAGGGTTACCTATGTAACCGAGACGTTTTTCATGCTGAATGTTGAAATCTGTGTGTGACTCAAGCATGATCAATTGCAAGATATTGTCACAAATATACTGTATGTGGATTATATTAAACCAATTAAAAGTTTCACAATGTGTTTATGACATAAGTGTTAGCAATACAATTTGATAAAATAATGTGGCAAAAGAAAAACAGACTAGTTAATGATTTAGTTAGAAGTTAGGTTATCAAAAGCAACATATTTATTTTTTCTATTTATTTATTTCTATGAAACCAAATAAATGTGATTTCTTGTTGCATCATTGCATTACAAATTTCCAAGTGTCCAAAGGGAACACTGATCACCATAATAGTGAGTTCAAACAAATACATTTTAGGAAAATCAACATCAATTTATGAAGTCAGCTTATGTGATGTTCTCTCAAATTTTACAGTTGTATTGACAATTAAACATTCAAGATGATTTTGGGAAATGAGTGAATGCAACTAAAAGAAAACTGCAGAAGTGGAGGAAATTTTGCGTGAAAAAAATGGCATTCAAATCAATCAATCAATCTTAAATTATGTTTTCTATGTAAACAAGAAATAGTATATGAATAGTACAGATTGCTAGATTTTTACAATTAAGACATTAAGTAAAGTTAGAACAACAGTTGGATTACAGTGTAGTGCGCCTCAAGGTCAGATTGGTGAGGTTTACTGAACTGTAAAATCACCATGTCAATCACCATCCAAAGGAATGTGACACAGCCTGTTGCTCAAAAAGTTGTTTACCATCATTCACAATTTTTTTAAAAGTTTGTATTCATACATCAGTGTTCCTGAAAAGGGTTGTGTCATTGATTTGTTATCTAACCAGAGAAGCTAAAAACAAACTTGCTAAATCTATCGAGACGTGATCTTTTGTGGTTTACTTGCATGCAAGAGTTGTTCACTCACCTTTTTGACATTTTCAAAAGCGCAGAGAATAAAAATTCTAATTAACTTTCAACTGCAAAATCATGATCTTACATCTGTGGTGAAGGTTTTGAAGGCCTCTTGAAAGCCTGATGCACAGCAAAAACCCATGTTAACCCTCATCAGAGTTTGAGACCACACTCAAGAGTGGTAACGTGTTGAAATAAGTGTTAAATTAATACTGAAGCAGTGTTCAAGTTAATGAAATAATTGATTAATTGAGTGATGATTGAACATCATTAAAGACACCTGATGTTACCAAGCAGAATCAGTGGAGAAAATAACAATGTGTTTTACGGTGATCATTACGGTGACCATTACGGTGATCAGTGTTTGCAATAGTTGGGCTTTTTTTAACATTACATTTCGTTTTCGTATGACTGAGATAACAGCCAGACGAACAAAGACAAAATATGATCAGGTGGTGTTGGTTATGTTTTTACATAATTATCATTTGACATGGATCACCAGACTCATTTAGAGCCCAATCTCTGAGTTTAGCTTATTGATTACAGCAGCACTGTGATTCTAAAGCTTATGATCCAATATAAATGAAACATAAATCAATATAATCTAAAGGATTTCTTTAAAAAAAAAAAAAAAAAAACTCTTTCATTTGGACACACACACAGACATCAAGAATCAGCCTGTGAATGTCAACAATAATGACAATAATAAAGCATTTTGCAGTTCATTCTGAGTGCCATATTCATGGCGCCCTCATGCATTGTGGTATGAATAAAATGTGAGCTAATTTATTTTGTTCTTAATATTTTCTTTTATTTGTGTTGTTTTTATATGATATTTTAGTAGAAAAGAAGAAATCCTTTGGATTATATTGAAAAAGCTGGTTCTTAAGCTAAATGAGTTCAGATCAAATGATTATGTATAACTAACACTGCCTAATAATTTTTTACTGTGCTTGTCTGGCTATTATAGCAGCCAAACAAAATCTAATATTGAAAATTTAAGGGTTAACTAAAGCAAGCACTGACCACCTTACCATGGCAACGTTTGTAATTTTCTCCTTCAGTGGTTCTGCTTGTTAACATCATGTGTCTTCAATAATGGTCAATCATCACTCAAAGGGTTAGTTCACACAAAAATGAAAACTGTTTCATGTATTAATCACCCTTATGTCGTTCTACACTCGTAAGACCTTCGTTCATCTTCGAAACCCACATTAAGATATTTTTGATGAAATCCAATGGCTCAGTGAGGCTTCTGTTGCCAGCAATATCACTGAACCTCTCAAGATCTAGAAAGGTACTAAAGACATATTTAAAGGTGCCATCGAACGTTTTTTCAAAAGATGTAATATAAGTCTAAGGTGTCCCCTGAATGTGTCTGTGAAGTTTCAGCTCAAAATAACCCATAGATTTTTTTAAATTCATTTTTTTAACGGTAACACTTTACAATAACAGTACTTGAATAACTATGAACTAATACCTAAATAAATAGTTACTTCAACATGAACTCAAGATTAGTTAAGATATGAACTAATGAAGAGTGATCCTTAACTACGACAGGAGTCATAGGGATTCATGCATGAAAACAGCAGCCTTAACTATGCGTTAATACATGTTTGTTAATTAATGCATTGATTAACATTTAGGTGTAAACTAAATAAATCAGCCTCCATAAGAGTAAACAAGAAGTACTCTGAATTTGAATTAAACGTGATTTAATACTGTCATAATTTATGACACTTGATATTGTTGAAAAGTACTTTGGCAGACAATTTTTTTTCTTGTTGCTTTATATAATAAAGAACCACTGTACTTCCAAGAACTGTTTTAAATATGTGTTTAGTACCTTTCTGGATCTTGAGAGGTTCAGTGACATTGCTGGCAGTGGAGGCCTCACTGAACCATTTGATTTCATCAAAAATATCTCTCTTGAGTGTGGTCTCAAATAAACTTTGAAGAGAGTCAATTTTTTGCTGTGTGGGCGATGTAAGGGACTGCTACAGCAAACTGAGGTACATTAATCACATAGTGTAAAGGGACACAGCAGCTTTATTGGTGCTTTAATCCTTTTGACCACTAGGTGGACACAAATCCACCAAGAAGAAATGAAGTTCCAAGTGCCCAACCAAAGGGAACACTAATCACCATAATGTTGAGTTCAAACAAACACATTTTAGGAAAATCAACATCAACATTTATTAAGTCAGCTTATGTGATGTTCTCTCAAATGTTTCAGTTGCATTGACAATTGAAGATTTCCATTGCAAATGCCTTTAAAACCTCAGTCAGAAATGAAATAATTATATATGCTTTCCGCTCATAGTATACGTTCATCAAATTCTTTCACTTCAAACTCGTTAAATCCCAGCCTCAGCCCAATCAGATGTGCAGGTACTTTGGAAGAAACCTATACATAGCAGCAAAACGCTCATTTTAAAGAAAAATGTCAGATGGACATAGAAGCTTTTGCATCTGAAGACTTCAATTCAAAATTCAAAATGACTTTGGGAAATGAGTGAATACAATAAAGAAAGATAACTGCAGAAGTGGAGGAAATGAGGGAAAAGTCTATAAATTTTTTTTTTTTTTTGCTTGACAAAAATCAAATCAATCAAGGTGCACTAAAGGTGCACTATGTAATATTTTTTTCCGCTAGAGGTCGCTAGAAGCCTATTCAAAACAAAGGCGTAGCTTGATGACGCCAAGTTTGAGAGCGGAATCTTGGGACATGTGATCTTCATCTCAACGGTCAGTGGAAAAGAATAGGGAAAGGACTCAGGAAGAAATCATGTTCATGGATGTGATTATTAACGTTACTGTAGTATGAAGCAGAGCAGGAGTGAGTGTTGTGGAGCTGAACGAGGAGCTGGAGCGATTGAGCAACACACGCCTCACGAGCAGCGGGACTTTTATTATGCCACAGTCGCCGGCGCCGCTTCCGCTTTTCCGGTCATGAGTATGAGGTAACGCAGCTCTGTTTATCATATTAGATACATTTGAGAGTGTTGAAAATGATGTTATAACGTTACTCTGTGCGTTCACTCGCCGGCTGCTGTGAGACACTGTTACACACTGCAGTAAACTAGATTGATTTTAGAATATCATATTAAATGCTGGATGGCTTGTGTTGATAAATGGCATGCAATTCATTTTAAAGTCTGCGTGAACCGGAAGTTGCAAACAACTTTTCTCCAGTGTTGTGAAGTATTTCCAAATGAAACAGAATATTGAAAAGAGGGCAGAGTTTTACTTTAGTGCTCCTCCTCTCCATCTCTCACTCATAGCAGACGAACGATTATATGGATTATATGGAGTGGTTTACGCGTTTTCAACCCAAGCCGTCAAACTGACGTCATCAGAGATGGAACGCCATTCCAGACCGGAAGTAACTTTTTAGATTTTGATTAAAGATTACCAAAACAAACTAATTTTTTTCTGTGTTTTAACTTGCATGGATTAATTGTTTACCACAAGACTAGTAATATGCGCTAACAAAGTAAATAGGGTCAATTTTGATTTCATGTGTACTTTAAAACATATTGTATGATGGAGAAAATGCTGTATTACTGTTACTAAAAATAAAGCTGCATCTGATTATGCTATGTTAGCTACTTCACAAAATAGTGTTTTTCTCTGAGGCATGGTAAAGCATGGTACTCACAAAAAATCAAGAAAATTAATTTAAACAATAAGACTAAACGTGTTGAGCTATTTAACAATAATTAGTTTTCTGTCTATAAATATATCAAAACAGTTGTTCCCTTGTCTGTTAAAACATGTCAATATTAAAGCGTCTTTGGTGTTTCCATGGTTTCTACAAAATAAAACCGGAAACCGAGGGTAACGCGGTTATGACGCAATTGACAGGCGACTCCCCACACTTCCCAGAGCCTTGATTAAAATTACAATTTTCTCACGATTTACAAATGTCAATAACCATACTAAAAAGGAATGTGACGCAGCCTGTTGCTCAAAAAGTTGTTTACCATCATTAACAATGTTTATATTCATACATCAGTGTTCCTGAAAAGGGTTGTGTCATTGATATGTTAACTAACCAGAAAAGCTAAAAACAAACTTGATTGATCTATTGAGACGTGATTGACACTCTTGTTTTTGTGGTTTACTTGCGTGCAAGAGTTGTTCACTCACCTTTTTGACATTTTTGAAAGCATAGAGGATAAAATTTCTAATCAACTTTCCACTGCAAAATCATGATCTTACAACTGTGGTGAAGGTTTTGAAGGCCTCTTGAAAAGCCTGATGGGCAATGAAAGGGACCACTAAAGCAAAGTGAGATACATTCATCAAAAAGAGAGGCATTCATTTATTGTGCAAGTGACACACAGGTGTAGGAGACCAGGTTAATACTAGTTAGTTAGTTTACTAATTTATCTATCACTTCTGTGAATACTGATGCAGATAAATATGATAAAGAACTGGATGGATTAACAATTAGTTAAAGGATTAGTCCACTTTTAAATAAACTTTTTTAAAAAGACGTATAGGACATGTTCCTTACAGTATTCCTGTTCATTTTTAGTGGCTTCAAGACAATATGTTTAGAAAATCTCTCTTGAGGCTTTTCTTTGTTCTTGCTGTGCTTTAGGTTTGGTGGCCCTGAGAGTCCATGATCGTTCACACATTTGTCTCAAGCTTGGAGGGCTAAAATGAACAAAGGCAACTCGTTTTGAGATTAGCCTGTGATCAATGGGCTAGAGGTCGACCAATATTGGATTTTACCTATACCGATAACTAGGTTAGACCATACTTGCTGATAACTAATTAATTGTTTTAGTTTTTAAAATGGATACTGGATAAAAAAAAAAATAATAGCGCTAAGTAAAACAGTGCTTAACTTAAAAAAAAAAAAAGTACTGAACCATGAAAATGTGCTAAATGAAATAAATTTAATATGAATATATTAATTATATGAATAAATAGAAATACATATAATAAAGAAAAACAAAAGATATTCAAGCTGAAACAAAACGTAACACTGAAAATGTATTAGTAAATGTTAAAATTAAACTATAAATAAACAATACTCACTGTGCTTTAAATACAATGAAAAAAATGATAAACGCAACACTGTGTTTTTTTTCTCTCTCTCAAATACTGTTCACAAATCTATCTAAATCTGTGTTAGTGAGCACTTCTCCTTTGCCGAGATAATCCATCCACCTCACAGGTGTGGCATATCAAGATGCTGATTAGACAGCATGATTATTGCACAGGTGTGCCTTAGGCTGGCCACAATAAAAGGCCACTCTAAAATGTGCAGTTTTACTGTATTGGGGGGGTCCGAAAACCAGTCAGTATCAAGGCAAATCCGATGTCTCTGTGTCCCTTCAGTTCTAGTCTCAAAGCGGAGCTAAAACAGGGTCTGATGACACACTGGAGCCCCCGAACATAGCGCCGCCCCTAACACTATAAAACCGTAAATGACACACCGAGCATTGCGCCAAATTCAAATTTGGCTGGGTGGTTAATAACATGTTTTTCTGCAGAGTGACAAACTCAGAACACATACTTTAAAATGACTTTACAGGGACTTTAACTTTATTGTCGAGCAACAAAGTGAGATGCCAACTCCACATCTGAATTTCTCTTGGCTGGGGCACAGTTTTTATACATTTTCTTATCTCTTTAAACACGCCAAAGTAGTATCATTGGCTGGTAATATCCACCCTTACATTTTTCCATATTCTCACTTACATGTGCTCTCCTCCCACACATCTTTCCCATGTACTCCCCGGCCTTTCTACCATAGTCATTTCACCAATTATACTTCAGGTGTTGCTTATAGGGAGGCCGATTCGCTTCTAATGCCTGGATACGACCCCCGACCCAGGTGTGGTGCTGCTTCGCCTTACCGTACCGAGTCCAGCTCCTAAATCGGCGGTCACCCGTTTTGATGAGCCAGAATGGTGGTCCTGGCCGTTACTTCCTTGCTTGTACATCATGAGGTTAGTTTGTGGTCAGGCTAATGAGTTGGTTGACCAGGCCAACCCATGGGTTTACCCTCTTAGCCATACTCGGGTGAGTACGTTTCCAGCGGGACCACGTGGAGGTGAGTGCTCGCTATGATTTATCCGTCCCAGGCGGCCTTTACCCAAGGAGCTACCTTTACACAGTACGGCTCCCTCTACACGGGCAGGATCACAGGCACCACCCATTTCCCAGTCCCTCGGGGGCGGTACTGAGATGGTGTGGCCGACTGCCAACTAGTGTACATTTTTGACTTTATCTCTCATGGCCTTCTGCCAACTGATGGTCAACCCTTTTCCAATGGGCCAAATGAAACATTGTATCAAACCAGTCAATACTCCCCAGAAGCCTTCACATGACACCCTTAACAATGGTCTTGTTCAATTCACAGCCACCTGTTAACTGGTGGAAAATTACCAACAAAATATGCTCAGTGGCCATGTTCACTTCTTCGACACACCTGACCCTTTTAGTCAAATAGGTCAAGAGGCCTCAAAACAGTTCTAGCTTTTATACTAAGCAAACTAATTCTACAATTGTTTTCTATAGGATGGATAAAATACTCCATGAGTATCTGGTGTGACCACCATTTACCTTTTTTTTTAAAGAGTTTTCATAATTGATTGTTCAGCATTGCTTGATCTTTTGCTGTAGGTGATGGTAATGCAAAATTAAGGTGCATTTTTATAACATATTTTTTTGATAAGAGATTAGATACTGGATGAGTTCAGTAAATCAAATATTACATGATGAATATGTCATAACCAAAACATAACCAATTTCATCTAAAGGCTGATTTATACTTCTGCGTCGAGTGTATGCCGTAGCTATGGCGTAGGCTGTGTGTAGCACGTGTAGCCTGATGTGCACCTCTTCAAAAATGTAACAACGCGTCAATTCTACGCGGACCGCAAGCTTTATGATTGGTCTGTTAGAACCCCTCCCGCAGGTTAAAAAACTGGCGCGGAACAATCGGAGAGCGAGCACTTTCAGCTTCCATATGAATGAAAAAACACTGTTTCAGGAGACACATACAGTCAAACTGCAACAAAAGTCATTACCTATTTGCAGCTTCTCTGCCATTTCTATTTGTAAGCTTCTGTGACAACGTACATGACGAGCTGCTTCTTCTTCGGCTTTTGCCTTGATCCTCAACATGACCACAGACACTGCCTACTAGTGGTCTGCATGCACTGGGATGCGGACAACGATGCAGAAGTATAAATTAAAACAGATGCATAGCTTATGGTGCAGAGGCTCCGGCGTAGGTCCGACGCAGAAGTATAAATCAGCCTTAAGGCTGTGGCTGAAGTCAGTTGTAGTTCTTGTGTTTCTGCTGGTTTTGTCTCTTTTTTCTATTGTTGTTTCTCTTCCCTTCAGTGATTCTGCTTGTTAACAGCAGATGTTCATCACTAATGCTCAATCATCTCTTAATCAATTAATTATCTCATTAACTTAAACACTGCTTCATCGTTACTCTAACACTGTGTTGTATGGACAAATATAACTGGGGATATTGTTGTGGGGTTTAAAGGTGTAAGATGATAAACATGCATAGTGAAACACTTTTTTACAGTAATAAACTGTAAATTAATTTATGGCAACAAACTGCTGAAAAACAGTAATTTACTGGCAACTCTGTTGCCAGCAGATTACTGTAATCATGAGTGTACTGTAAACCTTAGTCAAATTTATTAAATGAAACAAGATAATTTCACTAAAGTATTAAATCAATAATTGATCAGTAGAGTAAATGTTGATTTGAAGTGGTATTTTATGTGTTTTTTTCACAAGATGTTGGTGTTTAATGTTCTGTTGGGATTTAAAGGGTTTCTGTTGTCTGAGTTATGTAGGTCATCATTGTGCTGAAGAGTTGAGCCTGTGCTTCAGTCAGTGATGAGCTGAGAAACACTGATGATATGCTGCATGTTGCTTTATTTAAAGGCAGTGACTGTAGTTGCTGATGCAGTGACAATCTCTTAGCTCATTTTAATAGCACATGTGCTGTTGTTAGCTAGCAGTTATCTGCAAGAGATTTATGATGACATAATGTTTCTAGTTTTAATGCTTTTGTTTAAATTTGTTTTTGTTTTTTTTACTAAATATTACTTTAGTAATATTCTTTTTTTTTTCATAATGACCACATTTGAACTAATTTTTAACTTTGTACGGAGGTTCCATGAATGTCTATATCAGATGTGCACAAGACGTCAAAAAGACATAATAAAAGCTTTCATTCTGGTTTCTCAATGGACATATTTTCAACGTGTGACAAAGATCTTTTGGACAACTTTGCTCAGAGGGAGAGCAAAACAACAAAAAGCAGACGAAAAAGCATGACTGAACAAGTGAAAGGTGAAATAGCTAGGGCTGAAAAGCAGGCATGTTAGAATCATAGAAGCAACTGCAAATCATCAAGAGGTTAATGACATGAATTGTTTGACAGGTGATTCACAGGATCTGAGGATTGTGCTGCTGGGAGTGTCTGGAGCTGGAAAGAGCTCCATAGGAAATGCAATACTGGGTCGAGAGGCATTTAAAGTGAGTGGAACCAGAGAGAGTGAGATACAGGGAGGAAGAGTAGAAGACAGAAACATCTCCATCATCGACACTCCAGGATTCTTCAACACACAACTGACTGATGAAGAGATGAAGAAGCAAATGATGAAGAGTCTGGATCTCTCTGATCCTGGTCCTCACGTGTTCCTGCTCGTCATCAACGTGGAGAACTTTGAGCAGGACAAGAGGAACATTGTGGAGAAAATTCAGGAGAACTTTGGGGCACAAGCTTTGAAGTTCACCATGCCGCTGTTAACTGGAGGAGAAAAAATGTCAAAAAAAGAATGGGTGACCTTTAAATTTAGTGTAAAATTTCGAGATCTAGTCAATTACTGCAGGAATAATTACCATGTGTTCAAAAGTAAACTGACTGATCCAAATAACATCACAAATCTTCTAGACAAAATTAATAAAATCAAACAGAATTATGACCAGCATTACAAAGAGATTTACTTTAAGTGCCAAATAAAAAGCAGAAAAGAAAAGAAAAAACAAGAGGAAGAAAATTACAGAGAAAAAGAACAAGCAAAACATAAAACAAAAATAATCCAGGAAATGAATAAAATGCCTAAATTTATGGAAAATAGCACAACAAATTTTCTGACTGAAAGGAAAAATTTTATCTCTCATGAAACGGAAAAAAATGTGAAAACGCAAGATAGAGTTCCTCAAGAAAACAAGAGCAATGAATAGGAGGTCAGACAATCAGTAAATTCACTGAAAAGTGCATTTGAAAAAACAGCAGAAAATATAGCCCAGAAACCGGAAACACTCTGGAAAATGAGTGGAACAAGAAAATTGGATAAGAAGAAACAACAGACAATGACAGAACAACAATCAACCACTACAGGTAAGTAAAATTGCATTTTACTACACATTTCCCAAATATCATGACACATTTCTTGAAATATAAATTCCTTATATAAATATAAATTCATTTTTTCTACAGCTGTCTGGGCCTCAAAGTCCATAAAGCACAGATACATAAAACCTGGTGAGAACACAGATCTCAGGATTGTGATGGTTGGTAAAACTGGAGCTGGAAAGAGTGCAACAGGAAACACCATTCTGGGACGAGAGGAGTTTAAAGAAGATTTATCTAGTGAATCAG
Organism: Chanodichthys erythropterus; assembly: GCF_024489055.1. Taxonomy (NCBI): domain Eukaryota; kingdom Metazoa; phylum Chordata; class Actinopteri; order Cypriniformes; family Xenocyprididae; genus Chanodichthys; species Chanodichthys erythropterus. Next base: position 26,313,686 of record NC_090228.1, read on the forward strand.
TGACTAAGGAATGCCAACAAAATCAGCAGAAGTCAGTAGAAGGTTGAAGAATCTCAGTGATCGACACTCCAGGACTGTATGACACATTAATCAGTGAAGAACAACTGAAGGCTGAGATTGAGAAGTGTGTCTACATGTCTGCTCCTGGTCCTCATGTGTTTCTACTGGTCATAAGACTGGATGTGAGATTCACAGACGAAGAGAAAAACACAGTGAAATTGATTCAGAAGAACTTTGGAGGAAAAGCTGCATGTTATACAATCGTTCTGTTCTCTAGAGGGGATCAGTTAAACAAATCTATAGAAGATTTTCTGGAAATAAACCCCCAGATTAATAAATTAGTCAGTCAGTGTAAAGGCAAATATCATGTTTTCAAAAACAAAGATAAAGAAAATCGATCACAGGTCACTGAACTGCTGGAGAAGATTGACCGAATGGTGAAGGAGAACAGAGGAGAGCATTACACTAATGAGATGTACAAGGAAGCTCAGAGGAAAAAAGAGGAAGAAGAGAAGAGGAAGAGAGAGGAAGAGGAGAGACAGGACTTAGAAAAAGAAAAAAAGATAAGAGAGGATGAAAATATGAGGCTTCGTAATAATGTTAAAAGTGTGGCCTTAGTGGGAACAGCTGTGGCAGTGTGTGCAGGAGCAGCAGTTGCTGCAGGAGCAGTGAGTCCAGCTTTAATCTCTGGAGCTGTAGTAGCTGGAGGAGGTGTAGCACTGGCCTCAGTTGCTAGTGGAGCAACACTATCTGAAGCTTTAATTGCAGGAGCATTAGCTGCTGGAAATACAGTACTGTCCTCTGTTTATCCACTGTAAAATCAAATGAATTAGACAGAAAAAGCATGCCAACCGATTAGTTTAAAAAAACTACATGAAGTGAAATAGGAATAGTATGTTGTACTGACAAATGCATAGTTAGAATAGTTTACTTACACAAGAGATCTAGTAACTAAAGAAGAACTGTAGAGTACTTGATCATTTACGTTAGATTTACACTTCACTTAGTACAGCTACACTGTAAAAAAATGCTGTAAACAATAAAGCAATATTCTGTGGAAAACGGTGCATTCTGAGCAATATTTGTCATTTGTAAGAAAGTAGCTTACTGCAATATACTGTGAATTAACACCGCTCAAAGTTGACACTCTGACGCCCGTTTCACACTGCAAGCTGAAGCGGCGCATGAGCATAATCACATATTGACTGCAGCTGCAGAGATGCGCGAGTATTCACACTGGAAGTGTTTGTACAGCGTCACAGCAGTGGCTCGAAGCTGCATATAAAGTGAGCATTTCTTTACAAAGACAGCTATAAATTTGTTTTTATAAGTTGGTCATTGGTACAACACTTGCATATAAAAGTAAAATAAAAAATAAATAAATAAATAAAAGTCTTTTGTCATGCATTGCTGCACACGAATGAGGTAAGCTTTGTGTTTTACATCATCTGCCGCATACACATGTTTACAAGACAGAAAACTCGGCGAAAAAAAGCCAGCTAACTCGGGTTTGATTTGAGTATGCTTCAGCCTATATATATATATATATATCTGTGTAATAACTAAAATAATGTTTATACTGTATATCATATTTTATGGCTAGTTTACTTTAGTTTTTTATAATACACCATACTTTAACCCAAACTGAATAATTTAAAACAAGTTTAAATGGGTAAATCTTCTATAAATATTTTTTCTTAATTTTCTTTTCTGTCATACTCAAATTCTTGTTAAAACACATTAGACATGCTTATTCTGTGCATTTTGAACACTTTTTGAACACTCTATCTAAAGTGTGCTTTCTCTTTCATTGAGCATCAGCAGCGCAGCAAAAATAGACTCGGTGCCGAGACCCCCCCCTTCACTGCTGCTTACGCGACGCTCCTGCTGCCGGTGTGAATGCATCCGTTGGTTAACATGCACGCCGAAAACATTAAGCGCTGCTTACGCTTGCAGTGTGAAACCAGCGCGAGGCTGTGGTCCAAATCAAACCCTATACCCTTCATTCCCTATTCCCTACATTATTTCACTAATATAGTCCACTTGAAAGAGTGAATGAAAACAAATGAATGAATTCAGATACTGATGAACACCTGCTGTTAACAAAATAATGAATGTTGTAAAATAATGAAAAAACAGCAATGTTCTGTAAAACCTAACAGTCAAATTGATTAAATGAAACAAGTTAATTTTACTGAAGTATTAGTGAAAGTTAAAAGAACTCAATAATTGATCAGTAGAGTAAATGTTGATTTGAAGTGGTATTTTATGTGTTTTTTCACAAGATGTTGGTGTTTAATGTTCTGTTGGGATTTAAAGGGTTTCTGTTTTCTGAGATGTGTGGGTCACCATTGTGCTGAAGAGTTGAGCCTGTGCTTCAGTCAGTGATGAGCTGAGAAACACTGATGATTTAAAGGCAGTGACTGTAGTTGCTGATGCAGTGACAATCTCTTAGCTCATTTTAATAGCACATGTGCTGTTGTTAGCTAGCAGTTATCTGCAAGAGATTTAAGATGACTTGATGTTTCTAGTTTTAATGGTTTTGTTTAATTTGGTTATTTTTATTTAGTAATATTCTGATTTAGTGGACTCAAATGAAATAAGTTCAAGTCAATAATATGCTCATATAGTTATAAATATTAGTTTATGAATTTAAATGGCAGTCAGCCTATTTAAGGCAGTCAATTTATGCAAATGAAATTAGTTGACTTTTAATTGAATGCATGGCATTTTTACAGCAACATACTATAATGTAGATTACGGTAAATAATTGTAAATTTAACAGTAAATAAACAAAGTTGCCAGTATGTTAATGTAAATTCATGACATTGTTTAACATGGTTCCATTGTTGTGTTTTGCATGCTGAATGTTTAACCCCCAGGGGTCTGAATGTAACAACTTTTCTTTCTCTAAGTCTCATTGTTACCACAGGGTACTTTTAGGTTAGTATTGGATTGTACACCTTAAAAGTCTCAATTTAATAAAGCATGAACAAAGCATAAGACTCTCATTGATCAATCCATGTATTAACAAACATCATTCAAACCACATACAACCCTCATAACTCAAAAAATAAAATGAATTGAGTCTATGAATCAAAAGGTGTTTGAATGAGACATATAAAGTCCCACAGCAATCAGAGTCCAAAACAAAAAAGCCATCCAAAAAAACACGATAATCTCAGCAAAAAAAAAAGGTGTAAGAGAGAAAAAGGAGAAAAAAAACCCAACAGTCTAACTTCTCAGGGATTTCTGGATTCCTAAGGCAATGCCACTGAAAAGGAAAAAATATTCCTCAAATGATCCCAAAAGGAGAAAACATGATAATCCACTGGTAACAGGCCTCAAAAACCATCAGGTAATCCTTCACTCAGTGTGCCAGATCAAACTTAGTCCATTGCACTCGCACAGGTGAGAGCCTGCCATTCTCCACACCTTTATTGGCTTGTCTTCCCAGCATGCCTCCCCATGAGCTACAACTTCCCTCCAAATCCCCGCCCCTTGACCTCCTTACCCAAAGGCCTTTTACAATAAGAGTCCTTCCTCCCATAACACATTCAAATTCAATGTAACAAATCCCCTGCCCCACAGAAAATGGTTTACTTACAAATAGTTTACATAAATAACCATAACCAAAAATATAAACAAATAAATAATCATCAAAACATTAACTGAGAATTTTTCTGATTTGTGGAAGTGTAACATGAGTGATTCTGGGGCCCATGACATGTTTTGACATGCCCTGACATTTGTGCTTATTTCAGCTACTCATTCCATACTATTGGCCAACATGTAATGTTGCTGTATTCTCCACAAACTCTGCTGCAATAATATGTAAAATAGATGTACATGTTTTTGAAAATAAAGATAATGCGTGGTTAGTATGTTTTGGAGAAAAATGTCCTTGCAATAAGGCTATAAAACACATACTGAATATTTGTTCACAAGTCTTTTGTAGTTATCAAGCTTGTAGGCTTACTATACAATTATGTAAAAAATATTCTAAACACTTTAACACAAACAATATAATGATTTTAATTTGTAAGTCAGTTTTTGTGTCACCATTGCTGTATGTGTGGGAGTGTTGATGGCCATGAATACTTCACACCAGGAGAGACAAAAGACACTCCCCCAGGGGCTAATGGCCCAACAAAGAGGAATGCTGTGAGGCAGCCTGAACAAAGATTGTGAGGAGATTCAAAGATTTTAATCTGTTTTATTGTAATTCCTCTATGTGGAGGAACTAAATGTTGTGCCTTACAGTGCTAAATATATAAACATATACAGTATTGTTTAAAAGTTTGTTATACACGTTAAATTATTATTTTTAAAAGTGCCATTGAACGTTTTTTTACAAGATAAGTAATATAAGTCTAAGGTGTCCCCTGAATGTGTCTGTGAAGTTTCAGCTCAAAATACCCCATAGATTTTTTTTTATTCATTTTTTACATCTATTTTAGGGCATAATTAGAAATGCGACAATTCGTGTTGCGGCCCCTTTAAATGCTCATGCTCTCCGCCCACGGAGCTCGCGCTTGCCTGAAACAGTGCATAAACAAAGTTCACACTGCAAATATAACACTCAAAATTGACCTTTACAAAGTGTTCGTCATGCATACTGCATGCATGCGTCAGATTATGTGAGTATTGTATTTATTTGGATGTTTACATTTGATTCTGAATGAATTTGAGGCTGTGATCCGTGGCTAACAGCTAATGCTACACTGTTGGAGAGATTTATAAAGAATGAAGATGTGTTTATGAATTATACAGACTGCAAGTGTTTAATAATGAAAATAACGACGGCTCGTGTCTCCGTGAATACAATAAGAATTGATGGTAACTTTAACCACATTTAACAGTACATTAGCAACATGCTAACGAAACATTTAGAAAGACAGTTTACAAATATCACTAAAAATATCATGATATCATGCATCATTGGTGGTCACGCCGGTCTTGACCACCGCGTTTTTTTTCTAACCAGTGTGAAAGAGACTCAAAATACTCCGTCAATGTTGCACATACAATTAAGAGTTATACACCATTTTAATCTGTGGAATATCTTCTTTTATTTGTGTACACTCAGAGTAAAAACAAAATGTTGCGCTTTTTGTAAAATAAAGAAAACTAACATGATGCGTGATCTCTCGTCTCCCTCTGAACGAAGTCCAATCTGATAGTTCTCAGAAAATGAACTGTAACTTAGTGAATACTAATCACAAAAAAATTAGACTTGTGTCTAAAGAAATGTTGAAATGTCAGGTTTTAAATGGTTAACCATGGTTCCCATTCAGTCGGTCACGTTCGACGTACGTCGGACAGACCGACGAATAGGAATCTCGCTAGAGAGGCCAATCTACTTCGAGTGTAACTAAACGAGCCAATGCACATTGGCATGCAATCATATGCATCAGCTGCTCGCCTCGCAGCGCGGGTATATAATGAGCAGCAGGTGCGTTGCATCTTCAGCTTTTCGCTTCGGAGCCGAACGGTGTTTGTTCCTGTTCTCTGCAAGCGAGTGTCTGCTAGAAGACGAGTCAAGCTTTTGGTTGAACTTCTCTTTTTTTTCCGAGTGCGGGCGAACAGCACAGCAGCGGGGTCGACGTCCTCTCTTTTTCTGTTTCGTTTGCCGTTTTTGAGCAAATAGCTGTTTGACAGCGTCAGAAGGCTGTTCTCACGGCCGGTACGGTGCGCTTTTGAGCGCTGAAAAGCCGTTTTTACGGCTGGTAAGAGTGAGCGCCTTCAAAGAGAGAGAAAGCACATGACAGGCTGCACACAATCCCTGTCTGTGTTGCGGTGGCCGTTCCCCTGCGTGCTTCAGCACTTCTAAAAGAGTAAAGTCCCTGAAAGAGCTTACACAAGTAGATTCGCGTCTTTTTAAAGACGACATCCTACTTGTGTTTCTGGATGCGATCGTTCCTGTCCTCACTGACGGCCACGATCACCGTTTCGCATGTCTGGGCGCGTGCTGAAATGATGTTCGTGGGTGTTCATGTTTTCATATGAGAACATGATCACGTCGACACGCCGGTCGTGACTCTTCTTTCTCCGGGAAGCTTGAGTCCCCTCTGTTGTTGGCCAGCTGCCGCTTGTGTGTAAAAGCACAGCCGCGGCTCTGCCCGACACTCTGGGAGACCGCGGAGATCAGCGAGAGCAAACCTCTCGCTCCTCTGCGTGTCGTGTGCCGTCGAGCTGCCGGGCTGCAGCGCGGGTTGTCACGGCAACCCAGCGCTCGCTCGGCGCTCTAGATGCGCGGTTCCCTTGCGTAATCTCCATTGTAGCGCCCTCTCTGGTGCACCAGAAGAGGTCTACTTTGCTGATATGGCTTGGGTGACATGAGGTTGAGGGGTTCCTTCGGGGAACCAACCCCCTAGGGCCCCTCCCTCTCTAGCGCATTGCAAGCTGTGCAGTTTCTGGATTGGATTGCTGGTCCTTTTCATAGGGGAACCTAGCATTTCATTCAGAGCTCCAGCTGAGGGACAGACGTCGATTGCAGCATCGGAGAGAGTGCTGTTATGCTCTGGAAATGAGGGTGACGCTGCCCACTGTAATGGTGTGTGCTTATGCTGACTCAGATTCAGAGTTTACAGCCATGCTTTCCTGGGTCTTCCAGATGTGCATGGAAAACTTGGCAGTATGGGGGTATATTGGTGCCATAAATATGGAATGCCAAAGGTGCCAATCTGCATAAGTTTTTCCTCTCTCACTACCCTCTTGGATGGGGTGGCTGTACACAGACCACACCCACCCTGCATGTGAGGCCAAGGCACTCTTTTTGCATGAGGGTAGTTCTGTGCTGGGGTTGAGCTGCGCTTGTTGACTAACCGTGATCAAAGTCACGGCGCAGGCCCTCAGCCAGACGATGTCCACCTCCGTGGTCCAGAAGTGCCCCTGGCTTACCTTGTGAGGTGTGAGAGGTTGTCAAGCTAAATGCTTTCTCAATGCTCCCATCTTACGAGGTGGCCTTTCGGTGACACTGTCGAGGACTGAGCCCAGCGGTTCTCCTCAGTTAGTAGCGGATAGGGGAGCTTCCCATGACAAACCATTGAGTTCCTCTTGGGCCGCCCCTCAGTCTGCTCGTCGCCAAGGGTGTCGTCCCCTGCAAGAAACTCCGGCCTAGCAGGCTCTGCTGTATCCATTGCGGGGAGATGACGCCTCCCGTCTCTGCAGCTGTTTAACTGGTTGGTGAGAATCACCCCTGAGACGGGCGACCCAGAGATGGGTGGGGCTGCTCTTCCACCCCTGGAGGAGGGCCAGGTGGTAAATCCTTTATTGGGTTTGTTTCTGTTCCGCCACTGACCCAAGAGGCAGCGGTACCCAAATTTTAAAGAGCAGTTCCTCCATTTCCAGGTCTGAAGAGGGTTTGGAGAGCAGTGGGAGGAGAAAAACCTCACCACTCTCATCCCCCTCTTCTGTCGCCAGTGGACAGCAGCAAGCAGCGGGCAGCCAAAGCCTCGACTGCTCCCTCTGTCCATCCGTGGAGCCAGGTAAGTGTTGCCTAGCACACTGTGACGCCGCTTCGGGCCGCCTCACAAAGAGAGCCCCCCGAGCCGCGTCCCTGTGTTCCACCTCGCTGCCCTGCTGCTGGTACACCGGTGGTCCCTTTGGTCCTGCTTGTACGGTCTCTGCGAGCCGGGTTAGCGCTCCCCAGTCCGTCTCGCTGGCTCCTTCGGACCATCAGGGTCGGCTTTGCGATTCAGTTCGCCCGGCTTCCCCCCCAAGTTCAGGGACGTCCTCTTCACTACAGTGAAAGATGCCGATGCCCCTGTCCTGCGTGCGGAGATCGCAGTCCTACTGGCGAAGGACGCGATAGAGCCGGTCCCTCCAGCCGATTTGAGGTCGGGGTTCTACAGCCCCTACTTCATTGTACCCAGGAAAAGCGGCGGGTTACGACCGATCTTGGACCTGCGAGTTTTGAATCGGAGCCTCCACAAGCTACCATTCAAAATGCTCACGCAGAAACGCATTTTCGAGTGCATCCGTCCCCGAGATTGGTTTGCAGCGATTGACCTGAAGGACGCGTACTTCCATGTTTCAATTCTTCCGCGACACAGGCCATTCCTGAGATTCGCGTTCGAAGGTTGAGCATATCAGTACAGAGTCCTACCCTTCGGGCTGGCCCTGTCTCCCCGCGTCTTCACGAAAGTCGTGGAGGGAGCCCTTGTTCCCATGAGAGAACGGGGTGTTCGCATTCTCAACTATCTCGACGACTGGCTCATTCTAGCACAGTCCCGGGATCAGTTGTGCAAACACAGGGATTTGGTGCTCAGACACCTCAGCCAGTTGGGGCTTCAGGTCAACTGGGAAAAGAGCAAACTCGCCCCGGTGCAGAGGATCTCTTTTCTCGGTATGGAGTTGGATTCGGTCGAGCAGATAGCACGCCTCACAGAGGAACGTGCTCGGTCAGTGTTGAACTGCCTGAATACATTCAATGGCAGGACAGCGGTCCCACTGAAGTTCTTTCAGAGGCTCCTGGGGCATATGGCGGCTGCTGCGGCTGTAACACCGCTCGGTCTGCTTCATATGAGACCGCTTCAGCACTGGCTTCATGGCCGAGTCCCGAGATGGGCGTGGCAGCGCGGCACATTCCGGGTGCCAATCACTCAGGAGTGCCGCCGAACCTTCAGTCCGTGGTCGGACCCCTTGTTTCTTCGGGCAGGAGTGCCCCTAGAACAGGTGTCCCGGCATGCTGTGGTGTTCACAGATGCTTCTGCCACCGGCTGGGGTGCCACGTAATACGGGCATGCAGTCTCAGGGGTTTGGACGGGACCCCATCTGCATTGGCACATCAATTGCCTCGAGTTGCTGGCAGTACGCCTTGCTCTGAGCCGCCTCAAAGGCCTGCTTCAGGGCAAGCATGTACTGGTCCGTATGGACAACACTGCGACCGTTGCGTACATCAACCGTCAAGGTGGTCTACGCTCCCGTCGCATGTCACAACTCGCCCGCCATCTCCTCCTGTGGAGTCGGAAGCATCTGAGGTCGCTTCGCGCCATTCATGTCTCCGGTGTGCTCAACCGTGTGGCCGACGAGCTATCACGAGCTGCGCTGCCAGGAGAGTGGCGACTCCACCCCCAGGTGGTTCAGCTGATCTGGAGAGAATTCGGAAAGGCTCAGGTAGACCTGTTTGCCTCACCAGAAACCTCCCACTGCCAGTTGTTTTACTCTCTGACCGAGGGGACACTCGGGACAGATGCACTGGCTCACAGCTGGCCCCGGGGCCTGCGCAAATATGCGTTTCCCCCAGTGAGCCTACTTGCACAGACCCTGTGCAAAGTCAGGGAGGACGAGGAGCAGGTCTTGTTAGTTGCGCCTTACTGGCCCAACCGGACCTGGTTCCCAGAACTCTCACTCCTCGCGACAGCCCCTCCCTGGCCCATCCCTCTGAGGAAAGACCTTCTTTCTCAGAGACGGGGCACTCTTTGGCACCCGCGTCCAGACCTCTGGAAACTCCATGTCTGGTCCCTTGGACGGGATGCGGAGGTTCTAGGTGACTTACCCCCTGAGGTACTTAACACCATCACTTCGGCACGTGCACGGTCTACGAGACGTGCTTACGCCTCCAAAGTGGAACCTGTTCGTCGAGTGGTGCTCTTCTCGCCGGGAAGACCCCGAAGATGCTCGATCAGAGTCGTGCTTTCCTTCTTGCAGTAGGGTTGGAGCGTAGGCTGTCCCCCTCCACCCTCAAAAGTCCATACTGCTGCTATATCCGCTTACCACAACCACTTAGATGGCAAATCTGTTGGTCAGCACGACCTGGTCATCAGGTTCCTTAGGGGGCGAGACGGTTAAATCCTTCTCGTCCCCTCTCCATACCCTCTTGGGACCTCACTCTGGTGCTGAGAGCACTTCAGATTGCTCCCTTTGAGCCTTTGCTGTCAGTAGACTTAAAGATTCTGTCTATGAAGACTTTGCTGCTGGTGGCATTGGCCTCCATCAAGAGGGTAGGGGACCTGCAGTCATTTTCGGTCGACGAATCGTGCCTGGAGTTCGGGCCGGGTGATAGCCACGTGGTACTAAGACCCCGGCCTGGCTATGTGCCCAAGGTTCCTACCAGTCCCTTCAGGGACCAGGTGGTGAGCCTGCAAGCGCTGCCCTCGGAGGAGGCAGACCCAGCCCTGGCTTTACTCTGTCCAGTCCGCGCTTTGCGACTGTACATAGACAGAACCTAAAGCCTCAGGACCTCAGACCAGCTCTTGTCTGTTATGGAGGCCAGCAGAAGGGAAAGGCTGTCTCCAAGCAGAGGATGGCCCACTGGATAGTGGATGCCATCGCCCTGGCTTACCAAGCTCAGGGCGTGCCCTGCCCGCTCAGGTTGCATGCCCACTCCACGAGAGGTGTGGCATCCTCCTGGGCGCTGGCTCGTGGCGCCTCGCTAACAGACATTTGTAGAGCTGCGGGCTGGGCGACACCTAACACGTTCGCTAGATACTATAGCCTTCGTGTCGAGCCGGTCTCCTCCCGTGTTCTCGCCTCAGGTCAGAGGCACGGAGAGGCCCCGGCTTAGTGTCGGCTTGCTGCGCTACATGCGCATTCTATTCTCCAGAGAGTCCCTACGGGCAGACCCTGTTGAGTCCTCCGGTTACCCTTCGGCAGCCGACGTGGCGGAGCGTCTGGCGCCAGGCCTATACTCCGTTGTATCCTTGAGAACCGGGTTTAGGCTGGGTTCCATATGTGTGACCCTACGGGGATCCCATATGGTTGGTTCCACGGTTGCTCCTAAACGAAGCCCGTGTCTTTCCCTCTGGGAGAACCTACCCTTCATCGGGTTGGAGTCACCCCAGCTCTTCCATATGTAGCACAGCCCTACAGGGTTAGTCCATATGTACTTCTCCACATAACTCCTTCGGGGAAGGATGTGGCTTCCGCAGCGTTCCTTTCCCAGCGAAGGGTACGCTTTCCCAGCGTTATCCAATAGTCTCACTGAATGGGTTTTGGGGAACAGCAGTGATCGACTCTCTCTGTGTTAGCCCTGTCCCACCATCCTCAGGCAAGGGGGTTCAGGTGGCTTGCAACAGAGCGCTGGAAGGGGGCAGCTCCTGTGGCGCTTTGGTAGGGATTCCTATTCGTCGGTCTGTCCGACGTACGTCGAACGTGACCGACTGAATGGGAACGTCTCGGTTACAAAGGTAACCCTCGTTCCCTGAAGGAGGGAACGGAGACGTACGTCCCGTCGCCACAGTCGCTGTACCCCGCTGATGCTGCCGCCTATCCGGTTCGGCTCCTCAGCGAAAACCTGAAGATGCAACGCACCTGCTGCTCATTATATACCCGCGCTGCGAGGCGAGCAGCTGATGCATATGATTGCATGCCAATGTGCATTGGCTCGTTTAGTTACACTCGAAGTAGATTGGCCTCTCTAGCGAGATTCCTATTCGTCGGTCTGTCCGACGTACGTCTCCGTTCCCTCCTTCAGGGAACGAGGGTTACCTTTGTAACCGAGACGTTAACGATCTCTGGAATACATGCCGTTAGTTCCTGGTTCCTGTTCTTCTATACATTAATTTGTGGACTAAAGGTGTACAGAGCGCCCTCCGGCTACAAGTATGAACTGAAAACAGTATCCAGCGTTCATAGTGATGACAATAAATATTGAATAAATATTACTCCTCAGTATAGAAAATTGGCATAAACATGAGAATCCATCAATATTTCTCCAATTGTGCATGCTTTTAAGCTAAAAGCCTATATGAAATGCCATAGAGGTAACATAACTGTTCAGACACTTTGCATCACAGAAATGCATTATATTTTAAAGAATATAATAGAATACCATTATTTTAAATTGTAATAATATTTCACAGTATTGCTGTTTTTTCTGTATGTTTGATTTACATTATGATGAGCTTGAGACATGATCACAGAGGGTTTTTTCACAGCCTACCTGACTGAAAGGCCTCATTATTATGCAGGTCATTAGAGGTTCTTTTGTCTTCTCAGGTGTAAATGTCCCATTATTCATGATGATTCATGCCTCCACGCATACTGTGTTTCTTGACCAAAGATGTTTTAGAAAATTTAAATCTCTCTATTGTTTTATATGATCAAGCAGGCAGCATAACTCATTTTGAAGCAAAAACTCTAGTCTACAACCTCCAATACCCAGAAGTCTTGTGAACACAGATTTAATATATATTTTTTGGTTTTATTTCAGTGACTTAAGTTTTTTGTTTTTTCAATACATAAATGTTATTCCTTCAAAAACACAAACATGTACATACATGTTCCTCACATATTATTGTAGCCTAGTTTGTGCTGAATACAGTGTAATGACACTTTTTCCATTAATATGTTTATGAACAACTGAAAAAAGCACAAATGTCAGGGCATGTCAAAACTTCTCCAGGACCCCAAAAATCCTCAGACCCCTGAGGGTTAAACAAATGAGATTTATATAAGGAAACAATAGTGTTTGAGACTCACTGTATGTCATTTCCACGTACTGAACACTTGTTATTTAACTATGCCAATATAAATTAATGTTTTTGAAACAAGTCTCTTATGCTCATTAAGTCTGCATTTATTTGAACAAAAACAGAAAAAAACAGTAATAATGTGAAATATTATTACAAATATGTATGGAGTGAATAATTCTCGATAATAATTCACGCAAAGAACATGATTCACACATGCGTGCACAAAACAATTCATGTGCGCAAAAAAATATATACATTTACAAAAAGCAATTAAAATAAAATTATATATTCATAAAATACATTTCACACATGCAAAACAATTCATAGATATACAACTGTGCACAAAAAGTTGTGAATGTTTGAAATTTTTGAGTTTATCCTCATTCGCGTGTGAATCAATTTGGATTTGTGTGTGTATTTCTGAGACAATCTTGGCACCAGACAGCTCCCACACGGGTCATTCGTATTCTTTAGCCAATCAGATTGAAGCTTATCAATCGACCAATCATTATCACGTGGGGGAGTGCCTACTTGGGTGTTACATCATCAGCTGTCGACCAGTTTAAATCACTCCGAGAGGTACAGTTTGATCGGTTCATTTACTGAAGTAAACGAAGTTAGAGATTTACATTTACATTTATGCATTTGGATCGAACCCATGGCATAGTGCCATGCTCTAACCACTGAGCTAAGGCTGGCGCCGGTTAGTCGTGGTAAACCAACCATAAGAGGCACAGCGACCCGAGTTTGCGCCCCGCTCCGACCGGTGATCGAAATTCGCGGAACGTGTCCCTTTGATGCTGCCGGTGCACGCGTGTGTCATCGTCATTGCCCCCCGTACTTTAATCAGACGTAAATTCGGCCCCCCACACTTTAATTTGGGCATTCTCTAACGTAAACGCTCTCATGTTGTGTATGTTTCGTTCATACCGGATGGCGGAGGGCGCTCTCTCGCAGAAAAGCCCAAAGCGGACCAAAACGGACTCGTAAAAGTACTAATTTGTGACGCTCCAGGAAATACCTTATATGGACAAAGGCATCCAGCTGTCACTGGATAAAAAAGCAGAAATGTTTTGACTTATAATAAACGAGAAGACAATAAACACACGTCAATAACAATAACCATCTTCTTGGTGCGTTTTCATAACAGAATATATGAATATATGCTAATTGATACCTTTTTTTTTACAGTATAGAAACTATAAATTATATCTGCCTTATTCTTACTGTCCCTGTTTTTATTGTGTTTTACAGTTATGTTTGTATGTTGTTGTTTTTTTAAACATATTGTGTCCACAGCTACAAATATTTTGAGAATACAAATAGGCACAGAAACAATAATCTCAGGGTAAAGATTAACAGCCTTTTTTATTTGCATAGATTTTTAGTCAATAAAAAAAAATTGAACAGCAGTGCAATTTTGACATAACAGCCTGAGAAAATAATAAATAATAAACCAAAACAAACAGTTGCAGTGCAATTTTGACATAACAGTCTGAGAAAATAATAAATAATAAACCAAAACAGTTGCAGTGCAATTTTGACATAACAGTCTGAGAAAATAATAAATAAACCAAAACAAACAGTTGCAGTGCAATTTTGACATAACAGTCTGAGAAAATAATAAATAATAAACCAAAACAGTTGCAGTGCAATTTTGACATAACAGTCTGAGAAAATAATAAATAATAAACCAAAACAAACAGTTGCAGTGCAATTTTGACATAACAGTCTGAGAAAATAATAAATAAACCAAAACAAACATCTGCAGTGCAATTTTGACATAACAGTCTGAGAAAATAATAAATAATAAACCAAAACATTTGCAGTGCAATTTTGACATAACAGCCTGAGAAAATTTGCAGTGCAATTTTGACATAACAGTCTGAGAAAATAAATAATAAACCAAAACAAACAGTTGCAATGCAATTTTGACATAACAGTCTGAGAAAATAATAAATAATAAACGAAAACAAACAGTTGCAGTGCAATTTTGACATAACAGTCTTGAGAAAATAATAAATAATAAACCAAAACAAACATTTGCAGTGCAATTTTGACATAACAGTCTGAGAAAATAATAAATAAACCAAAACAAACAGTTGCAGTGCAATTTTGACATAAGTCTGAGAAAATAATAAATAATAACCAAAACAAACATCTGCAGTGCAATTTTGACATAACAGTCTGAGAAAATAATAAATAATAAACCAAAACATTTGCAGTGCAATTTTGACATAACAGCCTGAGAAAATTTGCAGTGCAATTTTGACATAACAGTCTGAGAAAATAATAAGTAATAAACCAAAACATTTGCAGTGCAATTTTGACATAACAGTCTGAGAAAATAATAAATAATAAACCAAAACATTTGCAGTGCAATTTTGACATAACAGTCTGAGAAAATAATAAGTAATAAACCAAAACATTTGCAGTGCAATTTTGACATAACAGTCTGAGAAAATAATAAATAATAAACCAAAACATTTGCAGTGCAATTTTGACATAACAGTCTGAGAAAATAATAAATAATAAACCAAAACATCTGCAGTGGAATTTTGACATAACAGTCTGAGAAAATAATAAATAATAAACCAAAACATTTGCAGTGCAATTTTGACATAACAGTCTGAGAAAATAATAAATAATAAACCAAAACAAACATTTGCAGTCCATTGTTGACATAACAGTCTGAGAAAATAATAAATAATAAACCAAACATCTGCAGTGGAATTTTGACATAACAGTCTGAGAAAATAATAAATAATAAACCAAACATCTGCAGTGGAATTTTGACATAACAGTCTGAGAAAATAATAAATAATAAACCAAAACATTTGCAGTGCAATTTTGACATAACATTCTGAGAAAATAATAAACAAACCAAAACAAACATCTGCAGTGCAATTTTGACATAACAGTCTGAGAAAATAATAAATAATAAACCAAAACAAACATCTGCAGTGCAATTTTGACATAACAGTCTGAGAAAATAATAAATAATAAACCAAAACATTTGCAGTGCAATTTTGACATAACAGTCTGAGAAAATTTGCAGTGCAATTTTGACATAACAGTCTGAGAAAATAAATAATAAACCAAAACAAACAGTTGCAGTGCAATTTTGACATAACAGTCTGAGAAAATAATAAATAATAACCAAAACAAACATCTGCAGTGCAATTTTGACATAACAGTCTGAGAAAATAATAAATAATAAACCAAAACATTTGCAGTGCAATTTTGAAATAACAGCCTGAGAAAATAATAAATAATAAACCAAAACATTTGCAGTGCAATTTTGACATAACAGCCTGAGAAAATAATAAATAATAAACCAAAACATTTGCAGTGCAATTTTGACATAACAGTCTGAGAAAATAACAAATAATAAACCAATACAAACATTTGTAGTGCAATTTTGACATAACAGCCTGAGAAAATAATAAATAATAAACCAAAACATTTGTAGTGCAATTTTGACATAACAGTCTGAGAAAATAACAAATAATAAACCAATACAAACATTTGTAGTGCAATTTTGACATAACAGTCTGAGAAAATAATAAATAATAAACCAAAACATCTGCAGTGGAATTTTGACATAACAGTCTGAGAAAATAATAAATAATAAACCAAAACATTTGCAGTGCAATTTTGACATAACAGTCTGAGAAAATAATAAATAATAAACCAAACATCTGCAGTGGAATTTTGACATAACAGTCTGAGAAAATAATAAATAATAAACCAAACATCTGCAGTGGAATTTTGACATAACAGTCTGAGAAAATAATAAATAATAAACCAAACATCTGCAGTGGAATTTTGACATAACAGTCTGAGAAAATAATAAATAATAAACCAAAACATTTGCAGTGCAATTTTGACATAACATTCTGAGAAAATAATAAACAAACCAAAACAAACATCTGCAGTGCAATTTTGACATAACAGTCTGAGAAAATAATAAATAATAAACCAAAACAAACATCTGCAGTGCAATTTTGACATAACAGTCTGAGAAAATAATAAATAATAAACCAAAACATTTGCAGTGCAATTTTGACATAACAGTCTGAGAAAATAATAAATAATAAACCAAAACAAACATTTGCAGTCCATTGTTGACATAACAGTCTGAGAAAATATTAAATAATAAACCAAACATCTGCAGTGGAATTTTGACATAACAGTCTGAGAAAATAATAAATAATAAACCAAACATCTGCAGTGGAATTTTGACATAACAGTCTGAGAAAATAATAAATAATAAACCAAAACATTTGCAGTGCAATTTTGACATAACATTCTGAGAAAATAATAAACAAACCAAAACAAACATCTGCAGTGCAATTTTGACATAACAGTCTGAGAAAATAATAAATAATAAACCAAAACAAACATCTGCAGTGCAATTTTGACATAACAGTCTGAGAAAATAATAAATAATAAACCAAAACATTTGCAGTGCAATTTTGACATAACAGTCTGAGAAAATTTGCAGTGCAATTTTGACATAACAGTCTGAGAAAATAAATAATAAACCAAAACAAACAGTTGCAGTGCAATTTTGACATAACAGTCTGAGAAAATAATAAATAATAACCAAAACAAACATCTGCAGTGCAATTTTGACATAACAGTCTGAGAAAATAATAAATAATAAACCAAAACATTTGCAGTGCAATTTTGAAATAACAGCCTGAGAAAATAATAAATAATAAACCAAAACATTTGCAGTGCAATTTTGACATAACAGCCTGAGAAAATAATAAATAATAAACCAAAACATTTGCAGTGCAATTTTGACATAACAGTCTGAGAAAATAACAAATAATAAACCAATACAAACATTTGTAGTGCAATTTTGACATAACAGCCTGAGAAAATAATAAATAATAAACCAAAACATTTGTAGTGCAATTTTGACATAACAGTCTGAGAAAATAACAAATAATAAACCAATACAAACATTTGTAGTGCAATTTTGACATAACAGTCTGAGAAAATAATAAATAATAAACCAAAACATCTGCAGTGGAATTTTGACATAACAGTCTGAGAAAATAATAAATAATAAACCAAAACATTTGCAGTGCAATTTTGACATAACAGTCTGAGAAAATAATAAATAATAAACCAAACATCTGCAGTGGAATTTTGACATAACAGTCTGAGAAAATAATAAATAATAAACCAAACATCTGCAGTGGAATTTTGACATAACAGTCTGAGAAAATAATAAATAATAAACCAAACATCTGCAGTGGAATTTTGACATAACAGTCTGAGAAAATAATAAATAATAAACCAAAACATTTGCAGTGCAATTTTGACATAACATTCTGAGAAAATAATAAACAAACCAAAACAAACATCTGCAGTGCAATTTTGACATAACAGTCTGAGAAAATAATAAATAATAAACCAAAACAAACATCTGCAGTGCAATTTTGACATAACAGTCTGAGAAAATAATAAATAATAAACCAAAACATTTGCAGTGCAATTTTGACATAACAGTCTGAGAAAATTTGCAGTGCAATTTTGACATAACAGTCTGAGAAAATAAATAATAAACCAAAACAAACAGTTGCAGTGCAATTTTGACATAACAGTCTGAGAAAATAATAAATAATAAACCAAAACATTTGCAGTGCAATTTTGACATAACAGCCTGAGAAAATAATAAATAATAAACCAAAACATTTGCAGTGCAATTTTGACATAACAGTCTGAGAAAATAACAAATAATAAACCAATACAAACATTTGTAGTGCAAGGCTGGCGCCGGTTAGTCGTGGTAAACCAACCATAAGAGGCACAGCGACCCGAGTTTGCGCCCCGCTCCGACCGGTGATCGAAATTCGCGGAACGTGTCCCTTTGATGCTGCCGGTGCACGCGTGTGTCATCGTCATTGCCCCCCGTACTTTAATCAGACGTAAATTCGGCCCCCCACACTTTAATTTGGGCATTCTCTAACGTAAACGCTCTCATGTTGTGTATGTTTCGTTCATACCGGATGGCGGAGGGCGCTCTCTCGCAGAAAAGCCCAAAGCGGACCAAAACGGACTCGTAAAAGTACTAATTTGTGACGCTCCAGGAAATACCTTATATGGACAAAGGCATCCAGCTGTCACTGGATAAAAAAGCAGAAATGTTTTGACTTATAATAAACGAGAAGACAATAAACACACGTCAATAACAATAACCATCTTCTTGGTGCGTTTTCATAACAGAATATATGAATATATGCTAATTGATACCTTTTTTTTTACAGTATAGAAACTATAAATTATATCTGCCTTATTCTTACTGTCCCTGTTTTTATTGTGTTTTACAGTTATGTTTGTATGTTGTTGTTTTTTTAAACATATTGTGTCCACAGCTACAAATATTTTGAGAATACAAATAGGCACAGAAACAATAATCTCAGGGTAAAGATTAACAGCCTTTTTTATTTGCATAGATTTTTAGTCAATAAAAAAAAATTGAACAGCAGTGCAATTTTGACATAACAGCCTGAGAAAATAATAAATAATAAACCAAAACAAACAGTTGCAGTGCAATTTTGACATAACAGTCTGAGAAAATAATAAATAATAAACCAAAACAAACAGTTGCAGTGCAATTTTGACATAGTCTGAGAAAATAATAAATAATAAACCAAAACAAACAGTTGCAGTGCAATTTTGACATAACAGTCTGAGAAAATAATAAATAAACCAAAACAAACAGTTGCAGTGCAATTTTGACATAACAGTCTGAGAAAATAATAAATAATAACCAAAACAAACATCTGCAGTGCAATTTTGACATAACAGTCTGAGAAAATAATAAATAATAAACCAAAACATTTGCAGTGCAATTTTGACATAACAGCCTGAGAAAATTTGCAGTGCAATTTTGACATAACAGTCTGAGAAAATAATAAGTAATAAACCAAAACATTTGCAGTGCAATTTTGACATAACAGCCTGAGAAAATAATAAATAAACCAAAACAAACAGTTGCAGTGCAATTTTGACATAACAGTCTGAGAAAATAATAAATAATAAACCAAAACAAACAGTTGCAGTGCAATTTTGACATAACAGTCTTGAGAAAATAATAAATAATAAACCAAAACAAACATTTGCAGTGCAATTTTGACATAACAGTCTGAGAAAATAATAAATAAACCAAAACAAACAGTTGCAGTGCAATTTTGACATAACAGTCTGAGAAAATAATAAATAATAAACCAAAACATTTGCAGTGCAATTTTGACATAACAGCCTGAGAAAATTTGCAGTGCAATTTTGACATAACAGTCTGAGAAAATAATAAATAATAAACCAAAACATCTGCAGTGGAATTTTGACATAACAGTCTGAGAAAATAATAAATAATAAACCAAAACAAACAGTTGCAGTGCAATTTTGACATAGTCTGAGAAAATAATAAATAATAAACCAAAACAAACAGTTGCAGTGCAATTTTGACATAACAGTCTGAGAAAATAATAAATAAACCAAAACAAACAGTTGCAGTGCAATTTTGACATAACAGTCTGAGAAAATAATAAATAATAACCAAAACAAACATCTGCAGTGCAATTTTGACATAACAGTCTGAGAAAATAATAAATAATAAACCAAAACATTTGCAGTGCAATTTTGACATAACAGCCTGAGAAAATTTGCAGTGCAATTTTGACATAACAGTCTGAGAAAATAATAAGTAATAAACCAAAACATTTGCAGTGCAATTTTGACATAACAGCCTGAGAAAATAATAAATAAACCAAAACAAACAGTTGCAGTGCAATTTTGACATAACAGTCTGAGAAAATAATAAATAATAAACCAAAACAAACAGTTGCAGTGCAATTTTGACATAACAGTCTGAGAAAATAATAAATAATAAACCAAAACAAACAGTTGCAGTGCAATTTTGACATAACAGTCTGAGAAAATAATAAATAAACCAAAACAAACAGTTGCAGTGCAATTTTGACATAACAGTCTGAGAAAATAATAAATAATAACCAAAACAAACATCTGCAGTGCAATTTTGACATAACAGTCTGAGAAAATAATAAATAATAAACCAAAACATTTGCAGTGCAATTTTGACATAACAGCCTGAGAAAATTTGCAGTGCAATTTTGACATAACAGTCTGAGAAAATAAATAATAAACCAAAACAAACAGTTGCAATGCAATTTTGACATAACAGTCTGAGAAAATAATAAATAATAAACGAAAACAAACAGTTGCAGTGCAATTTTGACATAACAGTCTTGAGAAAATAATAAATAATAAACCAAAACAAACATTTGCAGTGCAATTTTGACATAACAGTCTGAGAAAATAATAAATAAACCAAAACAAACAGTTGCAGTGCAATTTTGACATAACAGTCTGAGAAAATAATAAATAATAAACCAAAACATTTGCAGTGCAATTTTGACATAACAGCCTGAGAAAATTTGCAGTGCAATTTTGACATAACAGTCTGAGAAAATAATAAGTAATAAACCAAAACATTTGCAGTGCAATTTTGACATAACAGTCTGAGAAAATAATAAATAATAAACCAAAACATTTGCAGTGCAATTTTGACATAACAGTCTGAGAAAATAATAAGTAATAAACCAAAACATTTGCAGTGCAATTTTGACATAACAGTCTGAGAAAATAATAAATAATAAACCAAAACATTTGCAGTGCAATTTTGACATAACAGTCTGAGAAAATAATAAATAATAAACCAAAACATCTGCAGTGGAATTTTGACATAACAGTCTGAGAAAATAATAAATAATAAACCAAAACATTTGCAGTGCAATTTTGACATAACAGTCTGAGAAAATAATAAATAATAAACCAAAACAAACATTTGCAGTCCATTGTTGACATAACAGTCTGAGAAAATAATAAATAATAAACCAAACATCTGCAGTGGAATTTTGACATAACAGTCTGAGAAAATAATAAATAATAAACCAAACATCTGCAGTGGAATTTTGACATAACAGTCTGAGAAAATAATAAATAATAAACCAAAACATTTGCAGTGCAATTTTGACATAACATTCTGAGAAAATAATAAACAAACCAAAACAAACATCTGCAGTGCAATTTTGACATAACAGTCTGAGAAAATAATAAATAATAAACCAAAACAAACATCTGCAGTGCAATTTTGACATAACAGTCTGAGAAAATAATAAATAATAAACCAAAACATTTGCAGTGCAATTTTGACATAACAGTCTGAGAAAATTTGCAGTGCAATTTTGACATAACAGTCTGAGAAAATAAATAATAAACCAAAACAAACAGTTGCAGTGCAATTTTGACATAACAGTCTGAGAAAATAATAAATAATAAACCAAAACATTTGCAGTGCAATTTTGAAATAACAGCCTGAGAAAATAATAAATAATAAACCAAAACATTTGCAGTGCAATTTTGACATAACAGTCTGAGAAAATAACAAATAATAAACCAATACAAACATTTGTAGTGCAATTTTGACATAACAGTCTGAGAAAATAATAAATAATAAACCAAAACATCTGCAGTGGAATTTTGACATAACAGTCTGAGAAAATAATAAATAATAAACCAAAACATCTGCAGTGGAATTTTGACATAACAGTCTGAGAAAATAATAAATAATAAACCAAAACATTTGCAGTGCAATTTTGACATAACAGTCTGAGAAAATAATAAATAATAAACCAAAACAAACATTTGCAGTCCATTGTTGACATAACAGTCTGAGAAAATAATAAATAATAAACCAAAACATTTGCAGTGCAATTTTGAAATAACAGCCTGAGAAAATAATAAATAATAAACCAAAACATTTGCAGTGCAATTTTGACATAACAGTCTGAGAAAATAATAAATAATAAACCAAAACAAACATTTGTAGTCCATTGTTGACATAACAGTCTGAGAAAATAATAAATAATAAACCAAACATCTGCAGTGGAATTTTGACATAACAGTCTGAGAAAATAATAAATAATAAACCAAACATCTGCAGTGGAATTTTGACATAACAGTCTGAGAAAATAATAAATAATAAACCAAAACATTTGCAGTGCAATTTTGACATAACATTCTGAGAAAATAATAAACAAACCAAAACAAACATCTGCAGTGCAATTTTGACATAACAGTCTGAGAAAATAATAAATAATAAACCAAAACAAACATCTGCAGTGCAATTTTGACATAACAGTCTGAGAAAATAATAAATAATAAACCAAAACATTTGCAGTGCAATTTTGACATAACAGTCTGAGAAAATTTGCAGTGCAATTTTGACATAACAGTCTGAGAAAATAAATAATAAACCAAAACAAACAGTTGCAGTGCAATTTTGACATAACAGTCTGAGAAAATAATAAATAATAAACCAAAACATTTGCAGTGCAATTTTGAAATAACAGCCTGAGAAAATAATAAATAATAAACCAAAACATTTGCAGTGCAATTTTGACATAACAGTCTGAGAAAATAACAAATAATAAACCAATACAAACATTTGTAGTGCAATTTTGACATAACAGTCTGAGAAAATAATAAATAATAAACCAAAACATCTGCAGTGGAATTTTGACATAACAGTCTGAGAAAATAATAAATAATAAACCAAAACATTTGCAGTGCAATTTTGACATAACAGTCTGAGAAAATAATAAATAATAAACCAAACATCTGCAGTGGAATTTTGACATAACAGTCTGAGAAAATAATAAATAATAAACCAAACATCTGCAGTGGAATTTTGACATAACAGTCTGAGAAAATAATAAATAATAAACCAAACATCTGCAGTGGAATTTTGACATAACAGTCTGAGAAAATAATAAATAATAAACCAAAACATTTGCAGTGCAATTTTGACATAACATTCTGAGAAAATAATAAACAAACCAAAACAAACATCTGCAGTGCAATTTTGACATAACAGTCTGAGAAAATAATAAATAATAAACCAAAACATTTGCAGTGCAATTTTGACATAACAGTCTGAGAAAATTTGCAGTGCAATTTTGACATAACATTCTGAGAAAATAAATAATAAACCAAAACAAACAGTTGCAGTGCAATTTTGACATAACAGTCTGAGAAAATAATAAATAATAAACCAAAACATTTGCAGTGCAATTTTGAAATAACAGCCTGAGAAAATAATAAATAATAAACCAAAACATTTGCAGTGCAATTTTGACATAACAGCCTGAGAAAATAATAAATAATAAACCAAAACATTTGCAGTGCAATTTTGACATAACAGTCTGAGAAAATAACAAATAATAAACCAATACAAACATTTGTAGTGCAATTTTGACATAACAGCCTGAGAAAATAATAAATAATAAACCAAAACAAACATTTGCAGTGCAATTTTGACATAACAGTCTGAGAAAATAATAAATAATAAACCAAAACAAACATCTGCAGTGCAATTTTGACATAACAGTCTGAGAAAATAAAAATAAAAAACTCACACATGAACAACAAGGTAAACCTTGTTATTACCATTATTTATACACATATATATATATATATATATATATATATACACACACACACACACATATTAGGGCTGTTCACCGATAACTGTGGTTATCGTGTACAAAATAAGACACTGTGTTTACGTAATATATGTGTGCTTGTTTTGTGTATAATTATTATGTATATATAAAAAACACACACATACTGTACATGTATATATTTAAGAAATATAAGCATGTATGTATAAATATATTTATATTTTTATATATTTAAATTATATATAAATGTAAATATTTGTATAGAAATATAAGATGTATGTGTGTATATTTATATATACATAATAATTATAATAGTTATTATACATAATAACTCTTATTTTGTACATGGTAACCACGGTTATCATTGAACAGCCCTAATATACATATTATATTATATTATATTATATTATATTATATTATATTATATTATGTTATATTATATTATATTATATCACATTTATACCTGAAATATTTTCCCAACAGAGGCATGCAGCAGAGGAAACAAGCAGTGAAGAAAAAAACATGTTTTTTTTTAGAGATGTTTTTTTTTAGAAACCTATTATACATTGTAGTCATTGTTGGAGACTTGTAAATTGCTCTATAATGCAAACATTAACCAAATAGATAAACAAAAAAAAGTGCTGAAAAAGCAATTTTATGAAGCTGGATGGTTGTCATTTCCTGGCTTTTTTTTCCTATAACCTCGTTCCTCCAGCACAGCCCTCCATTCACCATATGATTGAGTCTCAGACTCTTTGCAGTACCAGTTACCAAAGTACTGAAGATGTGATGGTGGCCGTCTTTCTTTTTTACACTTTTTACAAAGAATGACGTCTGTCTTCCTCACATATTTTCTGCTACTTCACTTTGCTTCGTAGACAGAGTCTAGAATGGCATAATAGAGAAGTGTTTTCTCTCTCGCTAGGGGCGCTTGTCTGAAGTTTAAAATCATTGGTTACCCATAAGCCAATCTTAGCATCTATGTCACGGCTCTCAGCCCGCCCTCTGTTCATTGATTGGCCCGGCTGTTTCCAGACCGGTGGCAAACAGAAAGCTCTGACGCTGTATCAGACTGAGTACAGAAGCAAAATGAAATTGAGCGGAAGTAGGAAGTCTGACGTAGTCAGGCTACCAGTGAGCTCCCTCTCCTGTTTTCTCTTTCTGTATTGCTGAGTGGAGTAAGGAACAGCTTGACTGGATGTCTGTGTCTGAGCTGATGGTGGCATAGCTGAAGGTAATGGGAGGTTGAAGAACATCACCCGTGAGGTACCAGGCACTGTAGAGGACGGCGCACTTGCGTCTATCACTGTAGGAAGCTGCACAGATGGTAAAATGAAAGGGAGAGAGAACGGTAGTGCTGGTGCAATAGGACGTGCTATGACAGGAAGTCCTTGATGTGATGGTGGAGCCTTGGAGATGGCCTGAGGTTGCAATCTCCCCTTGAGTTTTGCCTCCCCAGCAGTGTTTGGTGGCAGGATAAAAAGGTGAGGCTCAGCCAGATTGCCTGAATAGAGAGTGGGTCCTTTCTGTATAGCCGCAGGAACCTGGGAAAACATAAAACAACCAATATTAATAAACATTTAAGCAATAATACAAAATATGGTGTAATCAACTACTATTTGATCACAACTATGATGCAGAAGCATGACACAGCTGAGATCACATAGCAATTGATCACACCCTTGTCTTATGTATTATTGCTTTTGTAAAATGGCTACTTAATTGAGATAACCATTCTATTATGGATTATGGATTCTTGCAATCTGTTGAAGACCATGTCCTGAGTAATAAATCATATCTTTCATATTGCTGAATTGTTGAATTGATTTGTTTCTAGACCCGTCAAAGCAGTCACTAACATTAAGTTAACTGCGTCAGTTACTTGAACCCTCTGTGTAGCCCTCAGATGCTTTAGGTTTAGGCTTAGCAGTTACAATGCTAATTTACTCACCACTGTGTGACTGTTGCAGCGTTCACTTCAGGGAGCTGGATGGTGGTCTCGCTCATCACCTTAGCATTGGTGAGGATGCACTCTCGAATGTGCTTGTAAACACGTGTTACCATTGTGAAGCGGGACACCCTCACTCCATCACAGCGCACCGAGCCTTGTGAAGATGGCCTCCACCACTCGGTTGCAGTCAGGCCACTGTGCAGGACTACGAAACACCTGCAAGTTACAAAAGAATACATATTATTAATGTATGATTGTTTTCGATTATTTTTATTGTTTTATTTTCCCTTTTCTATTCTGTATGTTTTGCTTTGTGTTGTCTAGATGTTAATTTTTAATATCTGTGCATAGTTATGTTGTCTTGTTTGTTTTCTAGGTCGATGTTGAAATATCATATCAATAAATTAGGTCTCTACTGGGTTACTGTGTTGTGGCATTATTACAGCTTTATACTGCATTATACGGTGTTGTTAGTCAGCCTGTCAGTTTTTTGTTTTTGTTTTTCACAATAATGGCTGCATATTATTCCACTTATTACACAGCTACTTACCAACAGAGAGTAAGACAAATATGTATTAGGGTGGTTTGATGACGTGATGAGTAAATGGTCTTTTTCTTGTCATACTCCCCCAGTGCCTGCCATAGGGTGATGATCTTGACACACTCTTCTCCAGTCAAGGCCAGACGGTGGTCTCTGAGACTAACCAAAAACTCTGCCAAGTCCTGCACGGCTCCATACCCCTCAATATTATCAGGACCAACAGAATCCTAAAATGAAAGATAATTTAGGAACTTTTGATAGCAGCAATGAATATAAATATTTACATGAAAGCACAGCCAACATTACCCAGATTTTGTTTACACACATGTAAATGTACATTAAAAAAGAAACTGTGCCCTTACATCATGTGAATTATTCTCTTCAGATGTTGGAAGATCAGTTTCTGCAGATAACTGATCCACTGGGACTACATGAAAAGGATAAATATTTAGTTTAAATTTGTATTTGTGTCTTTCAATATGACAAATGTACAATGTAGAGTTAGTTTGACAACAAATACAGAAACCTCTATGATTCATTTGGTAAAACTCACAGCTATGTGCCACAGGAGAGAGTGATGGCTTTGATTGGAGACAGGAGATTTCACTGGTGATGGAGGGACCACAGACAGTGGTGACGTGGAGCTGGAAACAGGAGGTGTCACTGGTGATGGAGGGACTACAAACTGTGATGCCGTGGAGCTGGAAACAGGAGGTGTCACTGGTGATGGAGGGACCACAGACAGTGATGACATGGGGCTGGTTGCTGGAGGGGTTGGAGATGATGCTGCAGACACTAATGCTTGTGAAGAGGCAGCAGGTGTCCATTCTGTGTCAACGGTGGGGACAGTGATGTCCTGAAACTCCTCAAGTTCAGCATGATCTTCATCCTCCTCTATAACAACCTCAGTGGTCTCTAACTCTTCAATTGGCCAACTTGTAGTCCTGCAGAACGTTACCAGTTTGCTGGTAAAGGTATTCCACTCCAATAAGCTCACCTTTAAAATATTAAAACATTGTGTGACAGTGCAATTTCATTTTTCTTCATAAGCACAAATTAAAATGGGATTTGAAGCGTATTTGTGTTCATGCTCTGATAATTGCACAGTTTAAAAAGGACGCAAATTGTTGTCTTAAAGTTGCCACAACAAAGATGGCGTCTATGTTGGTCCGATTGGGCAATACCGGATGCGCGATGACGTATGCGTTAGACACGCTGAAAAGAGGAATGGCGGGGATAATGAAGAGAGCAGTTCCCTGGGACAGTCACCGTTTGAAGCCGTTTTTATTGTTTTGTCTTGACGGAAAGTATATTACGTCGACAAACAGAAATTTATTCTACTTAATGAATTCACAGATGTATGGATTATACCTGTTGGTGTTGCCACCCAACGGGTGATTGTATTGTTAATGGAGTTGTATCATTGAAGATAAACTACGGCACGGAACTGATTCGGAGCTACTCTTTACTCTTGAATACCAGTGAAGCGTGAGTAACAGGATTAAAATGATCAAGCGCAGTTATTGTGGAATCAAACTGACTTGGACTGTTCTTTAACATTACTCTTCCTTTAAATACACTGGGGAAGCAACAGATTGAGTTGAATCAAGTGCCGTGAATGATGAACTTGTGACTATGACTGTTTCCCCTATTTTCTTCCGTGTACATTCACTTAACATCCAGACTATTTAAACTGTGCTAAAGGGATTTTAGATGAATAAGTTTTGCTGTTGAAATTGCTGTTTATGCTTGTGTTTATTGTTACTGAATGGTGATATGTGGTGTGATGAATATAATGAAAATTTGCATTTCTGAGTGAAAAGTTTGGGGTTTTTCCTTCCTTGGTTTATTCTTTAAACATTATGGATACATGTTAGGTGACAATTATACATGTGTCCTTTGTGCACCTTCCTTCTGACTGGACTGACAATCTTTTAAAGATTTTTGACAGTATTTATATCTGTCTGGCACCCTAGCATAATTATAAGAGGGAAGTTGTTACAATTGACAATTAAATAATATACCATGATATTATATTATAACTCAGTGGTTAAATGGTATGTGTACACTTGAATGAAACTGTCACCAAAAACAACAAATAGTTATCTACCAGTGTACTTTCTTGGCCCAACATAAGGGGTGATTTTCATGCCCATAACCTTCTCTGCAAGAGTATTGACAGCATGACGCAGAAGATGATTGTAGGAATGTGGCTGCTGCTCATCAGTTGTTGCTGCCACAGCCCGGTCCTCATTCCACCTTGCAAGTCCATCCAAAAGATACGCCTGGAAGAAGGTGTCACTAGCCAGCGTACCTGTAAATTCAAAAAAGAAAAAAAAAAAAAAAAACACAAAAATTTCATATAAATACACAAATAGCTGTTCTTACAATTCTCATTATTATTTCAATATATAATTAAATCAAATCTTATTTTAATAATTCAGTTAAGTCGCTTATTTACCTGGGATGAATCTGTTGAGGTAGAGGTGAAATGATTCAAGCGAAGTGGAACCTCTGGCACAGTGGTAGGTTGGCAGCCGGTGCCCTCCCTTCACTACAGTGCCTGTCTGCATGTAGAGCTGCACACCTAGAGGATCCTGGATGCAGGCCACATGCTTCCGTTGGGACTTTAAGATCTCCCTCATCCGGGCTGAGTTTATTAGTGGGACTCCAAGAGTGTCACGACCAGCATCTCCATCAAAGGCCTAAATATGGCTCTCAATCATCGCCAAGGTCTCCTTGGTACCACGGGTGGTCCTCCTGCAATGTAGGGCTAGCTCGCTACGGCTGATACAGCGCAGCACATCAGCCTCGGATGATGGTTTCCAGTCAGCTTCTAGCTCTGCACGCTTCGCCTTCTTCAGGGCCATCAAGTCCCCCTGGTCCCACATGAAAATACAGTGGCTGAGGCGACTCATAAATGTGGCATACAACTGATGAGAGTCGGTGGTTCAACCCACAGAAAACCTCCGCATAAAGTGCCATACATCTAACCGGATGGTCATTTGCTCCCACTCTTCAAACATCCTCCTCAGAAGAGTGTTGCCACAGCAGTCTCGGTCGACATACAGTACCTCGGGAGGAGCCACCCCAGCCACTCTGTATAGCTTGATGAGGCCTTCAATCATTGGTCCAAGACCAAAACCTTCACTGGCCATGAGTACGGACATGATCACTTGTCCATACTCATTTCCAACATTGGTTGCCCAGGTAGCTGTGCCATAGCTGCGTCCTGCTAGTTTTCTGGCCACTTTTTTAGTAGAATCCATTTTTAAGATCCGACCATATTGTGATGTGATAGAGGCCTTGATCTCATCCAGCCTTTGCAGGACATCCTGGGCATACACCTGCATCAGCCACCGGTGCTTAGGGATAGAAGGCATTGAAGGAGCAGGTTCAAATGTCACAGGCAGGATCAGGCTCGACGTGACAGCACTGGCAATCCCCATGCAATCTGTCAGATACGGGATTGTCTTTTGCAACCAGACCTCAGCATGACGTTCCTGCAGCTTGCGCTGGATCTGGCTGCTGCTGTTTCCCAGCCCTCGTTGACGCATCAAACTTACTACCTCCAGGTCACATGCAAGTTTTGATGTAAGAATGCAAGGGAACTGCACCCTGTGGCCAATGTCGAGTTGGGAGACGATACCATGGCTCCAGCTGATGACCTTCCTCTTACATCTTCGGCAGGCCAGGTACTCAGATGCCACAAAGTACATCTTTCCCAAGGCAACCACCTGCCTGATGCAAGCCAGCTGAGGTCAGAAGGTCTTTCTGACAGTCTGGATGGGGACAGGTCAGCTTCACTTGCCACAGTTTTCGTGGCATGCAGAGCAGCAAGGGATGGCCAAAGTAATTCTCCAAGGAAGGAGAATTACTGGTCTTCAGTGGCACCTGTGGAGGATACCACCAAAGTTTGTCCACCCTGCTAAAGATCAGCTCAGGATGCCCCTGTGCTGTCCACCTGAACAGGGCTTTGCATATCCACCTCTGATCAACTTCAGGCAGGGTGTGTATCCATCCTGCTGGAAGACAGACTCGTCATGCTGGAAAAAACAAAACAAAAACAGAAATAAACAAATAAATAAACATATATAAATTCTCATTGCTTCACTTTATTATCCCTGGAAAGGAAAATATTTTGTTGTATGTTTAAATTAAGTATAAACATACATGCCACATATGCCTCCTCAAACACAGTTGCCTCTGCCAACAGTGTGCTGTCATCTATCTCAGTGGGGAGGGCGAGGGTGGCTGAGGGCCCTGTGTCTCCCTCAATGGAAGCAGTCGGTCGGGTGAGGGTGGCTGAGGGCCCTGTGGCTCCCTCAATCAACAGGGTCGGGCGGGTGAGGGTGGCTGAGGGC
Organism: Chanodichthys erythropterus; assembly: GCF_024489055.1. NCBI lineage: Eukaryota > Metazoa > Chordata > Actinopteri > Cypriniformes > Xenocyprididae > Chanodichthys > Chanodichthys erythropterus. The sequence continues at coordinate 26,344,525 of NC_090228.1, forward strand.
CCTGTGGCTCCCTCAATGGAAGCAGTCGGTCGGGTGAGGGTGGCTGAGGGCCCTGTGGCTCCCTCAATGGAAGCAGTCAGTCGGGTGAGGGTGGCTGAGGGCCCTGTGGCTCCCTCAATCAACACGGTCGGGCGGGTGAGGGTGGTTGAGGGCTTCGTACGTGCTTGGGCCAAAGCTATAAAACAAAACACAGGACAAAGAGATAAACATGACTACTGAACAGCAATAAATCCTAAACAAACCAAAAAAGTGTTATACAAATAAATGTTTGCTTACAAGGTGTGGCTTTGTGGGGGGAAACCTTTCTACAGTCTTGGTCAGACTTTTCTGGTTAGGCAACCTGGTAACCAAGAGGGAGTGGAGAGAGGCGGTGGAAGTATGGGTGGTGGCGGTGTGCTGGGTCGTGGGAGTGAGCTGGGTGGGAGGAGTGAGCTGGGTGGCGGCAGCATGCTGGGTGGGAGGAGTGAGTTGGGTGGCGGCAGCGTGCTGGGGAGCTTTCTCAGCATATTGCTCTTCCTTCAAGGCAATGGCAATTCTGCCCGAAGGAAATAGCTCAATATACTCCCTAAAACTCCCCTTGTTGTGGGCATGTTCTTGGGAGTCTTTGCTGCCTCCTGTGGGGTCCCTCTTCATAGATGCCACCAGGTAAGCAGCATACCCCAGAGCATTTTCAGCCACCCACCTGAATGTTTGCCCACGAAATACACCAAACTGGATTTCAAAGAAACCTAGCAGGTGCTTTCGGTTCGCTAGATCTCCGTGGTGCAGAATTAAGCTTTTCTTGGCCTTGTTCAGCACTATCTCCGGGGACAGGGGTCTCGTGTACGGCTTTCCCTTGTTGGCCTCCTTCACCTTTGCCGCTTCCAATGTATCGGCCAGATTCAGGCTGCCATCAGCCCGTCTCCTGAAGCGCGGTTCCATCAAAATTAAAATGTGAAGATATAAAGACTATAGAGAAACAGACAAACACATTTGGTAACACATTAGTTAATGCAGTTGTGTATATTACATTACTATATTTATAATACCCTTGATGATGTTGATTTTATATAATGCTTTACCTGTATATTTCCAACAGGAAATTGTTTCAATAATTATTATACCATTAAATATTATATACATATTATACCACTAAACTTTTGTCCCACCTGAGACAGAGGATTTTTCAAGTAAGTAATGGGTAGTGGATAAGGGAAAGTTTAGTCTATTCTATCTCCTTTTGAAGTCAATTTTTTTTTCTCTGTTATCTCCTTTTGAAGACGGATTTTTCACTTCCATTCACTGAACCTCCCCTGAAATGATTTTCCCCACTTTGAAACCCTCTGCTCTATAACATGTAAAGGTCATGCATGTCACGGCACACACGAAGACAAACAGGGTAGGTCCAAATGCAGGTATTTATTGGGGAAATCCAGAAACGTAATCCATGAGCCAGTCAATAGTCAAAAATCCAGGGAGACAGTCCAACCAAAACAATGACAGGAACAAAACACAAAGAAAACCAAAACAGAGACTCGGGAACATGAATGAAGAAACCATGACAAAAGCAGAGACAACCAGGTATAAATAGACAGACACTAATTGAACAAACACAAAACAGCTGGGTGCAATGACAATGAGATAATGAGTCCAGGGAAGTGAGTTATGGGTAATGTAGTCCAAGGGGTGAAAACAAGAGTCCAGGATGGAGTGCCCTCTAGTGGCTGACTAGGGCACTCTCACTAGTGATCATGACATTACCCCTCCTCAAAGGAGCGGCTACCAGACGCTCCACCAGACAACAAAAACTCAGGAGGGAGGTGGACAGGAGGAGGATCAGGGGGAGGGATGGTGGGCCAGGACCAGAGCCCCCAACCGAAGGCCAGGGGGGAGCCGGTGGAACAGACCACGGGGGCTCTAAGAGGGTCGGGGTCCTGGCTGAATGCTAGGGCGGCACTGGAGGAACTGACCAGGCGGGTTCCCTGGGGTCTGGAGTCCTGACTGGATGCCAGGGTGGCGCTGGAGGAACTGAACAGGTGGGTTCCAGCAGTTCCAACGGCCGGGGCAGTGGCCACAGGGCAGGAAGCCTGGATGACGGTGACAGGACAGAAGGCTTGGTTGACGATGGCAGGACAGAAGACCTGGGCGGCGGGGCTGGCCATGGGTGCTCCGTGGCTGAGTCAGGGAGAGCGGCCAGCTCGGTGACGACCTCCGTGGCCGAGTCAGGGAGAGCGGCCAGCTCGGTGACGACCTCCGTGGCCGAGTCAGGGAGAGCGGCCAGCTCGGTGACGGCCTCCGTGGCCGAGTCAGGGAGAGCGGGCAGCTCGGTGACGGCCTCCGTGGCCGTCTCAGGGAGATCGGCCAGCTCGGTGACGACCTCCGTGGCCGTGTCAGGGAGAGCGGGCAGCTCGGTGAAGGCAGCGGGCTCGGGCTGCTCGGGGACGGCAGCGGGCTCGGGCTGCTCGGGGACGGCAGCGGGCTCGGGCTGCTCGGGGACGGCAGCGGGCTCGGGCTGCTCGGGGACGGCAGCGGGCTCGGGCTGCTTCGGTGGCGCCGACAGGGCAAGGCGCTTGGAGGACCCACGAACAACCTCTAGAGTGGTCTCCAGGCCTTGTAGGATGGAGGAAGCCGTCTTCCTCCTTCTCCTCCGCTTATGAGGGTGAGGCGGTGGCTCACCCAAAATGGACTCACTGGCTGGAGCGGGCTCTGGAGCGGACTCACTGGCTGGAGCGGGCTCTGGAGCGGACTCACTGGCTGGAGCGGGCTCTGGAGCGGACTCACTGGCTGGAGCGGGCTCTGGAGCGGACTCACTGGCTGGAGCGGGCTCTGGAGCGGACTCACTGGCTGGAGCGGGCTCTGGAGCGGACTCACTGGCTGGAGCGGGCTCTGGAGCGGACTCACTGGCTGGAGCGGGCTCTGGAGCGGACTCACTGACTGGAGCGGACTCACTGACTGGAGCGGACTCACTGACTGGAGCGGACTCACTGACTGGAGCGGGCTCTGGAGTGGACTCACTGACTGGAGCGGGCTCTGGAGTGGACTCACTGACTGGAGCGGGCTCTGGAGTGGACTCACTGACTGGAGCGAACTCACTGACTGGAGCGAACTCACTGACTGGAGCGGGCTCTGGAATGGACTCACTGACTGGAGCGGATCCTGGAGTGGGCTCGCTGGCTGGAGCCTTCCTCCTCCTCTTCCTCCTCCTCCGTGTGGAAAGCGAAGATTCAGCGCCCACACCTCCTCAGTGACCTCAGGAACGGATTCACGAGCTGGAGCGGGCTCTGGCTGAGCATGGGTTGCCCATTGACTTCTGTGGGAGAGATAGCTGACAAAGCCCCAGAAATCCAGGATCTGGAGCCCCTTTAACTCCCACTGAGGAAGAGGGTCATCAAGGCATCCATTGAATATTTCTTTCTGTGCCTCATCGTTATAGCGCAGCCCTCTTGCCATTGTCCAGAAAAACTGGGCAAAACACCCTATCTCTCTCCCCTCCTGTCGCAGAGCCAGCACCGCCCGAACAAGAGCCATCCGCCCCCTCACCGTGGCTGGAGGAGTGATCCAAATCCCCATCCTGCTGGATCCTAAAATGATGGTTTCTTCTGTCACAGCACACACGAAGACAAACAGGGTAGGTCCAAATGCAGGTATTTATTGGGGAAATCCAGAAACGTAATCCATGAGCCAGTCAATAGTCAAAAATCCAGGGAGACAGTCCAAACAAAACAATGACAGGAACAAAACACAAAGAAAACCAAAACAGAGACTCGGGAACATGAATGAAGAAACCATGACAAAAGCAGAGACAACCAGGTATAAATAGACAGACACTAATTGAACAAACACAAAACAGCTGGGTGCAATGACAATGAGATAATGAGTCCAGGGAAGTAAGTTATGGGTAATGTAGTCCAAGGGGTGAAAACAAGAGTCCAGGATGGAGTGCCCTCTAGTGGCTGACTAGGGCACTCTCACTAGTGATCATGACAATGCATTCAAAATTGTACTTAGCTAAAACAACTAAGTTTAGCATCAAAACATACTTAAAGTACTAAAAGTAGAAACATAATGTACACTATATTATTGGATTATAATTAGTGATGTATTACTGTGTAAGAATCATTTTAATGTTGCAGCTGGTAAAGCTGTAGTAAACTATAACATTATATACTTTATATTCTGCTTGGTCAGCTAATCTATAAAAATATATATAATATTTTGTAGCTCTGCAGCATATTTTGAATTTTTTACAGAATTAGGCATACCAGAATTTAAAAGAGAGCCCTACTCGCATACTTTGGAATAAATAGATAAAAATGGTCTCATTTTACAGAAAACTCTCTGAATTTTAAAACATGGGTAAAATATTGCATATTTTTATTATTTTTTTTACTGTGTTTTTTTTTTTTTATTAAGTTTTTATTTAAGAGTCTGTAATTTAGGTAATTTATGTTTGGTCTATTTCACTTCAGACAATCTCTTTTGATTCCACTAGATGGCAATAAACGGGAGAAAGATTTTTTTTTGATAACATCTTCTAAGCAAAAGTTATTTAGCTTTAATCGAAAGGAGGCGTTAGACTCTCCAAGTGTACTTTTACAGTCACCATTTTTAATTTCTGAAACGAGTAGGCATACCTGAACTTAAAAGACAGCCCTACCCACATACTTTGGAATAAATTGATAAAAATGGTCTTATTTTACAGAAAACTCTCGGAAGTTTAACACAAGTGCAAGATAATAAAAGCACGCAATAATTCGCTAAAAACGCTATCCAAAATCACAAACCAACTTCCAATCAACTCCATCATCTGCACCCGTTTGATTCGATTCGTGTTCTTTAGTCCCACCTCCTCAACTTTGGAAAGGAAAAACTCGGGCTCTGAATGGTCTAGAAGCTTGATCGATGTGTTTATGGAGAGGGGGGTTGTCAGCTTTCATGACATAGGACGCACTGCGTGATGACGTTATTGCAAGTCGACAGGAATCAAAGAGAGTCAAATACTGGTCATAAATGTTTTACGCTGCATCGCGTGTTTTGATCTGCGCATCTGAGACATATTATAGTGCCGTTTAGCCATGCATGCTCACAGACACATGAGAATGGTCTCATTTTGAAGAAAACAACCTAAAGTAAAAGCTGATATAGGATTTTAGGCTAGTATGTGAGAACAGATGTAGTTATCAACGCAGAAATATGATGCATAAGTTTGCTTGTTCACAGGAGTCATTTCAGTTTTCGTGATTCTTTTGAAAATTATTCTTTGTTATGTCACTATAATGTATAAGATCTGTGAAATAAAGTACACAGTAACATTCCTGAGAGTGAGAGCTTACAATTGATGTGTGACTTGTCTATGTTTGGTGAGTTTGTGTGCTATAAATATGAAATATGAACATTATTCATCTGATTTTCTCAAGGGGGCGTGGTTGTGGAAAAACGAATTTAGACCTTATTATTTTCTTTTATGTAAAATGAATGCAAATATCATGGGACTTGCAAGAAAGCAGAGGTTCTACGCTTTCAAAAAATACCATGTATGACTAGTTTTGTGCTTCACAGTTTATAGATTTTTAAAAAATAATATCATGACCCCCCCCGCAGACCCACCAGTGGGTCCTAGGGTGTGGCCAGTGCTCAAGAGGTTAATTGCCTGAATTATTAACTAGTCTGAGCTTCAGGTTATTCATTTAAAACAAAGCTAACAGTTTGCAATAAGGTTAATGTTATGACAGAGACATCGGAGGCAGAGATAAAAGCAATGATGCAGTTTATTGAGGTGATCAGCAGAGACACAGGTGAGTAGACTGGTGAATGCGATGATATGGAATTAGAATGGTGAATAATACTGTCCTTGTTCTTTATGCAGGTGATCTTGGAGGAAGACGCTGGAGCTGGCAGACGAACACACTCACACACAGGGAGGTAAGCACACAGGGAAACCAGGAAACGATGGAGACGAAGGAGATAATGGAGACAGGTAAGTATCACTTTTGGAGTCCTTGAAGGTAAGCATACAATAGGTTGTATCACAAACGAGACCGGACGATGTGTGTGTGAGTGTGTGGCTTTTATCTTGTGGCTGATGACTGCGGTGATGATGTGCAGGTGGCGGTGATTAGTAGGCTGGTGATTGAGTGCGTGGGTAAGGAAGTGAGGTGGAACCTGACGTGTCTGTGACAGTACCCCCTCCCCACGGCCCGCTCCAGAGGGCCGTGGACCCCGACATCGTGGTGGTCGTCCTCGAGGTCGTGGGGCAGATCTGTCTGGGTGGTTGGTGTGGAAGGTCTGTAACAGAGCAGGATCAAGGATATCATTCTTGGGGACCCATGAGCGTTCTTCGGGCCCGTAACCCTCCCAGTCCACCAGATACTCTAAAAGACCACCACGGCGCCGGGAGTCCAGAATCTCACGTACAACGTAGGCTGTTCCATCATCCAGGATGAGTGGAAGGGGGGGCTCGACGGCTGCCACTTCAGGTTCTGTGGGAGGAAGAACAGAAGGGTGGTGAGGTTTTAATAGTGAAACATGGAAAGTTGGGTGAATTCTCTTGTATTGTGCTGGGAGTTGTAACCGGTAAGTGACAGGGTTGATCTGTTGCAGGATGGTGACTGGGGCCAATGAAGCAGGGACTCAGCTTCTTGCAGGGCAGGCGCATCTTGATGTCTCTGGTGGAAAGCCAGACCTTCTGCCCCGGTTGGTAGTTTGTAGCGTGGGAGCGCCGAAGGTCGGCTGTCGTCTTGCGCCTGGGCTCTCTGTAGCTGGTGGTGAGCTGAGTCCCATACCCTCTCGCTCTCCCGGAACCAGTGGTCGACAGCTGGAACGTTGGAGGGTTCCCCGTCCCAGGGGAACAGTGGGGGCTGGAAGCCAAGCACGCATTGGAAAGGTGTTAATCCAGTTGTAGCTTGACGGAGGGAGTTTTGGGCGTACTCGGCCCAGTCCAGGTACTGGTTCCAGGAGTCCTGGTGGCCATGACAGAAGGTACGCAGGAAGCGGCCAATCTCCTGGATCTTCCGTTCCGTCTGCCCGTTCGACTGAGGATGGTATCCAGACGACAGACTGACGGTCACACCCAGGAGGGAGAAGAAGGCCTTCCAGACCCGCGAGATGAATTGTGGTCCTCTGTCTGAGACTATGTCTTCGGGGATTCCATAGTGACGGAAGACGTGGTTGAACATTAACTCTGCTGTGGTCATAGCAGTTGGTAGACCCTCCAGGGGAATAAGGCGGCAGGCTTTAGAGAAGCGGTCTACGACGACCAGAATGCAGGTGTTACCATCAGACTCGGGGAGATCCGTGACAAAATCTACTCCCAGGTGTGACCAGGGCCTCTCAGGAACGGGCAGAGGAAGAAGCTTGCCGGTGGGAAGATGGCGTGGGATTTTGGAGATGGCGCACTCCCTGCAGCCCTGCACGTACCTCCTGACATCGTTGGCCATGTTTGGCCACCAGAAGCGCTGTTTGAGCAGCGAGAGGGTTTCATTGACCCCCGGGTGACCAGTGCCAAATGAAGTGTGAACGGAGTGTAGAAGTGGAGTGCGTCGTGTCCTGGTGATGTAGCGCAAGCCTTGGGGACAACCCGGCAGAGTGCGTGAGGAGGCATTGGAGGAGGGTAAGGTCTCTTCTGACCATTCAATGGGGTTGACGAAAATGGATTCTGGCAGGATGGTTTCAGGTTCTTCGTTCTTTTCCTCTGGTGAGTGGAAACGAGAGAGAGCATCGGCTTTCAGGTTCTTTGAGCCAGGTCGGTATGAGATGGTAAAATGGAATCTTGAGAAGAACATCGCCCAGCGGGCTTGGCGAGGGTGAGTCGTTTGGCGGCTTTCAGATACTCAAGGTTTTTGTGGTTGGTAAGAACCTGAAAGGGATGATTGGCCCCCTCCAACCAATGCCTCCACTCCTCAAGGGCGAGTTTTACAGCCAGGAGTTCACGGTCCCCGATGTCATAATTCACCTCCGCCGGGTTGAGCTTGCGGGAGAAGAAGGCGCATGGATGGAGCCTACTTGGATTCCCCTGCTGCTGCGAAAGGACCGCTCCCACTCCTGTGGTGGAGGCGTCCACCTCTACGACGAATGGTAGGTCCGGATTAGGGTGGACGAGGAGGGGAGCGGTGGTGAAGGCTTTCTTGAGTGTTTCAAATGCTTCTGTGGCAGTTTGGGACCAGGACAGAGACTTGGGCTGCTTACGGAGGAGGTTGGTGAGTGGGCAGACGAGTTCTTTTACGGTGCTTGGAGCTGGCCAGTTTTGGATGGCAGATACCTTCCCCTCGTCCATCCGGATGCCACTGTGATTGATGACATATCCTAGGACAGAGGACAGAGGGCTGGTGGAAAGAGCACTTCTCTGCTTTCAGGAACAGATGGTATTGCTGTAAGCGTTGGAGGACCTCCGCAATGTGGTGGCGATGTTCGGCCAAGCTCCGGGAGTAAATCAAGATGTCATCGATATATACCAACACGAACTTGAGGAGAAACTCCCGGAGCACCTCGTGGATGAAATCCTGGAATACGGAGGGGGCGTTGACCAGGCCATACGGCATCACGAGGTATTCGTAGTGACCGGTGGGCATGACGAAGGCGGTCTTCCACTCGTCCCCCTCGCGTATCCGGATGAGGTTATATGCGCTGCGGAGGTCCAGCTTGGTGAACACAGTGGCACCGCGGAGATGTTCCAGGGCCGCTGGGACGAGGGGAAGTGGGTAGCGGAATTTTACTGTAATTTTGTTGAGTGACCGGTAATCGATGCATGGCCGCAAGCCTCCGTCCTTCTTGGCCACGAAGAAGAAGCTTGAAGCAGCAGGGGAAGTAGACGGGCGGATGTATCCTTGGTTAAGGGCCTCTTTGATGTATTCCTCCATGGCCTTCTCCTCCAGCACTGATAGGGGGTAAATGCGTCCCCTAGGCACTGGTTCACCCGGTAACAGATCTATGGCGCAGTCCCATGGCCGGTGTGGAGGAAGCTTGGAGGCGCGTTGCGGGCAGAAGACGTCACTGAAGGGGGCGTAGTCGGGAGGTATGTCGACGGATAGTTTTTCTACAGGGCTTTCGATGGAGGTAGCATTGATGGAGAGGTTCTTGGAGTGAGGATGCTTTGGAACAGGAAGATCTGGGAAGCAGCTGGAGAAACAGTGGTCGCCCCACTTCAGGACTTCGCCTGTGCGCCAGGAGATGGTGGGATTATGGAGCTCCAACCACGGGCGCCCTAGAACCACGTCAGCGGTGGACTCCTCCAGAACCAGCAGATGGATGAGTTAATGATGGAAGATACCCACTTGTAGTTGAAGGGGTCCAGCGACACAGCGAACATGTGATAGACGGCAGTTTTCAAACTGCATGGGTTCGGTGGCTGGTTCTGGAGAGCTAACGGGTTCGGACCGACGGAGGAACGTGCCGGCGAGTGGCTGGCCCTGGTGCTCAAGGAGACACGACTGCATACGAGAACCCTATCTGATGGCAAGCTGGATGAAGCGTTCGAGTCCTAAGGAGTCCTCGTATGCAGCGAGATGCAGCCGCATGTTGGGTTCCAGACCCTGTCGGAAGGTGGTGATGAGGGCTTGTTCGTTCCATCCACTGTTAGCGGCGAGTGTTCGGAACTGCAAGGCATAATCGTTAACTGTATTGTTTCCTTGTTTTAAATTATACAGTTTCTCACCAGTTGTTGAATCAGTCACGGGTCTTCCGAAAACTTCTCTGAAGTGGGAAACGAAAGCGGCATAGGATTTTACTACAGGTCCTTTCTGAGTCCAGAGGGAATCTGCCCATTGAAGAGCCTTGCCTTGCAGTTGGGAAATCACGAACGCTATCTTCGCCATATCGGTAGGATATAAGTGCGGCTGCATCTCCAGGACCAACTCACATTGAAGGAGGAATCCACTGCAGTCCTCCGCCGATCCTGAGAAGGGCGCCGGTTTGGCCATGGGACTGGTGGTGAATACAGGAGAAGCGGTGGTGGTGGATGCGGAAGCAGCCGCGGCGGTGGATACAGGTGACGGTGATGGTGATTGTGGAGTGAGAGCTCGTCAGAGAGCATCCACGAGCTCTTGAAACGGCTCGTGATGGCTCATGCTGATCGATAGTTGTTATGGTCCGGTCTTCTGTTATGACAGAGACACCAGAGGCAGAGATAAAAGCAATGATGCAGTTTATTGAGGTGATCAGCAGAGACACAGGTGAGTAGACTGGTGAATGACAGTTAATTAGTTAACATTAGTTAACTACATTAGTAAATATGAACTAATAATGAACTGCACTTATTTTACAGCATTTATTAATCTTTGTTAATGTTAATTTCAACATTTACTAATACATTATTAAAATCTTGTTAACATTAGTTAATGCACTGTGAACTATCATGAACAAACACTGAAAAATGTATTGCTCATGGTTAGTTTGTGTTAGTTATACATTTACTAATGTTTAACTAATGAATCTTATTGTAAAGTGTTACCAAACAACTATATATAAGTGTCCCTTTATTTTTATCGACAAAAGACTGACTTACTTTGCAAATGTTGGTCAGAAGTTAATCGATGAACGTTCAGAGGCTAATCAATAGGCTAATCCATAGAGATATAACATACCTTATTTTTTAATAATATTTTGTATGAACTACCTGAAATATTAGCTAGTCTGATCAACAGATTATTCATTTAAAACATCTATATATATTTGCCACTTTATTTTTTGTATCGACAAAAGACTTACTTACTTTGCAAATGTTTCTCAGAAGTTAATTGATGAACGTCATCACGTTCTCCAGCCATATATGCAGGTCTCCGACGTTGATTGGTCGATTCATGGTTGTTACTGGGGGAATCATGGTTGTGATACGAGCGCTGATTGGCCATAGCATTCGATTCTTGGTTGCAGCTGGGAATGTGATTGGCTGTCATAACCATGAATAACCAAGATCTACAGCTGGCAGGGAGCGCTTACAGGAAAGCTGAAGATATAGAGATCAGTTGAAGATATAGTTTATTATCTATTAACAGATATAAGCAACTGCTGTGGTAATCAGATATGCCATTTTGTCCAAAATGAAGAGGAAATTATGCTTGTTTTGTTGTATTTTAGCTGCGGGTACAGAGCCCCTCGGATAGATTGCAAATCAATCATCTGTGGTCAGTGTCTACCCTATCTCCCATTTAGCACTGGCCTCAGCAAGATCAGCTTGCTTATTGTTTAAATAGTAAATAGATCAAATTTTATGAGCACTCATTGTTCAGTGATGATATATGTGCTTGGCATTTGTGCAACATTATGCAGTGTTAAATTAGTACACACTTATTGTTTCTCTGCATTTTTCAGGATTAAATACTGACATCAGGATATCAGTCACAAACATCTTGATTCATTTTGTTTTTTATGCTTTTATACTTTATGAATTAATGTCTTAATATATCCAATATTCATTTACTTATGTTCTGCATTGTATTGTCATTGTTATAAAGCTGCTGTCCGCGATTTTTGGCCCTCTAGCGGTTAATAAACAGAACTGCATGCGTCTTGCTGAGGAACATTCTAGCCGGAGCTACTTTTCTCTGTGTATGTCTATGGCGAGTCACGCAGTTACTGTGATACTCTGCAGCGAGTCCTACCTGTCCGGTCTGAAATAGTCAGAATATAAACACTTATTATAAGTGTACCATAATGATTCAGGGTAAAACAAAAACACAGTTTGGAAAATGGATTCATGTTGTATATTCTCATTATATAATTTTTGTACAATTTTAACACAAAAAAAGTTCCGGACTGCAGCTTTAATGTCACAGGACAATGTTGTGAAGCATTAAAGGGGTCATGAACTGCGTTTTTTTATTGTTTTATAATGTTTCCTGGGGTGCACTTATAATGTTAGTATGCGTTTTACATCCAAAATTGTCATAATTTAGAAATAAGAGGGTCATTCCTGTTATGCAGTGACTTTTACTGTCTCGATTTATTTACTCATATTATTTATAAAATGAATCACATATTTTTAAGACATGGCTTAAATTGTATATTTAGGTCTTCTTTATCACTTAAACAGAGATAATAGATTTTTTAAAAACTGTTTTGTATTTTACACACCTTTTTATTGATGTATGCATTCAATTTTATCATGTCCTCAGTGCAAAGTAATCAACTTTCACAAGAAATATAAACCATGAAATGATAAAAACCTCAAAATATTTTTAAATTATGTTATAGACTAGGCTAAACTGCCTCTAATCATACACATAAATCATGTGAAAATATAGTTTTTTTTTTTTTTTTTTTTTAGAATTTTCCTCAATTAGCGTGTCCCTGAAGTCATCTTCCACCCTGTTAGTATGTACTTTCTCGCCTTCCAAAACCGATAGCAATTTCATTGTGACCATTTTCAAGAAGTGACATCATTTCTTTTTCCTGCTGGAATTAAACTGTATAAGCTGAGGTTAGCTTCAACTCTCACTCCTAACGTTTTTTTAGTTTTTGAAATGTTATCTACTTGTCCCACCCTGTTAGGCTATATTATGGAGAATGTTTGTCCTATCGAAAAAAAGTAAAAACAAATCTTACATAGTTAAAAGTTCTATTTATCTGTAGAAGGTTAGCTAGCTTAATGTTGATCACTCAAAGAGCTATGGCTAACTTAGCTCAAAATTGTCCACCCTGTTAGGTTTATAGACATAACAGGGTGGAATGTGAAACTAACAGGGTGGAAATTCTAATTGAATAAATAGTATTTAATATATATAGCAAATTCTATACATATGTATATATTATATAAATGATTTATTTCTTAAAAAGATAAATCATTTCTTTACCATTCAGATTGTAATAATAATATAAAAGATACTGAATAATGAAAATAAACTGCACAGTTCTTTATAGAACCATATAAAAAGGGGCTCTATTCAGCGCCAAAAAGGATTCTACTATTGTTTCAAGCCAAAGACCCTAATTTGGTGTTTAGAACAAGTTTTCTTAACTTAAAAGTTATTTTTAAAGTCTAATTAATGTTGAAATTGATCACAGTTATACTGTAATGTGAGTGTATATAATGTAAAAAATATACATTTCATTATTTTCATAGAAACATCAGTACCAGTCTTAGTATAAGTGATACTGGTCTTCATTTATAAAAAAAAGATGCAATTAAGCAAATATTTAAAGTATACTGTTGTTATTCAAAAAAGGGCATTCTCTATCCATCTGAGCAGAGGACTGTTTTGCTACCATGATTGATTGTGATAAGAAATCACATAGCTATTTTTTTTTTTTGTCCCTCTCCCAAAGGAAATCTGGATTTATTTTATTTGTTTATTGTTTTGAAACAATATTATATAGGTGCAGTTCCACACATTAAAGATGGCTAACCATGCAGGACAATGACGGAAAGCTCATCCACTGTTAGAACCGGTTAACACTGGTGTTCCACCCTGTTATGCTACTTTCCACCCTGTTAGACAAGTCATTTTAAATAATAATTTGTCAGCAACGTTAAATATTTGGCATACCTTTGTCTTATTTTGTGAGGTGAGGAGCACTAACAGCATATATTGTTACGGTACACAGGAGTCGGACACAGATGTCAACAGGTAATCAGATGTCAACAGGTAATGGTCTTTTATTGACACCAGTAGAGCAGATGGCAGAGAACGTCTAGGTTACTAATGTAACCCCCGTTCCCAGAAGGAGGGAACGGAGACGTTACGTCGATACTGACGTAATGGGGTCTCGCTAGGGAGCCCAATCACCTCCAAGGATACAAAACAAGCCAATGGGAATTGGCCTGTGAGATTTACATGCCGGGCCCCTCCCCCGGCATCCGGGTATAAATAGGGCCGGCATACTCACCTTCATTCATATTTTTGGTGAGGAGCCGAGATAGGTATCTGGCCGCTCAGCGGTGGCCCAAAGCTATGGCAAGGGAACGTAACGTCTCCGTTCCCTCCTTCTGGGAACGGGGGTTACATTAGTAACCTAGACGTTCCCATTCAGTCAGTCACGTTCGACGTTACGTCGATACTGACGTAATGGGGTCCCGTGGAAAACGCCATAGCAACTGAACCACGTTACGAGTGTTAGGGAGGCAGGTGCTGGCAGGCTGAGGCGTGCCAAGTGCAAATGCGGCCCATACTCGCAACCCTCCAGCGCCCAGAGTAAGCCCAGGAATGTCTTCCATACCGGTGGGATGGAGAGGACAGGGCATTACCGTGGAGAAGTCGAAGCTGCTGTTCCTACCCCACGGGGGAGAGTGCTTCGGAACTCAATCCCTCGTTTTCCAGCAACGACAAAAACGCCAGGAAAGCGTTCCCCGAGGAGGGGAAAGCTACGGAGACCACACCCTGCCCGAAGGGAGGTAACGCGTGGAGACACATATGGACTGGTCTGAGAACAGTAACGCATATGGAAGATCTCTGATGTAGGTCCTACCTTTCGGGAGGAACGACTAGCAATCAGAGACAGGGCAAAAGCGAAGCCGCCCAGGGAAAGACACGGGTTTACCGTCAGGGAAACCTTACCGTGGACAATCTCATATGGGATTACCTGAGGGGAATCACAGCATATGGGCATCTAGCCCAGTACAAGGGCAGACCAACTGGGCATACACACGAGTACTGGACCTAGCGCCGGACACCTCCGCCACGTCTGGCCGCCGCAAGATGCAGGAGGAACTCCACAGGGTTCGCCGTTACGGGGAACTGAACTGAGGAGCAGAAAAAGTGCTCGCATTCCCTCTCCCGAGGGAAATGGCACAGCAAGCGAACACCCATGGCTAACTACGAGTAGAAAGCACACGGGTGGACACCGGTTCCACTCGGAGGTTATAATACCTCATGAATGTGTTTGGTGTCGCCCAGCCTGCAGCTCTGCAGATGTCTGCAACAGAGGCGCCGTGCGCCAACGCCCAGGAGGAAGCAACACCCCGAGTGGAGTGAGCTTGCAACCCGAGAGGGCACGGCTCGCCTTGGGACTGGTACGCCAAGGCGACGGCATCCACTATCCAGTGGGCCAGCCTCTGTTTGGAGACAGCCTTTCCCTTCTGCTGACCTCCAAAACAGACAAAGAGCTGCTCAGAGCTTCTGAAGCTCTGCGTGCGGTCCACGTAAACGCGCAGAGCACGAACGGGACACAGCAACGCAAGGGCTGGGTCTGCCTCCTCCGGGGGCAGTGCTTGCAGGTTCACCACCTGGTCCCTGAAGGGAGTGGTGGGAACCTTGGGCACATATCCAGGCCGGGGTCTCAAGGTGACTCGAGAGTAGTCCGGCCCGAATTCCAGGCACGAATCGCTGACCAAAAATGCTTGCAGGTCCCCAACCCTCTTGAAGGAGGCGAGCGCGGTCAGGAGCACTGTCTAAAGAGACAGATGTTTCAGCTTGACTGACTCAAGGGGCTCGAAGGGAGCTCCCCGAAGGCCCAAGAGGGTGATGGAGAGATCCCAGGAGGGAATGAGGCGAGGCCTAGGGGGATTCAACCTCCTGGCGCCTCTGAGGAACCTGATGATCAGGTCGTGCTTCCCTAGTGACTTGCCGTCGAGCACATCGTGATGTGCTGCGATGGCGGCCACATAGACCTTCAGGGTGGAAGGGGACAGCCTCCGTTCCTGCGGGAGGAACACCACTCAGCGAACAGACTCCACTTCAAAGCGTAAGCGCGCCTCGTCGAGGGGGCTTGGGCCGAAGTGATGGTGTCGACTACCGCGGGCGGTAGGTCACTCAAGTCTGCCGCGTCCCGTCCAGGAACCACACGTGGAGGTTCCACAGGTCGGGACGCGGGTGCCATATGGTGCCCTGCCCCTGAGAGAGGAGATCCTGCCTCAGGGGAACGCGCCAGGGATGGGCTGTCGCGAGGAGCATGAGTTCCGGGAACCAGGTCCGGTTGGGCCCGTACGGCGCAACTAGCAAGACCTGCTCCTCGTCCTCCCTGACCTTGCACAGTGTCTGTGCAAGGAGGCTCACTGGGGGAAACGCATACTTGCGTAGGCCCCGGGGCCAGCTGTGTGCCAGTGCATCCGTGCCGAGGGTCCCCTCGGTCAGCGAATAAAACAACTGGAAATGGGCTGATTCCAGAGAAGCGAACAGGTCCACCTGTGCTTCCCCGAACCGGCTCCATAACAGCTGGACCGCCTGGGGGTGGAGTCTCCATTCCCCCGGGAGCGTGAGCTGTTGTGAGAGCGCGTCGGCCGCACGATTGAGCTCGCCCGGGATGTAGGAGGCGCACAGCGACCTGAGTCGGCGCTGACTCCACAGAAGGAGATGGCGGGCGAGTTGCGACATGCGACGGGAGCGT
Source organism: Chanodichthys erythropterus (assembly GCF_024489055.1). Classification (NCBI taxonomy): domain Eukaryota; kingdom Metazoa; phylum Chordata; class Actinopteri; order Cypriniformes; family Xenocyprididae; genus Chanodichthys; species Chanodichthys erythropterus. The sequence continues at coordinate 26,360,758 of NC_090228.1, forward strand.
AGACCACCCTGGTGGTTGATGTACGCTACTGCCGATGTGTTGTCCGTCCGGACCAGTACATGCTTGCCCTGCAGCAGCGGTCGAACCCGGCGCAGCGCAAGGAGTACTGCCAGCAACTCGAGGCAGTTGATATGCCAATGGCGATGGGATCCCGTCCAGGACCCCGACGCCGACTGGCCACTGCATATGGCACCCCAGCCGGTGGCAGAGGCATCTGTTGTGACAACAACATGCCTGGACACTTGCACTAGGGGCACCCCGGCCCGTAGAAAAGCAATGTCCGACCACGGGCTGAATGTGTGGCGGCAACTCGGTGTGATGACCACACGGAGTGAGCCACGGTGCCATGCCCACCTCGGGACCCGGTCGTGCAGCCAGTGCTGAAGCGGTCTCATATGAAGCAATCCGAGCGGCGTGACCGCGGCTGCGGATGCCATATGCCCCAGGAGCCTCTGAAATTGTTTCAGTGGGACCGCTGTTTTCCGCGAGAACGAGTTCAGGCAGTTCAGCACCGACTGTGCACGCTCGTTGGTGAGACGTGCTGTCATATTGACCGAGTCCAGCTCCACACCGAGAAAAGAGATGCTCTGCACGGGGCAGAGCTTGCTCTTCTCCCGGTTGACCCGAAGCCCCAACTGGCTGAGGTGCCTGAGCACCAGGTCCCTGTGTTCGCACAACTGCTCTCGTGACTGGGCCAAAATGAGCCAGTCGTCGAGATAGTTGAGGATGCGAATGCCCACTTCCCTGAGTGGGGCAAGGGCCCCCTCTGCGACTTTGGTAAAGACGCGAGGAGACAGGGACAGCCCGAAGGGTAGGACCCTGTACTGATATGCCCGCCCCTCGAACGCAAACCGTAGGAACGGTCTGTGTCGAGGAAGGATCGAGACATGAAAGTACGCGTCCTTCAGGTCGATAGCTGCAGACCAATCCTGGGTGTGAACACACGTGAGAATGCGTTTCACCGTGAGCATCTTGAACGGGAGCCTGTGAAGGGCCCGGTTCAAGACGCGCAAGTCCAGGATTGGCCGTAACTCCCCGCCTTTCTTGGGTACTATGAAGTAAGGGCTGTAAAACCCAGACTTCATCTCGGCTGGAGGGACAGGCTCTATTGCGTCCTTCGCCAAAAGAACCGCAATTTCCGCCCGCAGGACAGAGGCGTTGGGACCTGTCACTGAGGTGAACAGAACGCCGCTGAACCTGGGTGGACGCCTGGCGAACTGAATCGCGTAGCCGAGTCTGACTGTCCGAATGAGCCAACGGGACGGGTTGGGAAGGCGTAGCCACGCCTCCAAGCACCGTACGAGTGGAACCATCCGGACAACAGAAGTACCCACGGGGGGGCAGCATGGAGCACTGTGGCCTGACTCGGGAGGCAGTGCGCCCCGAGGTCGAGGCTGTGAATGGAGTCCACTCACATGGCTCCGAGTGGGCAGGGTGGCGTGGGAAGGCGGTGCGTTCCCGGGGCGCCAAGACCCTGCCCGTGGCGAAGGAAGGAACGGCTGAGAGAGAGGGAGCGAAAGCTCGCTCACCCCCAGCGCAGACCTTCTTATATGACCCAGAGGTTTTTGGAAATTGCTCTTGTGAAAATGTGGGTACCGCTGGCACTGGGGCCAGCGGCGGAACAGAACACAGGATTCTCTCCCGGGGGAAGGAGCGGTGCGGTCACCGTCTCCCACAGAGCAGTCTCCAAAAACCACCGGGTCTCCCGTCTCAGGGCCGCTTCTCGCCTTTCTTCTTCTTAGAAGAAGGCTTGGCGGTCTGGGCGGGGGGCGTGGTCTTCCTGCAGGAAGCTCGGGGAGGAAGGGACGAGTCCGATCTCCCGGAAGCCTTAGCCGCAGGAGGACGCCCTCGGCGAGGAGCAGACGGAGGCGCAGCCCGTGGCGGATTGGTGGCCTCATCACGCCGGGGCAGGATGTGTTTTATGGCCTCTGTCTGCCTTTGTACTGCCGAGAACTGCTGAGCGAAGTCCTCGACAGTGTCGCCGAAGAGGCCGGCCTGGAGGATGGGGGCGTCAAGAAAGTGAGCTTTGTCGACCTCCCTCATCTCAGCCAGGTCCAACCAAAGATGTCGTTCCTGGACCACCAGGGTGGACATCGTTTGACCCAGGGCGCGCGCCGTGACCTTCGTCGCCCGGAGGGCGAGGTCGGTCGCCGTGCGTAGCTCTTGCAGCAACCCTGGATCAGCATCTACCCTCGTGCAGCTCCTTAAGAGCTTTTGCCTGATGGACCTGCAAGATGGCCATGGCGTGCAGGGCGGAGGCTGCCTGTCCAGCAGCTGAGTAAGCCTCGGCCGCGAGCTCCTCATGCCTTTCCGGGAAGAAAGGCACTGGGGCGGGAAGCGGCTGAGAACCGCGCCCCTAGCCCAGAAACCAATCATCCAACCGCGAGCGCTCAGGACACGGTGGAGGGTTCCACACGAGACCGACGCCTGCGGCGGCCCGGGCAAGCATGGCCGCCAATTCAGAGTCCGCCTCAGACTGAGCGACCGCCCCTGAGGGCGGAAGCTCGAAGTCTTCGTCTTCCTCTGAACCAGCAAACCCACTCCCCGATGCAGCGAGCGACATCTGATCCTCCTCCGGAGCGCCGAAAGTGACACGAGGCACCCCCGAGGAGGGCCCCGCGGCAGCAGCCGGCAGCTCGACGGCACATGGCATTGCAGAGGAGTGGGAGGTTTGTGGGGACGGACCCGACAAAGTAGCTCCCACTGTAACCCTCAGATCTCCCAGAGTACTAACCTGGCCAGCGGCCGCTACAGCCGCTGGCGCTGGGGTAGTAACAGAGGGGACTCTCATTTCTGTTAAAGAAAGAGAGTCGCGATCTCAATGCCAACATGGACATGCTCTCGCAATGAGGGCATGTACCATCCACGAGCGCTGCCTCAGCGTGGGGTTTCCCCAAACACGTGAGACAGTGATCGTGGCCGTCAGAGGAAGTCAGGAAACGTCCGCATCCAGAAACACACGGACGAAAAGACATCTTGAAAAAGACGCTGATCGCCCGTGCTTGCTCTTTTAGAATACCTCACCAACCGAAGCACACAGGGATGAGTGCAGCACCGTCCTGTGGGCAGCGCACCGTCACACCCACCGCTGAGCGTGCCTTCCCAACCAGCTGGAGAGATACAAGCAGCCACCAGAGAACAGACAGTAAAAGCAATTAAAATTGCTGTTTTCAGGACCGAGTCCTTAGCAATTAAAATTGCTGTTTGCTCTCTTAGTTCAGAAATTCACTCTTTGAGGAGGTGAAAGGATGATCAGCCGATCGGCTCCGAAGCAAAAGTATGAATGAAGGTGAGTATGCCGGCCCTATTTATACCCGGATGCCGGGGGAGGGGCCCGGCATGTAAATCTCACAGGCCAATTCCCATTGGCTTGTTTTGTATCCTTGGAGGTGATTGGGCTCCCTAGCGAGACCCCATTACGTCAGTATCGACGTAACGTCGAACGTGACTGACTGAATGGGAACAGGTAAGCAGTAATGGATATGTAGATGGATATATGAGATGAAGGGAGATAGTTACTGTCCTTTTCCATGAACACGCTGGAGCTGGAGATTGCTGGAGAAGGGTTGAGCACTCACACACAGGAGACGAGACACACAAGGAGACACGCTGGAGACAGGTAAGTATGAAGCAGGGAATCCTTGAGGTAAGAATTAACATGAGTATCTGCAAACGAGATCAGACATGGAGTGCTGTGTGTGCGTGCTCTTTGTAGTGCTGTTGATGGGTGCAGTGATGAGATGCAGGTGGCGGTGATTAGTACTCTGGAGATGGAGTTTTCACAAAGTAATTTATTCCTGTGATGGCAAAGCTGAATTTTCAGCATCGTTACTCCAGTCTTCAGTGTCACATGATCCTTCAGAAACCATTCTAATATGCTGATCTGCTGCTCAAGAAACATTTAATGTGTACAATTGTACAAAATATTTGTGTACAATATTTTTTTTCAGGATTATTTGATGAATAGAAAGTTCAAAAGAACAGTGTTTATCTGAAATCTAATCTTTTGTAACATTATAAATGTCTTTACTGCCACTTTTGATTGATTTAATGCATCCTTGCTGAATAAAAGTATTAATTTCTTCACCCAGGTCCTACTCTCCCCATGGGCCTCGAACATAGGTCTCAGCGTGAGAGTCGGACGCACAACGAGGCTAAAGGCTGCAACTACTAGCTGGCCAGTTTTTATATATATATTATTTTACTTTTTTTTATTTATTATACAGCTATGTAAATGGATTAAGCCATGTTAACTCAACAGGTAATTATGGCCACAACACCGTCTACATTAGGTAAATATTGAGCAGAATACACCATCAGATCAATGTTCTTCATGTAAAACAGAAGTGGGAGTAAGTCATAATTTTGTAAGTCACAAGCAACTCTCGAGTCTTTGCATTCAAGTCCAAGTCAAGTTGCAAGTTCCTCAAGTTTTATTGTTGAGTTGTGAGAATTGTTGTTATATCTAATGGTGTGGTTACACTAGACTTTGAACTTGCAAAATATTTATGGCCACTACTGAGAATATAGGCGGGAGCAGGATATAACATCACACGCCAAGGATTTCTGTTAGTTAATACAACATGGATTCTGATGTGCTTGTACTGTGACTGTGACGGCGATATAAGCTTCTGGAAAGGAGAAGGCTGTGGGTTCACCGTACACTACAGGGCGTCAGGGCAAAAAATCTAGACTTGAACACAGAGAGAACTGCAGCTGAGCATCAGCCATTATAAAACCATCCGGGGACTTTTGGCGTACTCTTTTCAACATACTATGCTTTGGGACACACTTATTTTAATCTCACATACTATTTGCAATGATGGGTCAACAACGTGAGGATCCATTTGCAGCGTCTTTATTAAGACAAGACAGCACAATGCAAACAGGGACAAGACAGTAGCGTAAACAGGGACAGGCTTGGGTCGAGACAGGCGGCAATAAATAAAGGTCTTACAACAGGCTGGGATTGTGGCAGGCGGCAAACAAACAGAGTCCAGGGAACAGGCAGAGATCGGGGTCGGCAGCAAAGGTTCACAGAGGTAAGGCAGTCCAATCGATAACAGGGTAAAAGTCCACAAGAAAACGCTCAGAAATGATCACCAAGGCAAATCAAGAGTGTTTTATGGAGTGAGTGTGATGTGGTGCAGGTGTGTACGCAATCAGTCCCAGGAATGAGGGCCCATGGGAAATGTAGTCCAGATAGCAACAAGTCAATATTCCGGTGACGGCTCCCTCCGGCGGCCGGGATGAAGAGCCGCGGGAGCCGTATTCATAACACTATTTAGGATTTATAGTATGGACATTGGGATGCAGGGTTACTTTTCCCTCTCCTTCTCCATCAAGCTCAGGTGAATAAAAGATTACTATGAATGCTTATAGACCACTTTATAATTCATGATTTGGCATCATTTTGAATGTCTCACAGCAGTCGGCATATATTATGAGAAAGATTGAAAACTTTACTTATTTTCACATTTATTTTCAGAATTATTTTCTGATGTTAAAGGGTGTGCCTCTCACTCTGGTGAAAATGTTTTCATATCTCTGACCAGGGTATCTTGTTTAACTAAAAAGTCTTTTAAAAGTCTTTGGGATTCTTCACCCAGAGAACTCGCACACTATCGCGTGTCACTCCACTGTCAGGTATGCATTTCTCAAACTTACATTCATAACATCAATACTTTTAGCAATTGATGTTATATGTATTTACAATTTCTGATTCGGCTTCTCGTTGTTTAATGTAATTGACATAATACATTATTACCTGACAAACCAAATATTTGTTATATTTGATTTACACTAGACTCCTGAAATCATTATAAAAACAGACGACAAACACATACTAGTTTTATATCATTTGAAACTGCTATGACAGGGGAGGTGCATCAGCATTAATTTGGGTTATTTTAACTGTAAGTTCAGTTTTTTACCTAAAACCCACACTGTTCACACAGTAATACACAAATATGGACATGTCCACATTCAAGCATTTCATACAACAGGTCTAAACTGCTTACCCTTTTGCAACAGATTTAATTCACAAATCTTGACCTAAATATAATTTTCATTTACAATAATAAATCCTAAAATTCATCATTATAACTTTTCGCACCATCAGTCGTACAAACACTCAAGTTAAGAGGATCAAATTGTACTTTTAGGAGTAGATTTAAATGTAGGTACTTTAACTTATAATGAAAAAAACTATTTTAATGCAATACATTTAAATTTCATCTCTGAAATTTAAATTTAAAGTCTTCTGGGGCGAGGCATTATTCACAAAGTAATCACTCTTTTGAGTCAACAGGTAATGGCCAGAAGTAGTTTCTATGCTCTGTATAATCAGAGAGAACCACTACATGGTCAAATGACTTCTGTAATAATTAGTAATAACAGTTTGACACCATAACAACAGTAATACATTGAATTTATATTTACCTGTAATATTTCTGGACATCACCATACAACAATCCTACTATCTTTCCCTACAGAAAATGGTACTTCATTGTGAGGAAAAAACCTGTGTACAAAAAATAAGGAACTTTGAGGAACATCCTCTAACAATATTTGTCATGAGCATCATGTTATTTATTTTTTATTTTAAATTGAAGCTAGATGGCATGGTGTTATATTTCACTGTTAAGATGACAGAATGACCTGTCAAAATTGGACCACAACTCTCCCAAACAAATCCACAGATTCTTGAAGCACGTGGATACATGTGGACTACCCAGACAAACCTCAAGCTCTTCACATGTTTTAGCTGACATTTTAAACTTTTCTTCATGTAAAGAAAACGCTAAATATTGTAAAATCATGCGAACTAATGTTTAATTAGTCGCGGTGGGATGCGAGTGGCTACTGGATGGGAGGAAAAAAACCTAAAAAAAAAAAATTTCTAAATTTTTTTTTTATCACTAAACTACTGTCATAAAAAGTTATAGTTTTGTATATACATAACTCCTGAATAAAAATTAAAATGTGTTTGGACTGATTAAAAAAAAAAGTTTTGAACAAATTTGATTGGTTTGTCGATAGTGAGCGCAAATGCAGGTGATAAGGGGTTTTATTAAGCGAGTCATTCCCTGCGTTCCAATGTCCATACTATCCATCCTAAATAGTATGTGAGATTAAAATAAGTGTGTCCCAAAGCATAGTATGTTGAAAAGAGTATGCCAAAAGTCCCCGGATGGTCTATTTCCGGTAGATTTTCAAAGTGTGGATCCGTGCACACTATAAAGGCTAATATTGCCCACAACCCATTGCACAATGGACGAGGATTCAGTTCAGAACTACAAACACGAGTAAAAAGAGTTAAAAAACTACAAAACATGGCGGATACACACGATCGACGCTGAGAGGTTTGAGTGACTAATAATCAGTTTAACCTGATAGAAAATATATATTTAATGTTACCTGTGTTATTTTTCATCTGCAAACACCAATGTGGACTTTTATAAAGATCCGAATGGCCATTAACTTTTAAATGCATCATTATGAATTAATATTAGGACAGTTCTCCACATGAAAGACTCGCGACTGCAGATCAACGTGCTGCATTTCTCTCCGACACGTTAGGAAATTAACTAAATGAAATGTGGAGGGTGTAAGATGATTGACAGGCCAGTTTACGGTGACAGGATGCGACAGAGAGCAAAGACGCAATTGTATGACGTGTTAGTATGTCCCAAAGCTTGTCTACTCTTTTGCTACACACTCAAAAGTAAGTACTTTTTGTTCACAGAAAGAGTACATACTTTTAGGGCATAGTATAAGTAGGCGAATTGGAACGCTGAGTCGTTCATTCACGATTCGTTCAAACGGCCGATTCATCAAGAATGAGACAGATGTTTGTGAATGGGTCATTGAATCTTTGACTCAAACGATTTGTTCAAAACACTGAATCATTCAAAACATGATTGAGTGTTGCTGTGAAATGCGCTATGTTTGTTTGGATTCATCGGATCTATTTTCGCTGCTAAAATAGACCATAACAGTCATTATTTCGTCTAAAAAATATGTAAGTGACTTAATATATTAACTTGTTTGTTGAAGTGTCATATCAGTGTCCCATTTTCAATCGTGAGGTGATGGTCAATTAAGTGATGGTCATTTGTCAGCTCTCTTGATCGTCAGGTCGTGTGATGTATGTTGCTGAACTGTATTCAAATGTTATAAATATAAAAACACCACATTTTGAAATTTAACTGCAGTATGTCAGTTTAGTTTATTTGTGTGTGCTGCGGATCCAGATCTTGGAAAACGGCGCTCATTTGTTTGATTTCTCCTGCGCAAGCCTCAAAAGTTTAAGGTCCTCCTTGCACCTGACTGAGTCCGAAACTGTCGTATTCGTTTTTTCATATTCTTCATTTGGTGGATCAATTGTCAAAAACCCCTCAAAATATTTGCTACGGATGCGAAAAATGCCGAAAATCGAACCAAACGTATAAAACGTATAGGCTGCAAACGTATAAAACGTGATGTCGTATTTAGTTTATATATATATATATATATATATATATATATATATATATATGATTTGTAGGAGGGGATGGGGGGAATTTCCCCCCTTCTGGTCTATGTATCCCTCCCTCTGGTGAGTATTTTATCACCGGTGGGACAGGGGCGGAGATATGGGTGGGCCTGGGCCCACCCAGATCGACAGCTTGCCCACCCAGTCAGATCCAAGGAAATGTATTTATATTATAAGGGCGTCGGAACCATTGTAACCATTGTACTTTTTAAGACCAATATATCCCATACGGTAAAAAAATATATTTTATCTGGCCAAAATATATTTTAAATATATGGTAAATATATGTAACAAACAGTGAAGTTCAATGAAATATATTTTTGAAACTGAAAATATATTTTGTTTCAACCTTCATATACTTAAAATATATTTAAACATGTATTTCAGGGGCAGGAAAAATATATTTATATATAAAAATATATTTCAGGGCGCAAGAAAATACATTTCCAATCTTACAGTCGACAATGCAAATGTGCGTGGAAGAAAGCCTTGCGAACAAAACTATCCATTATGTTTGAAGAATTATAAACACTTACAGAAAAACATGAATTTCCACATATTTTCCACATTGACACTTTGTTCACATATCTTCCCAAAAAATACAGATAGTGATCATGGCACCTCACAAATGTGTGTTTTAGTCTATTACTTATTAATTAATTCATTTATTTATGAATTTAATTGTAATTTATTGTCAGTGTAATATAGCGTTTAGATCTACATCAAATACAAATAAATAGATTAATAAAATCGCTAGATGTACGATGTCATCTGTGACGTAATTTGAATGGGAAACCACTAGCAGCGCTCACGGACTTCTGGAGTACTGCGCATGCGCGTCATTTTGAACTGTAACGGTCGTCAGTCAACCGGGAGTTCTCGGAGTAAAAGGTAAGAGCTAACGTTATAACTTTATTTTTAGTCGTCATTTTTCACATATGTAATGTTTATTGCTACTTTGAATGTATAATGTTTTATTGTCAAGGTTTTTTTTTTAACTTTATTTGTCAAATTAATGCCCCGTTTGTTTATTTGCTCACATGAGACGCATTTGATATTTTCAGATTTCCGTTTTAAAGTTAGTTGTTTTTAATTTGGACACTAGTGAAAACTAACGTTACACACAAAAAATGTTTAATATTTTTTTTAAATTTCAGCTGTAGAGTGTTTGGGAGACCGTGCTGCCTGCTGTTGTCGATCTATGATGCTGATAGTGGAGCCTGTAATGTTTTTTTTTTTTTTTTTTTTTTCTTTTGCTAAATTTAATTTTTTAAAAAACTTGTTAATTAGGCACACGTTATTTGCTCGTTATTAAAGTTCAGGCATATGCTGGTTTGGCATTAATGGCATTTCATACGCTCAATTTTTCTACTATTATTATTATTATTATTATTATTAATATAGCCTTACTATAATATAATTTTTATTCACTTTCTGCTGAATGACAAGCTGTTTTCGATTATCCAGTTGAGCCAGTGATTCAGTAAGTTGCTTGTAACAGAAGATGCTTATTTGTCACGACTTACAGGTTTACATGTGTCATTCATTACTGTAAAAAAAAATCTACTTTTTATTTTCAGTAGCAGAAGCAGAGACGGTTTGTGCAACAGCAACAAGGTGAGAATGATGAGACACTTTTTAATTAAGCACTGTTAAGCAAATTATATTATTTTATTTGTGTAATTTATGAATTGATATGTTCTCTGCACTTGTGTTAATATCTGTTTCTGTCTGGAACAGGTGCGGGTCAAAACCCATCTGTCAAGACGCTTGTCCACTTGCTGTCCGCCCCACCATCCCAACGATTGTGCTGGAGAACCACAAGTCACAGGTACAGGATAATGTTCATAGTCAAGTCATCTTCATTTCTGTGGCACTTTATACAAAACAGCTTCACAGTAATAAACATGAAATAGTCAACATGACCCTAGTTGAAGTGAAACACTAGGTGTGTGTTAGAAAAATACTAATATTTTAAAGTCTGTACATCCAAATGATTCCTCAAGCTTTAAAACACATCACAAATTACAACATGTTGACTTTGAGCCCATATTGGACAGTTGGCAAATCTGTAATGTGACAAATTTAACATAACAGTATTTTTCCAAAAACACACCTATTGTTTCACTTCAGAAGAAGTTGATTAATCAACTGAGGTCATGTGGATTACCGTCATGTTCACTTTGGTTTTTGACCTTCTTGCGTGAACACACAGAGATGGATTATTTTTCTAAATATCTCTGTTTGTATTCCACAGAAAAAGAGAATGTCATAATCAACTGGAACAGCATGAGGGTAAGTATCCCTTTGTTAAGTTAGCTTAACTGAGTGACTTTGTGATATTCCACTATCCCTTCATTTGTAAAAGTGAAAATGCAATGCAGAAGTGTAAAGAAAGGCTAATTCGACCTCTCCTCAATCATCAGTTTCTTTACTGTACTGTCTAAAACTATGCCCATTAAATATCTTTAAAATCCAGTATACCTGTAATTGTTTTAGTTCCAATGTAAACAAAAATATCAGGAAATCCAAAACTAGTTAGAAGACAAAGTGCATGCCCTCTGTACCTGTACTGATGTTCAGTTATTGTGTTTTGTCTTTTGTAGGAGTACAGTGGTAGAGACAGAGAAGAAGTGCCCTTGATGAGGAAACCATGGCAGCCATATATATGGTAAGTCAATACTTAGTGAAAGGAAAATTTACTAGAAACATAAAGTTAAAAAAATAACTGATTTTTGTCTCACAGTCAAGAAGAGATTTCCAAATGTGTCCAAAGAGGCTTTGAGGATTTGACGTGGGGAAACTGAGACTTCTTGAAAGCAAAAAAGTTATATTTGTTTGTATATTGTAATTTTTTGAACATTGTAAAGTATGTTCCTTGCTGATTATTATTCAAATGTTCATGTGTTATAGACAACAAATAAAAGTTTTTCAAATGTGACATGTGAATGTATTTTCTTGGGTTGAAATATATGTAGGGCAAAATATATTTTTAAATGCTTTTGTAAAATATATTTTGAAAATATATTTTTAAAAAATATACAAAAAATGGCCAAAAAATACATTTTAGGAAAATATATTTATATAAATATATTTGAAAATATATTTTTTAAAAATATACAAAAAATGGCCAAAAAATATATTTTTAGAAAATATATTTATATGTGAAAATATATTTATAGCGAATATATTTTTTGGCCAATTTTTGTATATTTTGAAATATATTTAAAAATATATTTGAAAATATATTTTTTTACCGTATGGGATTGGACCCACTCACTTTTACTGTCTCTAATTCAGCATTTGTCTAATCCCCCCCAGGTGATGCTACTCCACAAACCACCAACAGAGCAAAAAAAAAATCAAAAATAAAGATAAACGCAAATAAAACGCGTTTATAAAGAAATGTCTCTTTACGACCACAACAAACGCGACACTTTTCAGACGCGCATTCCACCTTCGCCTCAGCGCCAGGCACAAGTCAAACGAGCGCGGAAAAGGTAGCTTCAGTTGAACAACAGTGAACTGCGGTCAGATGAGATGTCAGGCTATGCCAGTAAAACTCCAATCAGCCGTATAGCCTACTGTGCTCGAAGCGCGAACTCAAGAATGCGGGGCGCGCGCTGCATATTACTTTAATTAAAGCTTAACTAAAGGGCAAAAGAAGCTACAGGCATGCACCGTCGTTATTCTGTTGTAAATGAAGTCATGAAATTACCAAACATGCGATTAAAGCTGCCTCAAAACTGCGCATGTATGCATTTATTGACATGGTTTAAGCTATTGTTATCCAATTTGTTGGCCTTAAAACGTCTTAAAATTCATATATGTACACCCAAGGAAATCAAAATTTTCTCGGGGAAGCATGCCCCCGAACCTCCCTAGCATAATACATTTTGTAACCTCAGTAATTATGAAACGCTGCGTACGGCCTGCTTCTTTTCTATCGAACGAAATCATCTTATCGAATGGAGATGTTTCTTTCTTTTATAGCCTACAATTATTCGCGGGGTTCATTTTTGAGACGCGCACCCTGCTTTTTATTTATTTTATTTTACTGAAGTACAAGGTTTTGTTGTTATTGTGAGCGTACACGAATAAAAGTAGACCATTTGGCTTGACGAAAGACTTGTTGTTTCTGTCATGATGAGGAAAAAATCCATCAGAACGCGCCGCGTTCGTCGGCCAGAGGGATAAAAATAGCCAATTTAGTTTCATATTTATATTTAAACCTTAGGCTATAGAGCCTATATTATTTTTTAAATTTCACCTATGTTGATTATGAAAAGTGAATAGCATGACGGATGCGCAATGTTGGGAGACAAAGGCAGCTGGTCAGACATGAGTTTGTCCACTTCATTAAGTTTTGTTTTATAGTAAGCCTTTCTTTAAAGTGAATTTCGTTTTGCAGAAATTGTATCTTAATTTCAATCACTGTTTCATCAACCAATTGCCTATATTTAATAAATAGGAAGAAAACCAAAAACGTCGGGTGGCATGTAGCCTAGCTATTTAAGTGTGTAACAAACGAACATGTTTCTGTGGCCTTTGAATAAGGCTGAAGCAATATTCTGTTTTTAATGAATTTCTTAAATAAATAAATATAAATTCATTCGATGAATCCGAACATGTTTACATGAACGCTAAATAAAGTTATCGGGTTGATGTGTGAGCGTTTGTCACAAGTTTCAAATCAGTATTGATTTTTTTTATTTATCTTTTTTTATCGCAAGCTGACTTTTTTGTTATTTTTATTTATCCATATAGCTGCCTGTTACCATGCCAGGTTATTTCCAAATTATTATTATTTTTTTAATCGGTTAACCGGTTCAGGTTGTAACTGCAGTTTTGCCTTGTTCTTATCTCGTAGATTTACTTGAATTGATTAAGCCAAATTAAGCCAGTTAAAAAACACGGGATGATGCGAATTATTCTGGCCCACCCACACTTTTAGAGGCCCACCCACCATCCACTTTCTGCCTCCACCACTGCGGTGGGGTAATGCCATTACCCCACCGGGGATTAATGCTACTCCACAAACCACCAACAGAGCATATAAAATACCAAAAATAAAAATCTTTTTTTCAAACATCGCCAAGTAAAACAAGTACAGGTCTCTGCGGAACAAAAAGGGGGCGTTTCCCCATTTGGGGGTGTTTTCAGACAGGGATTAGGCGTTTTTAACAATCCAATCAAAAATGTACGGAAGCCCTAAAAAGCCATACATCATTTTTTTTCTTTCGCGTTTTCTTGCGATCAATGATTTTTTATTTCTTTATTAAAAATAAAGAAATAAAAAAGTATGCTGCATGACACTTTTTCTTGAGTGCCTACGTATAGACGTATGGAAACATTTTACTCATTGATACATTTTCTTTACGAATAATTAGCCTAAATGAAATGTGTATTATACGTATTATTGTAATTTAGTCAAATAAAACATGTAAAAGGCTTTAAACTATTTACTTTAAAATTACAAAAAATATCATTCAGCATAGTCTTTTTAAAGAAAACTATGATCTTTATAATAATTTTTCGTCCATCATGCCTTAAGTATTGTTGCGCTTCAAACTATTTGAATAGCACAGAAAACAAGCAACAGAGAGCGAGAGGATTATGTATTTTTTATGTTAAGCAAACGCATGGCAAATTTTATTTCCTTAGTGTAAACCTTTTCATAAAAGCTATGAAGTGTGACATGATATGATAGCATAGTGTGACATGACTGCACTAATCAACAGATGAGCACCATTAAAGCCGAATACCATCCCGCAGATCAATTTAGACAGCATTTTACATTTGGTGTTTACGCAAGTTTTTATAATTATCTTTATTATAAGTGTATTAGTTTTTTCCTCAATATATACAAATATAGAAGCACATGATTGCATTGGTGTAACTTGCCATATTTTTACAGAATAAGCTTTATATGCATTACTGATATTTAGCTGACTTTGTGAAATTGATTATAATAAAGAAAATGTTGACCTGAAATGATGACTCAGAAAATTCTAAACATTAAGATCATTTGATTGACCACATAGCCACAAACTTATAACAGTTAAAACAAATAATTATTTTAAATGCAATATTCTCTTAGATGAGTGTAATAAAAACAGAAACTAAAAAGTTAATAAAATTATTAATATTAAATTAATTAATATCCAAGAAAAAAAAAACCCTGTTAGGATCACTTTATTGATCGCATAGCTACATTCCAAGTACAAAACAAAAAAAAATTCTTATTTTAAGCACAATATTTTCTAAAAGGCGAGTAATAAAAGAAAAAAAATAGAATCTAATCTGAAACATAAAATGTTTCCTCCAGTCTATGCTCCAGCCTCATAAAAACAGTCGCTTCCACAATATCCCTCGAAGTCATCAGAAGAGTAAAACCCCTGCAACACGCCTCTTTGTCCTCTCCCTCTGTAGCCTGCTCCATAATGCTTGTACAAGGTGTCACAGTGGAGGCATCTGGATAATGAGTAAGGAATCCTGTACAGGGTTCTGAAGTTCTCACTAAATGCCTTCCAGTTCACCACACCTAATAAATGTATTAAAAAAAAAAAAAAAAAATCAGCTAATCTCATTCACAGGCAACTGCCTTTAAAGTGCAACAATGTACTGACCAATGTTCCCATTCAGTCGGTCACGTTCGACGTACGTCGGACAGACCGACGAATAGGAATCTCGCTAGAGAGGCCAATCTACTTCGAGTGTAACTAAACGAGCCAATGCACATTGGCATGCAATCATATGCATCAGCTGCTCGCCTCGCAGCGCGGGTATATAATGAGCAGCAGGTGCGTTGCATCTTCAGCTTTTCGCTTCGGAGCCGAACGGTGTTTGTTCCTGTTCTCTGCAAGCGAGTGTCTGCTAGAAGACGAGTCAAGCTTTTTGGTTGAACTTCTCTTTTTCCGAGTGCGGGCGAACAGCACAGCAGCGGGGTCGACGTCCTCCCTTTTTCTGTTTCGTTTGCCGTTTTTGAGCAAATAGCTGTTTGACAGCGCCAGAAGGCTGTTCTCACGGCCGGTACGGTGCGCTTTTGAGCGCTGAAAAGCCGTTTTTACGGCTGGTAAGAGTGAGCGCCTTCAAAGAGAGAGAAAGCACATGACAGGCTGCACACAATCCCTGTCTGTGTTGCGGTGGCCGTTCCCCTGCGTGCTTCAGCACTTCTAAAAGAGTAAAGTCCCTGAAAGAGCTTACACAAGTAGATTCGCGTCTTTTTAAAGACGACATCCTACTTGTGTTTCTGGATGCGATCGTTCCTGTCCTCACTGACGGCCACGATCACCGTTTCGCATGTCTGGGCGCGTGCTGAAATGATGTTCGTGGGTGTTCATGTTTTCATATGAGAACATGATCACGTCGACACGCCGGTCGTGACTCTTCTTTCTCCGGGAAGCTTGAGTCCCCTCTGTTGTTAGCCAGCTGCCGCTTGTGTGTAAAAGCACAGCCGCGGCTCTGCCCGACACTCTGGGAGACCGCGGAGATCAGCGAGAGCAAACCTCTCACTCCTCTGCGTGTCGTGTGCCGTCGAGCTGCCGGGCTGCAGCGCGGGTTGTCACGGCAACCCAGCGCTCGCTCGGCGCTCTAGATGCGCGGTTCCCTTGCGTAATCTCATTGTAGCGCCCTCTCTGGTGCACCAGAAGAGGTCTACTTTGCTGATATGGCTTGGGTGACATGAGGTTGAGGGGTTCCTTTGGGGAACCAACCCCCTAGGGCCCCTCCCTCTCTAGCGCATTGCAAGCTGTGCAGTTTCTGGATTGGATTGCTGGTCCTTTTCATAGGGGAACCTAGCATTTCATTCAGAGCTCCAGCTGAGGGACAGACGTCGATTGCAGCATCGGAGAGAGTGCTGTTATGCTCTGGAAATGAGGGTGACGCTGCCCACTGTAATGGTGTGTGCTTATGCTGACTCAGATTCAGAGTTTACAGCCATGCTTTCCTGGGTCTTCCAGATGTGCATGGAAAACTTGGCAGTATTGGGGTATATTGGTGCCATAAATATGGAATGCCAAAGGTGCCAATCTGCATAAGTTTTTCCTCTCTCACTACCCTCTTGGATGGGGTGGCTGTACACAGACCACACCCACCCTGCATGTGAGGCCAAGGCACTCTTTTTGCATGAGGGTAGTTCTGTGCTGGGGTTGAGCTGCGCTTGTTGACTAACCGTGATCAAAGTCACGGCGCAGGCCCTCAGCCAGACGATGTCCACCTCCGTGGTCCAGAAGTGCCCCCTGGCTTACCTTGTGAGGTGTGAGAGGTTGTCAAGCTAAATGCTTTCTCAATGCTCCCATCTTACGAGGTGGCCTTTCGGTGACACTGTCGAGGACTGAGCCCAGCGGTTCTCCTCAGTTAGTAACGGATCGGGGAGCTTCCCATGACAAACCATTGAGTTCCTCTTGGGCCGCACCTCAGTCTGCTCGTCGCCAAGGGTGTCGTCCCCTGCAAGAAACTCCGGCCCAGCAGGCTCTGCTGTATCCATTGCGGGGAGATGACGCCTCCCGTCTCTGCAGCTGTTTAACTGGTTGGTGAGAATCACCCCTGAGACGGGCGACCCAGAGATGGGTGGGGCTGCTCTTCCACCCCTGGAGGAGGGCCAGGTTTGGGTTTGTTTCTGTTCCGCCACTGACCCAAGAGGCAGCGGTACCCAAATTTTAAAGAGCAGTTCCTCCATTTCCAGGTCTGAAGAGGGTTTGGAGAGCAGTGGGAGGAGAAAAACCTCACCACTCTCATCCCCCTCTTCTGTCGCCAGCGGACAGCAGCGAGCAGCGGGCAGCCAAAGCCTCGACTGCTCCCTCTGTCCATCTGTGGAGCCAGGTAAGTGTTGCCTAGCACACTGTGACGCCACTTCGGGCCGCCTCACAAAGAGAGCCCCCCGAGCCGCGTCCCTGAGTTCCACCTCGCTGCCCTGCTGCGGGTACACCGGTGGTCCCTTAGCGCTCCCCAGTCCGTCTCGCTGGCTCCTTCGGACCATCAGGGTCGGCTTGCGATTCAGTTCGCCCGGCTCCCCCCCCCCAAGTTCTGGGACGTCCTCTTCACTACAGTGAAAGATGCCGATGCCCCTGTCCTGCGTGCGGAGATCGCAGTCCTACTGGCGAAGGACGCGATAGAGCCGGTCCCTCCAGCCGATTTGAGGTCGGGGTTCTACAGCCCCTACTTCATTGTACCCAAGAAAAGCGGCGGGTTACGACCGATCTTGGACCTGCGAGTTTTGAATCGGAGCCTCCACAAACTACCATTCAAAATGCTCACGCAGAAACGCATTTTTGAGTGCATCCGTCCCCGAGATTGGTTTGCAGCGATTGACCTGAAGGACGCGTACTTCCATGTTTCAATTCTTCCGCGACACAGGCCATTCCTGAGATTCGCGTTCGAAGGTCGAGCATATCAGTACAGAGTCCTACCCTTCGGGCTGGCCCTGTCTCCCCGCGTCTTCACGAAAGTCGTGGAGGGAGCCCTTGTTCCCATGAGAGAACAGGGTGTTCGCATTCTCAACTATCTCGACGACTGGCTCATTCTAGCACAGTCCCGGGATCAGTTGTGCAAACACAGGGATTTGGTGCTCAGACACCTCAGCCAGTTGGGGCTTCAGGTCAACTGGGAAAAGAGCAAACTCGCCCCGGTGCAGAGGATCTCTTTTCTCGGTATGGAGTTGGATTCGGTCGAGCAGATAGCACGCCTCACAGAGGAACGTGCTCGTTCAGTGTTGAACTGCCTGAATACATTCAATGGCAGGACAGCGGTCCCACTGAAGTTCTTTCAGAGGCTCCTGGGGCATGTGGCGGCTGCTGCGGCTGTAACACCGCTCGGTCTGCTTCATATGAGACCGCTTCAGCACTGGCTTCACAGCCGAGTCCCGAGATGGGCGTGGCAGCGCGGCACATTCCGGGTGCCAGTCACTCAGGAGTGCCGCCGAACCTTCAGTCCGTGGTCGGACCCCTTGTTTCTTCGGGCAGGAGTGCCCCTAGAACAGGTGTCCCGGCATGCTGTGGTGTTCACAGATGCTTCTGCCACCGGCTGGGGTGCCACGTAATACGGGCATGCAGTCTCAGGGGTTTGGACGGGACCCCATCTGCATTGGCACATCAATTGCCTCGAGTTGCTGGCAGTACGCCTTGCTCTGAG
This sequence comes from Chanodichthys erythropterus, assembly GCF_024489055.1. Lineage (NCBI taxonomy): Eukaryota > Metazoa > Chordata > Actinopteri > Cypriniformes > Xenocyprididae > Chanodichthys > Chanodichthys erythropterus. Next base: position 26,379,425 of record NC_090228.1, read on the forward strand.
CCGCCTCAAAGGCCTGCTTCAGGGCAAGCATGTACTGGTCCGTATGGACAACACTGCGACCGTTGCGTACATCAACCGTCAAGGTGGTCTACGCTCCCGTCGCATGTCACAACTCGCCCGCCATCTCCTCCTGTGGAGTCGGAAGCATCTGAGGTCGCTTCGCGCCATTCATGTCTCCGGTGTGCTCAACCCTGTGGCCGACGAGCTATCACGAGCTGCGCTGCCAGGAGAGTGGCGACTCCACCCCCAGGTGGTTCAGCTGATCTGGAGAGAATTCGGAGAGGCTCAGGTAGACCTGTTTGCCTCACCAGAAACCTCCCACTGCCAGTTGTTTTACTCTCTGACCGAGGGGACACTCGGGACAGATGCACTGGCTCACAGCTGGCCCCGGGGCCTGCGCAAATATGCGTTTCCCCCAGTGAGCCTACTTGCACAGACCCTGTGCAAAGTCAGGGAGGACGAGGAGCAGGTCTTGTTAGTTGCGCCTTACTGGCCCAACCGGACCTGGTTCCCAGAACTCTCACTCCTCGCGACAGCCCCTCCCTGGCCCATCCCTCTGAGGGAAGACCTTCTTTCTCAGAGACGGGGCACTCTTTGGCACCCGCGTCCAGACCTCTGGAAACTCCATGTCTGGTCCCTTGGACGGGATGCGGAGGTTCTAGGTGACTTACCCCCTGAGGTACTTAACACCATCACTTCGGCACGTGCACTGTCTACGAGACGTGCTTACGCGCCCAAAGTGGAACCTGTTCGTCGAGTGGTGCTCTTCTCGCCGGGAAGACCCCCGAAGATGCTCGATCAGAGTCGTGCTTTCCTTCTTGCAGTAGGGTTGGAGCGTAGGCTGTCCCCCCTCCACCCTCAAAGTCCATACTGCTGCTATATCCGCTTACCACGACCACTTAGATGGCAAATCTGTTGGTCAGCACGACCTGGTCATCAGGTTCCTTAGGGGGGCGAGACGGTTAAATCCTTCTCGTCCCCTCTCCATACCCTCTTGGGACCTCACTCTGGTGCTGAGAGCACTTCAGATTGCTCCCTTTGAGCCTTTGCTGTCAGCAGACTTAAAGATTCTGTCTATGAAGACTTTGCTGCTGGTGGCATTGGCCTCCATCAAGAGGGTAGGGGACCTGCAGTCATTTTCGGTCGACGAATCATGCCTGGAGTTCGGGCCGGGTGATAGCCATGTGGTACTAAGACCCCGGCCTGGCTATGTGCCCAAGGTTCCTACCACTCCCTTCAGGGACCAGGTGGTGAGCCTGCAAGCGCTGCCCTCGGAGGAGGCAGACCCAGCCCTGGCTTTACTCTGTCCAGTCCGCGCTTTGCGACTGTACATAGACAGAACCTAAAGCCTCAGGACCTCAGACCAGCTCTTGTCTGTTATGGAGGCCAGCAGAAGGGAAAGGCTGTCTCCAAGCAGAGGATGGCCCACTGGATAGTGGATGCCGTCGCACTGGCTTACCAAGCTCAGGGTGTGCCCTGCCCGCTCAGGTTGCATGCTCACTCCACGAGAGGTGTCGCATCCTCCTTGGCGCTGGCTCGTGGCGCCTCGCTGACAGACATTTGTAGAGCTGCGGGCTGGGCGACACCTAACACGTTCGCTAGATACTATAGCCTTCGTGTCGAGCCGGTCTCCTCCCATGTTCTCGCCACAGGTCAGAGGCACGGAGAGGCCCCGGCTTAGTGTCGGCTTGCTGCGCTACATGCGCTTCTTTTCTCCAGAGAGTCCCTACAAGGCAGACCCTGTCGAGTCCTCCGATATACCTTCGGCAGCCGACGTGGCGGAGCGTCTGGCGCCAGGCCTATACTCCGTTGTATCCTTGAGAACCGGGTTTAGGCTGGGTTCCATATGTGTGACCCTATGGGGATCCCATATGGTTGGTTCCACGGTTGCTCCTAAACGAAGCCCGTGTCTTTCCCTCTGGGAGAACCTACCCTTCATCGGGTTGGAGTCATCCCAGCTCTTCCATATGTAGCACAGCCCTACAGGGTTAGTCCATATGTACTTCTCCACATAACTCCTTCGGGGAAGGATGTGGCTTCCGCAGCGTTCCTTTCCAAGCGAAGGGTACGCTTTCCCAGCGTTATCCAATAGTCTCACTGAATGGGTTTTGGGGAACAGCAGTGATCGACTCTCTGTGTTAGCCCTGTCCCACCATCCTCAGGCAAGGGGGTTCAGGTGGCTTACAACAGAGCGCTGGAAGGGGGCAGCTCCTGTGGCGCTTTGGTAGGGATTCCTATTCGTCGGTCTGTCCGACGTACGTCGAACGTGACCGACTGAATGGGAACGTCTCGGTTACAAAGGTAACCCTCGTTCCCTGAAGGAGGGAACGGAGACGTACGTCCCGTCGCCAGTCGCTGTACCCCGCTGATGCTGCCGCCTATCCGGTTCGGCTCCTCAGCGAAAACCTGAAGATGCAACGCACCTGCTGCTCATTATATACCCGCGCTGCGAGGCGAGCAGCTGATGCATATGATTGCATGCCAATGTGCATTGGCTCGTTTAGTTACACTCGAAGTAGATTGGCCTCTCTAGCGAGATTCCTATTCGTCGGTCTGTCCGACGTACGTCTCCGTTCCCTCCTTCAGGGAACGAGGGTTACCTTTGTAATCGAGACGTTTTAAAGAACTACCACGCAAAACTAAATTTGATAGGGTGAAAAAAAAAAAATAAAAAAAATAAAAAAATTAAAACAGAAAATAATAAAGGCAAGTTTAACGGGAACTCTCCAACCTTTACTTTTTCCACGGCTTTCTTCTCATTGCAAATATGCACAACATTTTGATAAATATAAAATGTAGTAAAATAGAACGTGTTTCTTAAATTGTATAGGATGAGAACAAAGTCGATAGAAATAGGAACAAACTAACAGGACAGAAAAAAAGAACAGCACTGAATGTAGAACCAGGATGAACCATAGAACTTAAAATTTTTTTAGACAAAGCACTCTAGGCAAAACCTGTATATGGCAATGTAAGTGCCATCACCGAAACCTGGGCTTCTCAGTGAATTGAGAAAATATAATTCACTAAATTTTGGCTTCATAATCTGAAAAATTTTACCATGTGTTAAGTTGTTAAAGAATGCATAATATCAAGGAATAACATGCAAAATGTAGCTTTTTTCACTTTGTATGACAAATGCTAGGTTAAAGTAATGCAACATCTAAGCAGACTCACACACAGCATCCAGTGTCCTGGCACATAAGATGGAAAGACCACAGCATCCTTGCTGCTAATTTCAGGCTATATGTATAATGAGAATATTTTAAACAAAAAAGTGACTTAATGTATGCAACATATTGAAGACATTCCAGACCTGCTTAAAACTTAAGTCATACATACAGGTAAGCTGTCCAGGGGATGTGCACAAATAGGAGGTAACCATGTCACAATGACATGGCTGTTAACTGGATAGATGTCCACATTCTGGAAACAAAAAGGGAAAATGTTAGCTTTGAGTATTTTATCAAAATGCCTTTATTTCTGCTCTTTAGACTTTGAGGTTAAACCTGTGAGAGGGCAATCTGTTGCAGAACACAAAAGCAGGAATTCAGCACCTGTGGGGAGGGGATGGATATCAATTGTACTTTAAATAGGACTTTCATGGTTTTAATATTGTTTATTGTTTAATAACATTTATGCCAGTGATTCTTACACTTCCTTCAACCTCAGAAAGTTCTGTCAGAGTTGTAAAGTCTTTCTGTTTTATTACTGTAGAGCCCACATATGCCACTTCATCATCCGTATTCACTGAAAGAGCTTGAGTCACCTGTCATGAGATTAGAAGTGTTTAATTAATGAAAAGTAACATGTTCCTAGTGCAAATCTATCCAGCTTTCTAATAGACCTGGCATTGCACATAATGAATATCACTGGCTCTGTGACATATTACTTGTGTTCCTCTATTGTAAGTTGCTTAGATAAGAGTGTCTGATAAATACAAAAATGTAAGTTTAAATAAAAATGTAAAATTTAAATCATAATGGAGGAGTGCAGTTACCAGTTTACGCTGTGATCGAGTCAGTGGCTTGCCCCAGCAAGCTTTAGCAGGTTTAATCATGTGTAGTCTGGTTCTTTCAGGACCCCTGTTCTCCTTATCTAATGACACAATAAAGACAAAGAGACATATTGTAACTGTGCATAGTCATTTAAAAATTATGATTTAAGGTATGCATGTAATGAACTTACCTACAACCAAACGTCCAAGCGAATCTTTTTGGAGGTTCACAGTAGTTTTTGAGTGGCCCTTTTGGATTTTTGTCAGCATTGATTTGTTTTTTCTCTTCATTCTGAATGTGCAAAATATTTCTGACAAAAAACATGTGAGTGGTGGGAGACATCATATTCAGGAAGTAGTTATTCTTCCGCATTCCAGAAAAAAGTGTGTTAACACTACCAGCCAACTCTGGAACAAGCTGGATCTTTCTGAGCGAGTCTCGCACATCCTTAGAATTAGACTCGTGGAATTTGTCATATAGGGCATAGTGATCTGAGGATCCAGTCACTGGATGGCAACTGACATCTTCATCCAACTTCTTTTCAATCAACCAAGGTAGGCCAACAGTAAGGGTTCCACTCAGTGCAGCCCTCAGATTTTCTTCTGTATCCTCTGCAAGCCGCCCCTCAAATGGTGCAAATGGCATTGCTTCTGGTCTCCGAACATTGGCATGGGTGGCCAGTCCTCTGGCAAAATCATAAATACAGATGTTTGGCATGTGTTTCCAAGAGAACAACATGTCAGAAAAGTCTCTAGGACTTTCAGCACGGATGAGACATTTCACACTGTAAACCACACCACAAGGGCATAAAATGACTGCCCATCCACCTGAAAAGAATAGTTTATTTAGTAATTGGAACGGAACTTAATACTTTTCAGAATATTTGCATTTTAACTCAACAAATACCTGATGCTCCCCAAACTTTCTGAAATATTTTGTCATGTGCAGTTCTGGTTTGCATCTCTCTTCTAAGTCTGGATAGAAGATCAGTCTTTGATCCTTGAGTGCCAACTCCACAGGCCTTGCAAAGTTTTCGAATGTCTGCAACCTGTTGTTGGAACACAAATTTGATACTAGCATTACAATTATCATTGCCACTGTAAAACTAGTTATTTGTATGTTAGTTCTAGGCATGTCTTGAAGGGAACAACTAATTTAGACCTGTATGATAATGATTATATGGTTTTCTTCTTGCCATAATTTTTTAATTGCAAAATGTAAGAGGCTATGAAAAAACTTATATTGAGTTGTTTAAGGTGTAAAATACCTTTAGCTTCATTAATTCATCACTGAGTCTTTCCTCTGTTATGTCCATTTCAGTGATGAGGTCTTGTGCACTTGTGCTCTGCACTTTTTGCCACTCTGTGTTTAACACAATTGGTGCCTTGCGTGTGTATCTGCCGATCCAGGGGGCCCAGTATTCAAAATTGGGTTTTATATTGTAAGGATTTCTGTCCCCAGCTAAGATCATACAGGAAACAAAGAAGCAATACAAACTCATAAAATGAGACTTTTGCTTGGATGTTTTCTTTAAGAGAAAACATAGTTGATGTTCATTTGCAATAAACTCTTTACACTATTCTAAATAATGGCAACAGATTTATTTTGCCTCATTCATCCAGCTGCACAGAACTGATCTGCATGATGTGAAGAACTCAAAGTATTCATGAGAATTAAGTTGTTTACATTATTGTGCATAATGTTTCATTAAAAAACCTCTAGTAATAATCTTACTTTTCAACAAGCCAGCTGCAATCCTCTCCATTGTAAGAGTCTCCCAGAAGTCTTCTGAATTCACCTCACCATTGTAGGTTTCATGCGGTTCACTTATGTCACTGACTGCATAAAGAAAATAAATAACATTTACAAAATAAAATTAAGCTGCAAACTAGAAAATTGAATAAATAGACTTGTGACTTTTTTTTTTTTTTACCTGGCACGCTGAACACTCCCTTTCTGTGTAAATCCATTACAACAACTGGAGGATGATGACCACATTTTAGACATGAAAAGTTATAATCATGGTGGGTCAGTGCCTCGAAATGTAAATATGCATGAAAAAACTCTGACTCCTTTGGGTAAGGCACATGTGATGTCCGTTGCAAAATGGAATGCACTCTTCCAACTGACACATGAGCCTTAGTAAGAATAAACATAAGAACATGTATCAGTGTTAGTTCAGGATGAAATCTTAAGACTAATGTATTTTCCATTTAACAAATAACTAATTTAAGAAAACCTGCACAGAATTCCTTATGAAGATGCACAGAAAGACGGTTAGCAGCAGTTGATCATTAAAATTGTGAAGCCCATGCATCCAGTCCTGGTATCGGTAAAACATACCACAATTACTGCATTTCTTGCAATATGTGGATATTCCTGATGAGGTAAAAAAAAAAAAAAAAAAAAACAGACATTATAGGGCATGTAAAACAATCACATGGCAAAATTATAATGTATTGACCTATAACCTACACTGCCCCAAATACTGTAGCAAATACAAACTTACTGCACACTGACATAAACTTAATATTCACATATATTAACAACTGACAAACCAACAATGCCTACCAGTCACTACACCAGTGAGCATTGCAACTTTAGCATTTCTGGTGACGAGGACAGGACCACTGAGACGAACAGGTCCAGGGCACTGAGAGCAGAACTCCTCCTCAGGAATAAGATGTTTAGGAATATCTTCCTCTTTTACATCTTCCGTAAAAACATCTGATAGTGTCTCAGGAAGCTTTTTATTATGGTATATATATTGTACCATCTGCTTTAGGCCTTCACCCTTTGGAAGATATTCCCACTGTTGGTCAGACATGTCCTCATGTTGTGATGGTTCACTCACTGCTTCTGCTTGTGGCAGTGTTGTGAAGAGCTGCCGCTTCATTTGAAAGAGACACCATTTTCCAATGCTCTTATGCAGACATGATTTTCTTCCTTTGATGCAAGGGCAATGCCAAGTGTTTGTCTTGGAATTGTAATTAACCAAGACTCTGCCCAATCTACTGTAATGCGAAACCTTTGGCTCATACACAGATATATAATACTTGTAGTTAGGGCCTCCAATAGTTACAAGGCTAGTAAATGTGGCACCTTTACTTTTAGCCTGATTTCGCTGTTTAAGGCATTGATTTTTCCTTGTGTCACCAAACCATTTTTGATCAACCATCTCAGTTAACACATCTTCTGATAAATCTTCATTAGATGCAATAGCACTGGAGTAGTCTATTGACCTTAGATGAACACATGGTGTAACCAAAAGGTCACTCCTTTGTGCCATTTCAGCACATGTGTTGCAGACATCCATTTCACACATGACCTTCTGTGATGAGCCCCAAATTTTTTTTGCCACATGAATGGGGATACAGGGTCCACGAAATGTTTTTGCCACTACATATATCCCATTCTTTTTATCAACACACTGTGCTGGTAGATGAGAAGTTGAAGTTATGGGATTTATGGCTTCATGTTTCCGCTCAACGTGTTTTTATTTTTATTTTTAGAATTCAGACTTACTCGACAGTGAGGGCAACTCACAATGATTTTCTTTCTCTTAATCACTAGTGGAGCTGCGGATTCTACTGGACGAGCGACTGGTTGCTCCAAAGATGTTTGTTGGGCTGGACGAGCGACTGGTTGTAGATCAGCAGTAGAAGCAGTTATGGGGTGTTTTTTGCAAAGATGCTCTTTTAAGGCACCTTTATTTATGTTGGTCTGTGGACACTGACAGCAGTGAAAATGTTTGGCCTTTTGACCACAGCCAAGGCCACAGCTGTATATAACATAATCTAAAATGGAGGTTAAAAAATGTCATTGTTAATATGATAATATAATGCTAATTGATTCTTGTTAATTGTTAATTGATAATCTTTTATAGACATTTTTGAAGCTATGCTCACACACTTACCTCCATGTTCAACAGATCTTAGTTTATGTCCAGCTATATGGGTCATTATTTGATGATACTGGCATGGCTTGTATACGTCACATGAGCAGAAAGGGCATGTGAACAAATTAGGATCTTCATGGCAGCGCTGTGGTTGAGGATCTTTACCTCTCCGCTGAACTGTTATGTGCTGAATAGGCACAAAGATAAAATATCCACACATTTTTATTTAAGACACGTTCTTTCCCTTTAATAAAACAATTTATAGCATCTTCTAATCTGACAAGTTAACTATCTGGTTAACTCGGTTAACAACTGTAATTTAGTTAATTATTTAATTGAATTGATTCCTGAATTGACTAAAAATGTGTGACAGGAAAGTTAAGCAAGCTATCATTATCTATACTAGAGAGGTAAACCATGGTTTCACGGCTAAAGCGATACAGATAGGCCTATATCAAAGAGAATAGCAAATGTAGGCTAATAATGCTTGAAGCTAGATTGTTACTATAAGTAGATTGTTCAGAGCTTTTTTTTAACTTAGTGGGTAGCAAGCTATAAAAGTAACAAATTAATCAAAAACATAACACAAATTTGGCAACAATTCACTTACATTCATATGTCGATCTCTCAGTAGCAGAAGGCGCTTGTGTTTAATCTCCGCATCAATCGAAATCTTGGGGTTGATGGGGAAAAATGCATTTGGGAATCGCCCACTCAATTTTAGCAAATCAGATAAAGAGCTGGAAAAACACCTATTTCAATTTGAAGACACCCAAAAATTGGGAAACGCCTTTTTTTGTTCCGCAGAGACCTCCTTCTCAAGTAAAACGCTGCGTTTATATAGAACTGTCTCTTGCACCACAACAAACGGGACACTTTTCAGACGTGCATTCCGACTTTTTCTCAGTGCCAGGGTCAAGTCAAACGAGGGAGGGAGCTTCAGTTGAACAACAGTGAATTGCGGTTAGATGGGATTTTGTCAGGCTATGTCTGTAAAACTCAGAAAAATGAACACGACTGTCCAATCAGCCGTTATACTGTGGTCGTGGAGCGCACTCAAGAATTGCATGCGCAAATGCGCCAGCGCACGCTGCATTATTACTTTATTATAGCTTAAATAAAGCGCAGAAGAAACTACGAGCAATGATGGTCGTTGTTCTGTTGTAAGTGAAGTCATGAAATTGCCAAACATGCGATTAAAGCTGCCTCAAAACTGTGCATGCATCGATATATGTTGACATGGTTTTAAAGCTACTGTTATCCAATTTGTTGGCCTTGAAACGTCTTAAAATGCACATACCCAGCTAACAAAAAAAGGTCCCCAGGACGTCCCCTGAATGGCCTCTGCGAACGTCCCCCGAACGTCCATGTGTAGGGTCCTCTGGCCGTCCCGGGGACGTCCGCAAAGACGTCCTCCGGACGTTCACGGGGACGTTCACAGGACGTTCAGCGGCCATTCGGGACGTTTAGGGGACTTTCGATTAAGTCCTCTTATTGTTTTTTATTTGACTTCTAGGTTAACAAAAGAACACAAACACATTGTAAGGAGAAAAATACATTTATTTATTTATTATAAATGAGCAGTTTCATAATTGTTGTGCTCTTTCCGTATGTGTGTGTGTCATGCAGTGTCTCTCGTCAGCTGTGGTAGTCCGATGGCAGTTTTTTCGATGGCTTCTAACCTAAAACGACAAAATGAACACATTCAATAATGTTTCAGGTATCGTTTGTCTATTAAGAAACATTTGTTACTGACAATTTGGATCGTGAGACCAAGATTAGCGTACATTTGAAGATAGGCCGTAACGGTCAGCCGCGACGGACAACAACTTTCAACAAGTTCAGAGTGAGATTTCGGCGGCGACGGGGTTTGGGTGGGGACGGGGATCTGATATGAAAAATGACACATTCGTACAAATAAAAAAATATTTATTTAATTCAGCATTTTTGTGTGTATGTGAGTGAGTGAGTGTGAGAGATAGATAATGGTAATATAATTATACACATTATATTGTTGTTTTTCCTCAACATTGTAATGTGAAACAATATAAACTAACCATATTCCGACTCTAGTGTACCTTATATGTACGTTACGTTCGGCACGATAACTGGTGGGCTCTGCTTCACTAGTGTTTTTTCCCGCTCGCTGCTTGAGCCTATAATGCTTTTGTTCTTTAGGCCTATATTTTTTGTTTACACATATAGTTTAATGTTTTAAACTGAATGAAAACCTTAAGATAAAACACAAAATTGTTGTGTATATTACCTTATCATATGTTTGTTCAGGAATGGTGACGACAACTTGAATAAAAAATAAAAATTCATTTTCTCAAAATAATCGTAATTTAAAGCTGCTGTCTGCTATTTTTGGCCCTCTAGCGGTTAATAAACAGAACTGCACGCGTCTTGCGGAGGAACATTCTAGCTGGAGCTACTTTTCTCCGTGTATGTCGGTATGTCTATGGCGAGTCACGAAGTTACATACTCTGCGGCGAGTCCTACCAGTCCGGTCTGAAATAGTCTGAATATAAACACTTATTATAAGTGTACCATAATGATTCAGGATAAGACAGAAAAACGGTTTGGAAAATGGATTCATGTTGTATATTCTCATTATATAATTTTTGTACATTTTTAACACAAAAAAAGTTGCGGACTGCAGCTTTAAATATTTTTTTTTTTTTTTTACTAGCCCAAATATTCGAATACAATATTTTGGAAAAATGCCCATCACTACTAGCCAGGCAAGTTCACGTAAAAGTACTCTGGACAAACTGTTAACTAACCTACCAGCTGCCTGGACACAAATATTCCCCATCAATACTGTACTCATAGGATATGGTCCCACATCGATCACAATCAGTCTGTAGCCAGAGTGAATCAATGTGACTGACAGGTGTCCTCTTCTGTAGCTAACTACTTCAGCGAGCATCTGAATCAGTGCGCGAGCCCGTGAATCACAGAATGTGTCGTTGGAATCAGAACGTAAACGTTGTTGTGGCGGGAATATCTAAATCTTACCCGGATACAGTAATTCTATTTTCTGATTGGCTGTTCGGTAGCTATATTTTTTTATTAGATTAACTGGTGCGTGGCAGGGCCTTCTGAACTCTATGGGGAACTCGCTCGATTCCTCTAATAGCGGCGCAACTTGTGCATTATCCTGGAGATTTCTCTGCGTGAGAAATACAAGGTGTGGCGTGTGAGCGTGTGAACGGGTTGAAATGCGTGTGTCTCACGCCCAATGCGTGAGACTTGAGAGCCCTGGTAATCATATAATTTAAACTTTACAAGATAAACAGTGGTTATGGTAGCTAATGTCTGCTAAACTAAAATTTAAAATACCTTTCCGACAGTGGTGTAGTCTACGTGATACGCAGGTATACGCTGTATACCCACTAGGAAAGATCAAGGATTTCCGTATACCCACTTAAAAAAGCACAAGGATACGTAACCATCCAATAAATCACAATAAGATTTGTGGTTTGTTTTGACATGAAACAAAGTTTCATATTTCAAATTCTGCCCATTTTACAACGAAAAAAAAACAAAAAACATAAATACCGTTTTGGCGCTCTTTGATGTGTACCCAGCTAACCAAAATACGTGACTGTTACGTAACTGCAACGTAATTTGGTGACCAAACTTTCGTCATGGCGACCGGAAAAGTGAAAGGTGCCTATACGTCGCCACAACGTAACTTTGTGACGTTGCCAGTTGGTAACTACGACGTCGTGGCAACGTTGTGTATCAATAGTTGTGTGTTGGTCATCAGTTGGTAATTCTTATATTTATTTATTTTTCTATGGGCGGACATGCAGTAGTTTAACCTAATTTATGTCCTCATTTGCCCAAACTAATGTAAAGGCTATTCCAACAGCTGTGAACGATGAATGCAGAGCTCGAAATGAATTCAATTCATTTATTTTGAAAAACACACAGAACATGAACAAAACTCCAAATAAAAATAATGAAATACACTCAAACTATAAATAAAAACATATAGCCTACAGCGAAACATAAAATAAAAGCATTCAAGACGTTTTGCTCTCAGTATCATTAAAAACATATGCTATGCTAACGTAACATTTTGCTAACATATATTTCAGACGATCAAGGAAATCACAGAGGTAAAAATATTAACAAAAGTACTTAAAGTAGACTGTGGGTAATGTTACTTAACCAATCTGACGCAGTTGTTGAACTTTATTGCTATAAAATTGACGAGAAACACTGAGAAACGTCGACGCTGTCCTCTCCAGCAGCTTGAATGTTTTCCCGGTTGCCATGGCAACTCTAACGGCCACCTGCACTAACGTAAACATAACAATAAAAAAAGGTTTTGCGTCTTTCCAAAGTTAACTTTATACATTTTTATAAAAGCCATTTATTCGTTGTCACCTCGGAAAAATAAATTCTTCTCTCAGAAAAATTAACTTTACTCTCTTGTCAACATACTGTGGGCACGCGCGCACTCCATTTGTGGAGGCGCGCGCTGTATGTCACGTCACTATATATAAAAAGCAGTCATCCATACTCTGATTTGGTGAAAAGAAACATTTTTTTTTTTCTTAAGGGGACATTTCAGTCTTGTGTCTGACATTTAATTACACGTTTTATATTGCAAATTCTGGTAATAATAACATATAAAGAATGTGTAAATGATGGTAATGAAATTACGAGCACATGACGTTGCTGTTACGTTGCCAGTAAGTCATGGAATGACCATTATATTACGAATAGAGGACGTATCTGGAACGTCCTTGGTAATCTTGTAACGTTAGGAGAACGTACTGACGACGTTGTGAGATGGTAATTTGATGGTAATATTATTACGGGCATACAACGTTGTAGTTACGTTACTAGTAAGTCATGGAATTACCAATATATTACGAATAGAAGACGTATCTGGAACGTTCTTGGTAATCTTATAACGTTAGGAGAACGTACCGACGACGTTGTGAGATGGTAATTTGATGGTAATATTATTACGGGCATACAACGTTGTAGTTACGTTACTAGTAAGTCATGGAATTACCAATATATTACGAATAGAGGACGTATCTGGAACGTTCTTGGTAATCTTATAACGTTAGGAGAACGTACTGACGACGTTGTGAGATGGTAATTTGAAGGTAATGAAATTACTGGCATGCGACGTCGTAGTTACGTTGTCAGTTAGTAAGTCATGACATTACCAAAAAGTACGAATACATTACGTTACTGTTACGTCGTATGTTAGCTGGGTAACGCCTTATCAGTTCAAGAGAAGCGGTAGCGTAAAGCACACATTAACTGACCCTCTACTCCGTTTTCATACCAGTTTCAGCATTGAATAAACATGAATGAACTTCTAAAGGTATGTTAAAAGATACAGAACAACTTAATGAAATCCATATCATGTCTTGTGTATTCGCATAATCGGTGTTTCAACTGCGGAAAGACGTTAATAACAGCCTGTAAACAATGTCACGTAACGTCAAATTTAGGCTAATGTTCAGGCATGAAAATCCCTCACCTTTCGGCGAAATTCGCGGTTTTGAAACCAAAATAGGTGACCTACTTGAATCGTGTAGATTCGATGAGAATTTTTTTTTGAAAGGGGGGGGTTCATATTCAGTGAACTGAACAGGTGCACGTGCCAGAAGGGAGCGCGAGATTCGGTGAACTGCGACCTGCGATTCAGTGAACTGTGAACAGATGCGCGTGCCAGAAGGGCGTGCGAGTGCATGGAAATATTCACGCGAAGGGCCTTGCATCACAGACCACCATCAGAAGCTGAAAGCACGCCTGGCCTCGGCGATTTACCTGACTGAATTTGGTGAGTGATGGCAGGGCTCGACAGGACTCCCCGATGGCCCGGGGCCAGTGTGAACGACGCTCGGGACAGTAGACGCACCGGTTACTTGCCCGATCGGGCCAGTGCTGTAGGGTGTGCGTTATATATCGTCTATAATATCGTAGGCTAATTGTTGATTTAACGATCTGAAATTATCGAGTATGTCCCTCACTTTACAAAAACAGTCTTATGTTACTAGAAACAGCATAGTTATTGTTACCTACGGTTAAAGTGTACGCTTTCACTGCATGATTTAGTCTATTAAAATGCCCTCAAAATTCAAGATAAGGGGCAAAAATGGCCCTGTATATATTTCATATATAATTTAATAAAGTTAATCAATATTACACAAAGAGCTCCGTTTTTCTCCAAATATTAGCATGATTACAAATGTGATATTGATTTTATTCAGCATACAATTTAATGAACAAGAACTTAATATCAAGTGACTTACATTTTAGACACCAAATCTTCTGTTTCGCTGTATTTCACCAACGAAAATAGTTCCAAAGTCCACCGAATTGTTTTGCGTCTCTGAGCAACACTTCCTGAATGAATCAGCCGCTTGAATGAATCGGTTGAATCTCAATGATTCGCTCATTAACAGTGATTCGCTGCCACCTACTGGCGGGTTAAATTTCACATTTAAAGTGTCTTCATTTTTTTTAAATTTCAAATAACAGTATTTAACGTTTTATATTTTGAACATTAAAAACATTTTTATGCATCTGCAACTGCTTTTGATTAACTTTAATAAAGTTATCTATTCTATAGTTATACATTAGATTACAATTTCTGTACCTGAAAATCTTCTGTTTAAACCTACATAAAAAACTTGAAAAGCACCATTTCATTTATATGTTTGTTCTGTTGTATTTATTTGTGCTATTACTCGTAATTTGATTATTTGTTACTATTTTACTACTTACTGTTTATTTGTCTAATAATATTTCAAATAAATCTAGTAGCTTTTGGTGTCATAACATTATGTATTGAGGTTAAATTTATCAAAAACAATGAAAACAATAACTATGCTTATTTTATAGGCCCATTTTCTTGTCTTTTACTTGTATTAATTTTTTTGTTGTGGGGCCCGTAAAATTTCGGCGGGTCAAGTAAAAATTTGAACTACTGGCCCAACTGGGCCAGCAGAAAAAATCCTTAGCGTTGAGCCCTGAATGGTTTCAATAATTTTAATATTTTCTGGTATATAAGTTACCCAGGAGCTCTGTTGACATAGACTTAGCTAACGTTAGCTACAGCTTGATGAATTGAGTCATTGAACACAGTAGGAGAGAACACAACGTTAGCCAGCTAGCTAAAGCTCCGGTGGAAATCTATTAGCTAATGCTACCGTTTTTGAGGAGTTAGATTTTGAGGTGAGGGGACTGACAAGGCAGAAGGTAAAGTGGTCCACTGTTCTAATAAGCAGACCTGCCAACCTGTACACAATTTACGTAGCGGATACGCATTTTGACTTCAAAGTACGCTGGTACGATTTGTAACTCTAAGCTACGCAAAAACCTGATGACGCCTCTGTGCACGTGCAGTCCTCAAATCAAGCAACAGCAAAAGAAGAAGAGTTCGACCAATCAAAGCGCTAGGTTCTTCCCCCAAATATAATGTAAATGTTAGACCCAGTGACAGGCTGGCATGAAATGGCTTGCATAATACTTAGTAAGGAGGCCATAATCATTTTTGACTCATGGCTGAAGTTAAGTTTCTCCAGCTCTCCCCAGGTTGGCAAAAAAAGCATCTCAAAATGCATCAGATTGATGCTTTAAAATGTGGAATATTTACATTTTTCTTCCGGGGGAGCATGCGCCCGGACCCCCCTAGAGGGGTAATATCCTTCTCACCTTTTTCACCCCTGACCCGTTTTCATGCCTGTAATGTTACCTCAGAACAAATTTCAATATTCAGTGACCATAAACTCGTGACCAAAAATGAACTCTTGAGAGGAGCATTTAGCTAAATGTATGCACCATATTACATATTAATTATAATTTTTAATGTTCTTCAATAGCCTATATAATGACTGTTTGAATAAATCCATCAAGTTGGCAGCCACCATTTGAATGTTTATATTTCAAAAAAAAAATAATAAAAAAAAAAAAATTAAGTTAGGCCTAGTAGGCCTATTATAACTTAATTATTACAATATAATATGTTGGGGGTTGGGGGGGGGTCACAGTATACTCACTACAAAAAACTAGACTACACCACTGCTTTCCGACCGTCGAAACAGAAAACTCAAGGCCTCATCTGAGAAAATCACCGGCAGGACCGTTAACTGTCGACGCAGCCGAGCGTTGCCATGGCTACATGCGCGTATGACGTCACTCGATCGTCACTTGCTTGTATCTCACAGTGTGGCTATATTACACTTTTTGCCACATGCTATACCTTTCTTATGTGTAAAAATTAAAGTAATTTTTTTTAAATAACTTTTCTTTAATAAAACCATGTTTTACAGGTATTTATGGGTATAGGAATTGTCTTACCTGTGTTATTTTCCAATTTCTTTGCCAGCAAAGTGCTTTTCCATTCTTCATCTTTTCATTGGCTGCATTCATCAGTTGAAGTCATTAACATTATTTTATGTCCCATTCTTATATTATCCCACATCTTATATTCAGTAGCCTACTATTGGGGGGCATCATGATTTTAATGTTTAAAATGATAACTGCTGAAAGCACACATGATCTGATGACATCTTTAATTAGTTAGTAGTAGGTTGAAGTTACTGCTTCATTTTACAATGAATGGGTCAATCTACAGAAAAGTCAACTTTTCTGTCCCTTTACAGAAATATTACACTTGAAAACACTTTTTTTTATATTAAAAACATTTTTTTTAAATATTTTAATATGAAACAATATTTGAACAATTAAACCTTCTTGTGCATCAATGTGGCAGTATTTGTTTTTTAATTATAAAAATTCCAAACAGCACAGAAGTGCTCGTCCCCAGTCATGTGGGAAAGTGCTTTATTTTGAGCTCAGAAACAGGGTTTAAATACAATAATATGCATAACTGTCAAATATATTATGTAAATGACATAAAAAAACAAAAACAAATGCTGAATAAATATAAAATATATTAAAAAAAAACCTGGTGTTGTGTCACTGGTGTTACCTTTAACAAAAATCTCTTATTTTGAAATACAAATCACACTGTTGACATCAATTGACTTCCTTCTTCCTATTTCCTGAAGATCCATGAAGAAAGACACATGGAAAGTCCACTATCTCTTTTCAGTTATCAGAAATTTTAATTAGAAAATCATAATTTCATATGAAGCTTTTAGTTTAAGTCACTGGTGTGACCTACTTTATTATTAGTGAATTAAAAAAAAAAAAAACTAGAATACAAATGGATTAAACTACTTAATTTAGTGAATATACCATGATTGACAACATGTGGATTGATACCTTGCAGCAGCCATAAAATGCATTTTTCATGAAAAATGTCACTGGTGTTACTGTCACTGGTGTTGTTTATAGAAAAAAAAAAAAACTTTATTCAAAGCTATTTATTTAGTTATTTTGCATAAAATAGCACTAAATAATGTGATTCTAACTTTTTTTCCTATTGTTAATCCTCCTTTGGTCAGATATGGCTAAATTGAGGATATTTGGCTAAACTGAGAAGCAGCGACTTTATGGACAGTGTATTTTACAGACATTTTTAAAATGTTGTTTATGATCTTTTACTGACTGCTTTCACTAAGTGTCAATGAAAAGTCTTTGATTGTATAAAAAATGTAAAAAATTTAGTCTCCTCTCCTTGATTAGTTGAAGAATAAGTAGGCTATCTTTGGTCCTATGTATCTGTCACTGGTGATTCATTGTGTCACTGTTGTTACTGTTTTTTGTCTGTCTCATTAAATAAAATGTGTCATATGTGACATGATAATACTTTTACATTCATTGAATTCTGCTAAACTCAAGAATTAAGATGTAAAGGATTGCATTACTTGTTTATAACTGTTTTTCAAATATTTCCATTGTTATAGCAAATACATGCATAATTAAATTAGCATAATTCAATCACTTTTAACTAACCTGATAAAAAAAAACAAAAAAAACACACAATCTCCTTATTTTTTTCATTATCATTTTTTCTGTAACTCTGACTGTATGTGCTGAAAAAAAATGAGAAATATAATTTCATAAAAATGTTTAAAATGCCAGAGAAGTATGGTAACACCAGTGACAAAAAAATGGTACATGCTGTCTTTAAATGCACAAAATAATAATAATAATAATAATAAATCATAAAGCTGTCATTTGTATTCATAAAGTCAATGTGTAATATAATAATGTGGTCTAAGTTTAAACGTTAGAAAAAGAAATACATTTTAAGACATTTTGTCATACCAAAAGTGGACTTTTCTGTGGAATGACCCGAATTCAACTATTTTTACTTGAAGTAAAACCATAATATCAACCTGCACAACAAAACAATCATGGTTTCTGTAAATCCATTATCATGTTTAAAGGGATTTTTAAGGAACACAACCTCCTTTAAATCCAGTAGGTTTAGTTTCATTTGCCTTTTGTCTGAGTTTCAAGGTGTCAGGTCTGTTGATAAAAGGCAACGCTGTTTTTTTTTTTACAAGTGTTGTTATGGAAATACCAGATGAGGGTAAGGACTTGACCCAGCAAACATGCCAGTGTGGGCTCACTGCGGGTAAGTGTGGGTTTTCTGTGGGACAGTTTGGGCAAGGGCAAACCCCAGTGGGTTAGCCCATGCGGGGCCCATAGCAGTTTTGTCCATTTGGGCCCCCATGAGGGTTTACTGTGGGCAACCCACTGTGGGTTTGCCCAAAGAAAACACACACGGGCCCCCCAATGGGTTATCTCATACAGGGCCTACAGAAGTTTTTCACTGTGCCAAGATGAGTGTTTACTGTGGGCAGCCCACCATGTTAACAGCACAGTTAAATCATTGTTAAATCAGGGTTAATCAAACTATTTTTAATGATTCAGTCATATATATGTCATTAGATTCAACAGCCCACACCACTAAAACTGAACAGCAACACAACACAGGTATTAATAACAATATATTCACTTATTGGACAGAAATAAATATATAAATTTAACTATAACTGTTCTTTTAATGCAGTATATGCCTTAATGAGTTTTTAAAATATATTTATAGAATACATCACTGATGAATTTGATATTTTTATATATTTCTGAAATGGCAAAAAAGGAAAAAATATATTTTTATTAGTAATACGGAAGATGGCGTCATCACGTGATTAATTCTAACCAATGAGACTGCTGGAACTGCATCGCTAATGAGCTGTCATTCCGGATTCGACTGCACCGCCCAGTTCTGCTTCAAAAAGGTAAGCTTTTTAAATTATAAGCTTTTTTAAATGGTAATTTAAAAAATTTCTGTTAAAATTAGTGTAACAGATGAAAATGCTAATGAATTTATTGACTAAAATTAAATTACACCAATTTTTAGTGTTTTAATCTGATTGTAACATATGCTGCCGTTTAAATGACTAACGGTTATAACGGTCGACTAGCCCATCTATAATTTATATATGTACTTTAAAACTGCATAAATTCAATGCCTTCCCAGCCAGCAATGACGCGTGGGGCCCAGATGGGTTAACTACAGGTTCCATGGGTACTGTGTGGGCATGGGCTTTGGCTGGGTGAAATCAGCGGGTCCCATGTAGGTTTTGTAGTACGAGTCCCACATAGGAAGCCCATATGAGCTGATTACATGGGCTCCATAAGGGACAGGCATGGGCCAAGTGGACATGGGTTTGAACTGGGAATGCACATATGGGTCCTGCATAGAATTTTTATGGGCCAAGTGGGCATGGGTTTGAACTGGGAACACATATATGGGTCTTGTATGACATATTTATGGGCCAAGTGGGCATGGGTTTGATCTGGGAAAACATATATGGGTCTTGTATGATATATTTATGGGCCAAGTGGGCATGGGTTTGAACTGGGAAAACATATATGGGTCTTGCATGACATATTTATGGGCCGAGTGGGCATGGGTTTGATCTGGGAACACATATATGGGTCTTGAATGGCATATTTATGGGCCAAGTGGACATGGGTTTGAACTGGGAATGCACATATGGGTCCTGCATAGAATTTTTATGGGCCAAGTGGGCATGGGTTTGAACTGGGAACACATATATGGGTCTTGCATGACATATTTATGGGCCAAGTGGGCATGGGTTTGATCTGGGAACACATATATGGGTCTTGAATGGCATATTTATGGGCCAAGTGGACATGGGTTTGAACTGCGTACATATAAACCGGTCCTGCATGGCATATTTATGGGCCGAATGGGCATGGCTTTGATCTGGGAACACATATATGGGTCTTGAATGGCATATTTATGGGCCAAGTGGCCATGGGTTTGAGTGATTGGTTCAGGTCCAGCAATATTATGTAATGCTCATCTACAAACAAGCATCAAAAATAAAATAAAATAAAATAAGCTTAACTTAGGATATCAAGGGGAGCCTTATCATTCAAGCTCCTCTTGGCAAAGCAAAATCTGCTCGTCACAACATGGCAGACAGAGCATCATTCTGCTTGCTTCGATGCTGGACAGGACATGAGGAAAAAAAAAAAAAAAAAGGACTTGCAGGAGGCCATCATCAATCTGTCTGCCACTTCTGTGTTGTTAGATGTCCTTGGACCAAGGAGTAGCATGTGTTTCTATCAAGGTGTAGCTCATACACCAACAATGACTGATGTGTTGGCTGTAAAAGGTACAGTAGATCTGTTTGGTTAGGCTATCTGAAGATCTTCAGGATGCATTGACATATACATGGTTTATGGTACTGCCCGCTCAACCAAATGGTAGAGCACATTTTGAGTCACTATATTTCACTGAGAGGAGTACCTAACTTAACTCAAGCTGATTGAGCCATCTCTACCATCTGGTTGAGGTATGTTATGCCACAAAAATCCACTAGATGTCAGAGTGTCAATCAACAGCACTTGTCACAACACTTCCTCAAACATGGATGTCAGAAACAAAGAAATCACTCCTGCCATGTGAACTGTTCTTGGTGAAAATTTGCAAGGTAAGCATTTTTTTTTTTACATATTACACTGTAAGAGCCATAACTTTACAATATTATGTTACTTGGTGCCATTAAAACACTTTAGTATGTTTCAAATAATTTTTCAAAAACATGCTCAACCAAACGGTTGATTTGACACTTAAAGGTAAATGCAGAAAAGCTAAGGTAATGTTTTCAGATCATCCAATTCTGCAGGACTATTTGCTGAGAAATATAAACTTCTGATCATAATTAGCTATGAATATGACAGCTATTGTTATTTCTTCATGAATATGCTGACTAGGGATGGGTACCGAAACCCGGTATTAAATTGACCCCGGGGCTAAATTTTGAAATACCGGTGTATCGATAAGCTCTGACGTTAACGGTTCTGCTATCGGTACTGGAGAAATTATGAAGAAAATACACGTGCATTTATTATTGCTATTGCAGATTCTTTCTCGACAGAGTCGCCAGCTGAGTCTGTATGCAATAATATTAGGACATTTGTCTATGATGCATTTTTGCTTTCGCGAGAAGAGAGATCGCGCTCACGCAGAGGAGCTACAGCACGCGCATCCGCTCACATGATAGCCCTGTTTAATGGTGACGATTGAGGAGAGACTAAATGTCTGCATTTTATTTTTGATTTCGATGTTGGCTTTCAAGGATCATCAGAAAGAAGATATCTGAGGTAAAACTATTAAAAACTAGCCGCGTTTCGCCTCACACCTTCATTCTCTTCACAGCTGCGCGCGTTCGTTCCTCCCTAAACCCAAACTTGAGGTCAGAATCACCACAATCGGTGATTGTTGTAAAATGCAGTCTTTACTATTTCTAAATTGCAGTAAATGTTTGATAATTATTATCAACGTTTAAAACGTTGAAAGCACAATAATCCGCGCAAGAGACGCTGTTCCTCAGGCTGAATTGCGGCGCACGCTCCAAAACGGATCGCAAATAGACAAACAAATTACACGTTGGGCTTCAGGTGCACGTCCAAACGATCAAATACACACAATATAGTATGTTAAAATGACCAGATTGGAGTGTGTTTAGCTACTTAAACGCAGTTTATATCGTAAGTGTACATGAACAGCTGGGAGAAAATCCAATGTTTGTTAATACCTATTCCAGAGTAGGGCTGGAAATTGTGTGTTTTCCTTTACCAGAAGTTAACATGCCAACAATCCATTAATCAATAATTGATAAGATGCAAAACAAGTGTTTTTCCCTCATTTTTTTCTCATTTAAGTTTTTATTTCCTTATTAAGCAAATGTCTCCGGCAGACAAAAAACTAAATTACATGAGGAGCCACGACAATTGATTAAATATCCATGAATACTTTTTTAACTGGTTAAATTCTTCATTCAGAATCAATGAAAGATCAATCATTAATGTCCTTTTTTTGTTTTGTTTTGTTTTCCGTCCTCATGGCCCGGTTTTCATCGGCTTGTTTGCTATCAAATCACCTTACTGGCTACAAAAATGCAGATAAAAGGTTTGGATATGAATTAAAATTGTACTCAGTACTCAACTATGATTTTAAAAGTAACTTAGTAGATTACATGGATTAATGAATATTACAAGTAAAAGTACAGGCTTGAAAATCTACTCATAAAAGTACAAGTACCCCAAAAAACTACTTAATTACAGTAATCTGAGTATTTGTAATTAATGACTTCCACCTCTGATACCAGAAACTCCCCAAGCGGGTCTTGAATCTGGGTATCCGGCGTGGTAGATGGATGTGCAAACTGACCAAAAGCCAATTGGGTAGCAAAATGGGTCCTATGAGGCATTAGGGAGGGATTTACCCAACATTCTACAGGCAACTATATGTTATAAGCAACTTATGTTAAGTTAGCAAAATATTCATATAATATAAATATTGTAAATATTCAAATGACAGCAGTAGCAATGCTGTCTCCTTTACACTTATAAAGAAAGTGTTTATGTGAATGCTCCATGCACTGTCGGAAGGCTTTCTGCAGCTTTATTCTTTTACTTAAATTGAAAGGGCCTCTGTCCTTACAGGCCTACTTCTTTAACTACCTCAGCCCCTCCCTTTACCGTCTTAACCCTTTAACTGCCCCACCAAGAAAAAAGCATTTGAAAAATTTTTTGTTTGCATTTTTTATCTCATTATGTCACTAGTTATCATACTCACTGTATTTTTGTTCAATACATCCCATAATTTTTAAAATATCGGCCTCTACCAAATAAAAAAAAACATACTACATACACATACTATGAAATTCAGAAAATATGAACTATAATACTAATTTATTTAAAACATAATCAAAATAAAATAGTTTTATATATTGAATCTTGTTTATTTATTGAAATATTCTATAAAATATTTCAGATTTTCATTTTATGACAGAAAATTACGTTTTCTTGTTTTTTTAAACAATAAACAAAAATAAATAACACAAATAACTAAAAGTAACAAAACTAAAGACATTACATTATTTCTGCATTCAAAAACTAAAAATAAAATAGCAAAAGATAGTAATATAATGGCATTTTAGGCTTTTATGATTCAAGAAACCTCATCAAGTGTGGTAGTGCAACAGGAATTTTCTTTTTTTTTTTTTTAGACATATGAACATTTCTCTTCTCAGACAGGGTGATAATTTGGATCCTCTATTGGGTCATCATCATCACTGAGACCAGCATCAGAATATTGGGGGTTTTCTGAGACAAGGGCCTGAAGAGTGCATGTTCTTGTACCATAGAAACTGTTGACATCCATCTAGTAACTATAAAAAATTTAAACAAACAAATAAATAACAATCTCTTACAATTTTAGTAATGTTAGTTCACCAGCATGTCATTTAAGAAGTAATTGCCTGTGATAATTATGATTTCCACACATTAATTCAATGAATTCATTATATTTACATAAAATACATATTTAAGAAATTATGTCAGCATATTCATGAAGAAATAACAATAGCTGTCATATTCATAGCTAATAATGATCAGAAGTTTATATTTCTCAGCAAATAGTCCATTCTGACTGCAGAATTGGATGATCTGAAAACATTACCTTAGCTTTTCTGCATTTACCTTTAAGTGTCAAATCAACCGTTTGGTTGAGCATGTTTTTGAAAAATTATTTGAAACATACTAAAGTGTTTTAATGGCACCAAGTAACATAATATTGTAAAGTTAGGGCTCTTACAGTGTAATATGTCAAAAAAAAATTGCTTACCTTGCAAATTTTCACCAAGAACAATTCACATGGCAGGAGTGATTTCTTTGTTTCTGACATCCATGTTTGAGGAAGTGTTGTGACAAGTGCTGTTGATTGACACTCTGACATCTAGTGGATTTTTGTGGCATAACATACCTCAACCAGATGGTAGAGATGGCTCAATCAGCTTGAGTTAAGTTAGGTACTCCTCTCAGTGAAATATAGTGACTCAAAATGTGCTCTACCATTTGGTTGAGCGGGCAGTACCATAAACCATGTATATGTCAATGCATCCTGAAGATCTTCAGATAGCCTAACCAAACAGATCTACTGTACCTTTTACAGCCAACACATCAGTCATTGTTGGTGTATGAGCTACACCTTGATAGAAACACATGCTACTCCTTGGTCCAAGAACATCTAACAACACAGAAGTGGCAGACAGATTGATGATGAGGCCTCCTGCAAGTCCTTTTTTCTTTTTTTTCTTTTTTCCTCTTGTCCTGTCCAGCATCGAAGCAAGCAGAATGATGCTCTGTCTGCCATGTTGTGACGAGCAGATTTTGCTTTGCCAAGAGGAGCTTGAATGATAAGGCTCCCCTTGATATCCTAAGTTAAGCTTATTTTATTTTATTTTATTTTTGATGCTTGTTTGTAGATGAGCATTACATAATATTGCTGGACCTGAACCAATCACTCAAACCCATGGCCACTTGGCCAATAAATATGCCATGCAGGACCGGTTTATATGTACGCAGTTCAAACCCATGCCCACTTGGCCCATAAATATGCCATTCAAGACCCATATATGTGTTCCCAGTTCAAACCCATGCCCACTTGGCCCATAAAAATTCTATGCAGGACCCATGTGTGCATTCCCAGTTCAAACCCATGCCCACTTGGCCCATAAATATGCCATTCAAGACCCATATATGTGTTCCCAGATCAAACCCATGCCTACTTGGCCCATAAATATGTCATGCAAGACCCATATATGTGTTCCCAGTTCAAACCCATGCCCACTTGGCCCATAAAAATTCTATGCAGGACCCATGTGTGCATTCCCAGTTCAAACCCATGCCCACTTGGCCCATAAATATGTCATGCAAGACCCATATATGTGTTCCCAGTTCAAACCCATGCCCACTTGGCCCATGCCTGTCCCTTATGGGGCCCATGTAATCAGCTCATATGGGCTTCCTATGTGGGACTCGTACTACAAAACCTACATGGGACCCGCTGATTTCACCCAGCCAAAGCCCATGCCCACACAGTACCCATGGAACCCGTAGTTAACCCATCTGGGCCCCACGCGTCATTGCTGGCTGGGTTGGTGTCGCTTACTTCTCAAGGAGTCATCCAGGAGTTTGTTTGCAACAATGTGGATCAGCCGACTTCTCTTGTGGATTATACTTTATTTCATTTACCATCCAGTGACATCGATATTTCAATATACAGCGGCAGAACTTTTCTCACTGCGATTTTGTGTCACCGAACCTCCGCTGACCCTTAAGTCTCACCAGGATATTATATACTATCCTCGGCAGAAGTACATCCATCGCGGGTCACGACGGAATTATATCTATGACGATTCTGGTCCAATACGATCGTTCTGGTCATCTACCTCGCATCCACCAAAGAAATCAAAACGGACTGTTGATCACAGTGTGTTAGCCAACGTAACCAGGACAACTAGTACCAAATCAGTTAAGAACGATCTAACTTTTGGTTTATTCAACATTCGCTCATTAACAAATAAAGGACCTCTTATATACGATCTCTTGAATGACAACAAGTTTGATTTCCTCTGCTTGACTGAAACATGGCAACAACCTCACGATTTCTCTCATCTTAATCAAACTCTTCCTCCCGGCTTTGCTTACACCTGTCAACCCCGTGCCTCTGGCCGAGGAGGAGGGCTTGCGATCCTTTATAATGAGAAATGGAAAGTCTCTCCCATAACTGTGCCTTTGTATGAATCATTTGAATCCACTGTCTTACAAATTAATGGACTTGTTCCTACTGTTATAGCTACTATCTATCGCCCGCCCAGGAGCAATTCTAATTTTTTAAATGACTTTTCTGTATTTTTAACTATACTGTGTTCTGCATCTCACAATGTTATTATATTGGGTGATTTTAATATACACATGGATAATGTCAATAACACTCTCACCAGAGATTTTATATCATGTCTTGACAGTTTTGGATTACAACAATTTGTTGATTTTCCGACCCACTGTAAAGGTCATACTCTTGACCTTATTTGCTGCTCTGGTGTAGCCCCTTCTAACTGTCTAGCATCGGACTTGCCCGCATCAGATCACAAGTTAATATCATTCAGTGTTAACTTAATGGTAGAAAAAACCAACATGGGTCGTTCCATCTCATTTCGGAATGTTAAGAACATTGATCTATCTGCGCTCTCTGATGGGCTTGATAATTTCCTCATGAGAGATGTATTTTTCACTCCAGATGACTTAGTTTCCCACTATAATGAGGGACTGCATTGTGTGTTCGATAAGTTTGCACCTCTAAAAACTCGAACTGTATATTTTCCTCATTCTGCACTTTGGTTTACATCAGGACTGAGGCAACTTAAAACTAAAGGACGTCGCTTGGAACGTCTATGCATTAAAACTGGTCTTACTATTCATAAACAGATGTACGCAGATCACATGCTCTCCTACAAGAATGCTCTTTTGACTGCTAAATCCAATTATTATTCCGCTATAATTAGGTCAGATGAAGGGAACACCAGATCCTTGTTTACCACAGTAAATAACATCTTACGGCCTCCTGATACCCTTCCTTCCCACCTATACTCTAGTGACTTGTGTAACAAATTTATGACCTTTTTTACAACTAAAATCGACAATATACATCAACAATTGACGCCTCAAAATAGCATGGCATGTGATCTGCCTTTTCTGCTTTATCATGACTCACCTCTCTCTTCATTTAATAGTTTTGAACTTCTGACTGTTGATGAAATATTATGTCTTATACGACAATCTAAGTCTTCCACCTGTCAGTTAGATCCTCTCCCTACTCACTTGGTTAAAGCCTGCTAATCCACTTTATCTGGTATAGTAACCGATATTATACACTCTTCTCTAACTTCTGGGATTGTTCCTTCATCTTTTAAAGTTGCTGTTATAACTCCAAGACTCAAGAAACCGGGAGCTGATCCTAACAATTTTTCCAACTTCCGCCCAATTTCCAATTTACCTTTTCTTTCAAAAATCTTGGAAAAAGTTGTTGCATCTCAGATTCATGCTCACCTTTTAAAAAATAGCCTGTTTGAAAAATTCCAGTCTGGTTTTCGGCCAATGCATAGTACTGAGACTGCCATGGTAAAAGTCGTTAATGATCTTCTGATGGCAGCTGATTCTGGACTATTAACTATACTTATCTTACTTGATTTAAGTGCAGCCTTTGACACAATTTCCCATCAAGTTCTCTTAAATAGATTACTCTCTATAGGTATCACTGGTGTTCCTCTCTCCTGGTTCAGATCCTATCTTTCCGGACGCACTCAATTTGTTCAGCTCAAAAATTTCAGGTCTTACTCTTCTTCTGTTACCACTGGTGTTCCTCAAGGCTCTGTTCTGGGCCCTCTTTTATTTATCATTTATTTATTACCCCTTGGTTACATCTTCAGGAAATATGGCATTAGTTTTCATTGCTATGCGGACGACACCCAGCTCTACTTATCATCCAAGCCAAATTCTACTCTTCTGTCTTCTTCTCTCTCAGATTGTTTAGAAGAGATTAAATCCTGGTTTTCACACAATTTTCTCAAGTTGAATACTGATAAAACAGAGGTTCTTCTTGTTGGCACTAAATCCAATTTGTCCAAATCCAATAGCTTTTCAATTTCAATTGATAATTCTATAATCTCTCCATCTTCTCAGGTTAAGAGTCTGGGTGTCATCCTCGATAGTACTTTGTCTTTTGAAACACACGTCAATAATATTACTCGGTCTGCATATTTTCACCTACGTAACATCAGCCGTCTTCGTCCATTTCTCACATCCAATTCCACAGCCATTCTTGTACACGCTCTAGTCACCTCACGCATTGATTACTGTAATTCTCTTTTATTTGGGTTACCCCACAAACTCCTTCATAAACTTCAGTTGGTCCAGAACTCAGCTGCCCGCATAATTACTAGAACCTCTTCCATTGAGCATATCTCTCCTGTTCTCTATCATTTACATTGGCTTCCTGTTAAATATCGGGTAGAGTACAAGATTCTACTTCTCACTTTCAAAGCTCTTCACAATCTTGCACCCTCATATCTCTCCGAACTGCTTCACATCTACACTCCTATGCGTACACTTCGATCTTCCTCTTCTGTCTCTTTTGCTGTACCTTCTGTTCGTTTAGTCACTATGGGGTCCAGGGCATTCAGCTGTGCTGCTCCACGTCTCTGGAATTCTCTACCACTATCCCTACAACAAAGTGATTGTCTTGTTACTTTTAAATCACGTCTTAAAACCTACTTATTTAAATTAGCTTTCTCTGACCAGTTTTAAATATTGTATGTTAGCTGTTGCTTTGTTTGTATTGTGTCTCGATTTGTTTATAACTACCTTTTACTGTACGGTGTCCTTGAGTGTTTTGAAAGGCGCCTTTAAATAAAATGTATTATTATTATTATTATTATTATTTTTAATTTTTTTTAATTATTTATTTATTTATTTTTACAAACTGTACTTTTACTTGAGTATTTCTCTAACACCGGTACTTTTACTCGTAATTGAGTAATATTTTAGCAATGCACTTAATTGTACTTGACTACAGATTTTCAGTACTCTCCACCACTGCCTGTTATGCACAACAACACCTAATTAGGCTCATTCATAATGAAGCCAGCGAAGCAGTTAAGTCGTTTGTTAATTCTCTCACATATCCTTTAATTTACGAATTTTACTGTATTAAATTGTTATTTGGTCAGGCAGTTCGGACATCTCTGGGGCCTGTATGCAAAGGCCGTGTTTCGCGCTCAAAACGTTAACAGTCCATTCGGAATCGGAAAGCAAGCTGGCTGTGACTTGGAGGTGAAGTGCATATTTCTATTTGGATGTATTTTTTGGAGAGATGTTTTCTTTTTTTCAGACATTTAAAAAATATATTTTTTTATTTATTTACCGGTACGTTGTAAAATTTAAATTGTTAAAGATTATGTTTGTTGTTCAATGTATTATATAATGAGTGTATTTTGTATTGTATTTTTGGAGTTTTTTTTTTCAGAGATTTTTTTAAAATATATTTTTTAGTTTACCGTATGTTGTGACATTGTTTTTTAAAGATAATTTTTGTTGTTCAATTTAATATATTTCTTGCAGTTCAAAGCATCAAGTGTCTTGTATTTATCTTGTACTTACATTCATTCTTCATTTTTAATTTTTCTTAGATTGTTTCCTTAAATGAATGGTTGGGCTTACCTTGCATGAATTGCCCAGTTAGGACCAACATAAGATCCTTACAGAGCCCACTTTAAGCCCATATGGGCATTCACGGTTGAATCCTGGTGCAAACCCACTTTAAACCCCTTTAGGCAGGTGGGGCCCAAATGGGTCTGACACAAATTGCCCGGTTAAGACCCACATAAGACCCTTACAGATCCCACTTAAAACCCACCTGGGCATCCACGGCTGGCATCCACGGCTGGCCCCCATGCGGATCCCGGGTGCAAACCCACTTTAAACCCCTTTGGGCAGGTGGGGCCCAAATGGGTCTGTCATGAATTGCCCGGTTAAGACCCACATAAGACCCTTACAGATCCCACTTAAAACCCACCTGGGCATCCATGGCTGGCCCCCATGCGGATCCCGGTTGCACACCCACTTTAAACCCCTTTGGGCAGGTGGGGCCCAAATGGGTTTGGCATGAATTGCCCAGTTAGGACCCACATAAGACTCTTACAGATCCCATTTAAAGCCCATCTGTGTAGCCATGTTGCAAAGCCCACTTTGGACCCCTTTGGGTAGGTGGGGCCCAAATGGGTCTGACATGAATTGCCCAATTAAGACCCATGCAGTACCCTTACAGGTCCCACTTTTAGTACGTCTGGGCTTCCACGTCTTGCCCCAATGTGGATCCCGGGTGCAAGCCCATAATGGGGCCCACATTTGCCGCCCATGAAGCCCTCATCTGGGCCCCACATGTCATTGCTGGCTGGGTTGAATTGTTTTACATCCATTTTGGTGTTAATTTGATTTATTATTGTTCTCCTGTTGCTATTTTAGCGAATTACAACCGAGCTATAATGATTCAGTCATGTCCGTTTTATAGTTAAAATAGCGACGTAAACGAGGCCTACATTACAACTCGTTACATATGATTTTATAACCGTTCATA
Organism: Chanodichthys erythropterus; assembly: GCF_024489055.1. Lineage (NCBI taxonomy): Eukaryota > Metazoa > Chordata > Actinopteri > Cypriniformes > Xenocyprididae > Chanodichthys > Chanodichthys erythropterus. The sequence continues at coordinate 26,409,801 of NC_090228.1, forward strand.
CATCGATAAACCCTGTGCTCTGACAGCTCAGACAGCAAACCATATTTATTTATATACATGTGCTTTGTATTTTTATATTGCTATCATGTTAACGTGACCTAAAAATAACAAATTGAACGCTTTGTCTCACGCGCAAGCTGGCGCGTGCACGGGGGGAGAGAGAGAGAGAGAGAGAGAGAGAGAGAGAGCGTGTCTCAATCAGCTCCCTAGTTCAGTAGTTAGGGCACTGATCAGGGAGTCGGCCTCATTCACTTTAATGAAATACTGATTCATGAGCTAGGGAGCTGATGAGCTGATTGAGACGCAGGGAGAGATAAGTCATTGGCCTGTGTATTTCAAATGAAACCAACCATCTGTAATTAATTAATTATGAAAAGATATAATTTCATGGCCTAAAATTTTTAATTCAGTTATATTCACATTAAATATTGATGTATAATTTCTCTTGAATGTATAGGCCTACATTTCATCAGCACGTTCATCCATACAGAGCAATATTTAACTGAAATATTAATTCTTGTTTCTTTTTCTCCTTTTCATTGTGTGTAATCAGATCATTGGTTCTGCTCTGTAAGTATTCGACTCACTGTCTGACACATTCTCAGTTTTTGTATTGTTGATTGCACCAAATAACTGTACTTTCATAAACATTTTGCTTGTTATCTGTTAATCTTTTGGGTATCACTGTATCTGACGGTACAGTGGTGCCATGTGTCACATTCTCAGATGTGATTGGTATGAAGCCAGTTTAAATCTTTTATTCATGAATATGTACATTGAAATGTTGTTTGTCCTCTCTCTTTTCAGTATTCTTTGCCATCTAGTCCTGATTCCTGACTACAGGTCTTCAGGATGACCAGGAACTACAGGACGGTTTGAGCTACACTCTGCAGGACGTTGGTCCTCCATGACCAGGACTGGACACCACTGTCGTAAGTGATCGATCTAGCATTCATTCTGGATCTCTGAATTGTCATGTTCAGAACATATTGCAGGGGATCTCAGCTCTGGGCCTCGAGGACCACTGTCCTGCAGACTTTAGCACCAACCCTGGTCCAACACACCTGAACAAGCCAATCAAGCTCTTTTACTGACTAGAAAGTCACATGTGGTGAGATTGATCAGGTGTGGACATAAACTGTGCAAGACAGTGCACTTCGAGGACCAGAGCTGAGAACTCCTGACATGCTGATTAGTCAATAATCACTGATGAAAAATGAATACAGTACATTTTAATTTGTATAGATTTATTCAATATTTCTTTCTCTCTTTTTCTCCTTTGTGATTTTGTTAACCACAGCTAAATAAACCTAAGGAGAGCGCTCAGGCACAGGTCACTGCATCTTTTGCTGTGTAAGTACATTTTTGACTGTCAGACACATTCTCAGTATTTGCATTTATTTTAATAAAAATTACATATTCATGCTGAAAGTTAAAGTCATCAATGATTTCTTACATTAAAGGTATAGTTCTTCATGTTGTTCCAAACTTGTATTACTTACTCTTTCTGTGGAATGCAAAAGAAGATATTTTGAAGAATGTTTCATCTGTTTTGTCCATACAATGTAAACTGCATTGGATCCCATTGACTTTTTATTGTATTGACAAAAACATGGTCAGTTTTCAAAATATCATCTTCCACAGAAGAAATCATGCAGGTTTGGAATGACATGAGGGTGAGTAGCAAACAATTTTTTTTCTTTACATTGTGTTGACAATTTTAGTAAATTGTTCTCATGCTCTCAGTTCATCATGCCCTCAATTTATTCACTCTCTGTATCTTTCTCTCTCAACAACACCTGGAACTATTTTTCAGGAACTCAAATTATTCTCAGGATTCTCCAGTCAAAGTGCATTTAGATGTTCTCAAAAGATTGTTCCCTGGGTTGGAAATGTCCTAAACCTTGAGAAAACACAAATATAATGCAAGAGACCAGGATGGTGGAAGGAGCAGAAGAACCAGAAGACTGGAGATCAGGCAAAGATCTACTGGTACCCGAGGGGATTGATCACTCATCTCCATCCACAAATGAATGATTTCTGAATGATCATGTGACACAGACAACTAGATGCAGGCTGCTGAATATTAAGTTTTAACATCACAGGAAAATTTTACTTTGTAAAATATATTAAAACTGTTCAGGGCTCGACATAAACCCTTTTCCTGTGACAAGTAAATCAGTCATTCACAAACTTTGTTGCAAATACAATTTATTCTGCAGCATCAGTGTTAAGGCCGGCTGTGACATGTATAAATCTCCATATTTATGATATTTTTACCTTTATAAAGCGCATTTTCCCCATTATTGAATAAATGCTTCATCTTTCATTTTAAATTCTTAAATCTGATCAATAAATTAAATAATTGTAATAAGACACTGTAACTAGTCAAATTAAATAATTTACACTGAAAAATTACAACTGCATTTAAAAATGTTGTGAGATTAGATAATAAAAAAATGTCAGAAAGAATGATACTTTTAAACATGAAACTAAACTGCCAGTAGGTGGCGGCAGGTAACTCTTAAGCCGGGGACACACCTAATGATTGTAAGCCTGATTATGAATGTAATTTGATACTTACGACTGATCATGTCCAATCGCGCCGAGTCAGAGCCAGTTGCGTTCAGTCGGTGTTTACAGTTGGTGCTTAAAATCGCGCAGTGTGCTGCGTCTAACGATTCTAGTCTTAGAATTTTAGAAACAGTCATTGCCAGTCCTCCTCACAAAGATTCTTCTCACTTCTGAAGTAGTGATTATGAGCAAATCGCATTCAAGTTTCGTTATTTTTTTTTTTCAAGGAAAGTCATCTTTACAATAGCACTGAGAGCACGTGAAGGCAGCATAATATTTGCGACCGATGACGTCTCTGTTTCCTTGGAGACTGTGTCAGGCGATTGTAAACAAGCGGCGAAATGGCGTCAAAAACGTTTGAAACATAAAAACACATTGGACAACCGGTATGGAAGAAAAACTGGTTGAACTCCGGCAAGAGTACGAATACAACATATCTTCGAAGGAATACCATAATAGAAGCGATAAGGAAAGAAGCTGGGCTGCTATTGCGGAAGCTTTGAACGTGTCAGGTAATGTACAGGGCCGGATTATCCATAGACGGCATTGGGCGAGCGTCCTAGAGCACCAGCCAATATTATTTATCTGATACGGATACAAAATAAACAGTTGATACAATATATACAGAGAGAATATAAAGAGCCCTGCCCCTTTGATCGCAAAAGTGAAAGTGCCCTTTGAGGTCGCATTGTGGTAGTATAAAGTTAACGTTACTTCTAATAAATTAGTAATTTAATGGTCTGTACAGTGCCGTTTCAAGTCGAACAAGCTTCATTGAGGATCGTTGCTTAACAACGGCCGACACCACCGGAGTGCAAGCCCTAAAAATAGATTTAAGCATATGAATTACAAATATTCTACCTATTATTGAGATTTTGTTTACTCACCTCAAATTCTCTCTGTAGAGAACAAATCCATGTTGCCTCTCCAGCCAGGACCTCACACATATCCTGCGCGTTTTTCCTCTTTTTTAGTTATTTTCCGCCCAAATATAGCTGCAGATGAAGAGCGCGAGCTGTTTGTTTACATCCATTTTCAAGATCCCGCGCACAGTGTGTTGCTTAGCAGCGGTCTCAATCATAAACGTTTGTGTTCTTCTCCGACTGTCAACGATTAAAATCGGCTCCAGTCGAAGGAAACAATCGTATGTGTGTTCAGTTCAGTCTTAGAATGTTTCAGCTAATCGTTAGGTGTGTCCCCGGCTTTAATGAGTGAGTCATTGAGTCATTAATTCAAACAATGACATGAAATCAGTGTCACATTTTCAATTGTGATGGAATTCAGCACTCTTGGTCGTGTTAGTTCACCCAAAAATGAAAATTCTGTCATTACTTACTTATTACTTATTTTTAGGCCGATTTATGCCCGATTTTCCCCTTCCGAGAATCTGAGAGAAAAAATCTTGTCCACGACCTCGATCGGTTCCGATGTTCGGCGCAGATTATCTGGTAAAGTGAGACGTTCACAGATAAAATATTGCACCTCCCGATCTGATCTCACACAAATCGGGCTCACCCCGATCATATCAAACATGTTTGATATTTATCGGGATGAGCAAGACTGTAATAACATCAGTACTGTCACAATAGCCAATAGGAAACAAGTATACGACGCAACGGAAGTGACAGACATTTCGAAATGGCGACCGCGAAACCAAGATCAAGGAATCTACAATGTAAAAGGTGACACTAGCGCTTTTGAACTACAGTAGGCAGGCAATATTATAACGGTAAACATTCTAGCACACTACGATAGTAATAAAAGGTCAATTTTACCTCCATTTCTCGCTGAAGAACTGACAATCCATGTTGAGCCCGTCTCCTCAACCATTTTTTCATCCACACTCGTTTATTCTTCCGCTTTTGTGTTTTCTCACAACAAACGATTATCATTGCTACAGCAAGTTTCCGTGTTTCAGTATCCATTTTGTTTACATCCGCTTTTGATCTGCTGCGTAGATCACGTGATGCGCTTCATCTGGCAGATAATCTTAATAACATTTTGTAGTGTGTGATGCTCCGCGAATTTCAAATCTTGTAGTGTGAGCATGTTTAAGATTTGAGGGAAGAAAATCTGCAAAGATTCTCCTGAAGTGTGTGCTGCAACCAGATTTTACAATTGGACAGGATTTTAAAACTCCTGTAGTGTGAGCTAGGCATTACCCTCATGTCGTTCCACACACGTAAGACCTTCGTTCATCTTCAGAACACAAGATATTTTTGATAAAATCCAATGGCTCGTGAGGAGCCAGAAAGGTAACTGTTACTAAAAACATATTTAAAACAGTTCATGTGACTACAATTGTTCAAGCTTAATGTTATGAAGCGAAGGGAATACTTGTGTGCCAAAAAAAACAATATAACAACTTTATACAACAATATGTAGCACTCGTCACTGAACTAAACACTGCTTCATGAAGCTTTGAAGCTTTATGAATCTTTTGTTTCAAATCAGTCATTCAGACAGAGCGTGTATCAAACTGCCAAAGTCACTTGTACCATAGAAATCTTGAAACACTTATGATGGAATGAAGCCTTGTTTACTGAAATCATGTGACTTTGGCAGTTTGGGATCGTATGATACATGCTCGTTATTTAGTCTTTTTAATGCACAAAAAGTATTCTTGTCACTTCATAACATTAAGGTTGAACAATTGTAGTCACATGAACTGTTTTAAATATGTTTTTAGTAACAGTTACCTTTCTGGGCATTTGAAAGTCTAAGTTAACTTGCTCTCAGTGCAGGCCTCACAAGCCATTGGATTTTATCAAAAATATCTTAACTTGTGTTCCAAAGATAAACAAAGGTCTTACGGGTGTGGAACGACATGAGGGTGAGTAATTAATGACAGAATTTTCATTTTGGGGTGAACTAACCCTAAAACTGAGTTTCTTTGAGTGAGCTGGGCACATTTGTTGCGATTTTTCCTCGAGAGGCTGTGCGAGTCTCAACAGCACAACCTTGTTACCGTCAGTACATTATATATTATATTATTTTTTACTATCAGTCACCTTTCACACTAAATGAATCCAGAACAATTCTCATGGTTTTGGTGATTCCCTAGTTATTTTTTGTTATTGGCGTTTTTATCAGGCTGCTTGTCCAGTCGGGCAAGTACAATTCTCTTTCACTTGCCACTTCAAAAAATCCACTTGTCCTGGACAAGCTTTATTGTCGAGCCCTGCAGTTATTTTAAGTTAATATTATTTCAGAATATTACTCTTTTTAATGTTTTTTTTTTTTTTTTAATCAAATAAATGCAGCATTGATGAGCAGAAAGAACTTTTTTCCAAAGCATTTTAAAAATATTACTGAACTTTTGAATGGTAATGTATTGTGTGTGTGTATATATATATATATATATATTTTTTTTTTTTTTTTTTTACATGAATGTGAATAAATGAAATTATTTGAAACATATGACTTTCAATGTATTCTTTCAACAAGTGAACTTCTTTTGTGTGTGTTGTGGCAAATGCAAAGTAGAACCAAACTAATCTTGTTGTTTGTTAAAGCCAAAGGTATGTTCTTACACATCTGTGCATTGTTCACAGTATGCCCACTCTTTTCCCAGTGTACCCACAGTATACCCACACTTTGCCCACAGTATGGGTTTGCTGGGGAATGTCCTCCGAACGTCCGTCAGCGAACGTTACAAAGCGGACCTTAACAGACGTTCACAACGTCCGGAGGACGTCCCTTGTTTGCTGGGTATGTACACCAAGGAAATCTAAATTTTCTCGGGGGAGCATGCCCCCAAACCCCCCTAGCAAACTACATTTTCTGACCTCGGGAATTCTGAAACCCTGCGTACGGCCCAGCTTCAATTCTATATAATAAAATCTGAGGTAAACGTGTATGCAAAAATAAATGGGGCCAAACGCGATTGAATGTAAAGGTTTGTGTCTCGTTATTCTATTAATAACTACCGACTGATTTTGCATTTCTATCAGAATTTAAGAATTATTAATGTCATTTTAGTGGTCCAAATATGTAATACTTCAAATCTCAAGGTTAAATCAGAAGATTTAAAAAAAAAATGTATCTGTAACAGCTGCCAAAAAATAGTATATAGCACTGTGGTTTTTAACAATAAAAAAAAAAAATAATAATAATAATAAAAAAAAAAAAATTCAAAACATCCTCCCCTCTGTTTTTTTTTTCACAAATCGCACCTTGTATATATATAAACGAATAAACTAGTCAGAATATAGGCTACAGTTAAAGCTTTCCTTTAGTTTTTGTGAAATGCTTGCACGCACTGGGGCCCCAAATGCAATGAACCAGCTTTGGGGGGGCCCCGCTTGCAAAAGGTTGAGAACCCCTGGTGTAGATAAATAGATTAGTGCAATAATTCATAATATTATAATATAAAAGATACCATAATATTTCATAGTTTAGAAATTAATTAAAATACGCATTTCATTAAAAGTTTAGGAAAATAATTAAACATGGCTAGCCTATAAGAAATTGACGCTTCCCCTTTAAGAGAATCACTCGAGTGCACGTTAGCAAGAGAGCAACGCTTGCTGCGTCCCAATTCGCCTACTTATACTACGTCCTAAAAGTATGTACTCTTTTTGTAAAGAAAAAGTACATACTTTTGAGTGTGTAGTAGAAGAGTATGCAAGTTTTGGGACATACTACCTCGTCATAACTGCGTCTTTAACAGACGTTCTGTTGCTTAGTTACTCAACCTGTAACTGTTTAAACTACCGTGTCAATCATCATGTCACAGTTAAAATCCTCCACATTTAAATTACATTTATTTTCCTACCGTTTCGGAGAGAAATGTAGTCGCACGTTGATCTGCCAGTCATGGGTCTTTCATGCAGAGAACTCTCCTCATCTTTGCATAATGATGCATTTAAAAGTTAATGACCAAACACATCGTTATAAAAGTTCACAATGCTGTTGCAGATGAAATATAATGTGGATAACATTGAATAAATATCTTTTTGTCAGGTTAGACACTGCTTATTAATCATTCAAGCCACTTTATCTTAACCGTCGTACCTCGCACGTCCGTCATGTTTGTAGTTTTTAAACACTTTTTATTCGTATTTGTAGTTCTAATCGAATCCTCGTCCACAGCGCAATGTGTTATGGGCAATATTAGCCGTTAGAAGTGTGCACGGATCTGCACTTCGAATTCTAACCGGAAAAAGTACACCATCCGGGTATCTTTGGAATACTCATTTCAACATACTACGATTTGGGACATACTAATTCTTTTTTCGAATACTATTTAGGATGCATAGTATGCGAATTGGGACGCAGCAACTGAGACAGAAGCGGGAAGACTAAAACGAGATTAATGATTAAATAACTAATTTAAGAGACCATAAAAGGTCAAAGAACTAACACTTACCTGGTCTGGACCTAAAGAAAATACATATGAGTGAAAGAAAACAGCAGTTTTTGGTGAGTTTTTACTCGTTTTAATCGTCAATGACGTTTAATAACAAAAAAACGGTTGTATGGCAAAAGCCATAGATATACACAGTTTAATAGTAAATAAATATGAACATAATATGGCTATCTATTGTGTAGCCTATTTTGTAAATTGCTGAATGTCATAAATTATTTGAGCTGAGTGACGGTTTGAGTCAGAGGGTGTTTCTGCAAGTCCAAGTAACTTGTGAAATCTTAGATTAAATGTTAAAATTTGTCATCTGATGCTTCATAAATATATGTAGTGTAATTACACACACTGACATAAACAAATAATAATGAATGAATAATATGATTTAATAAAAAAAATATAAAGGATTCACCACCATTGCTCATGTCCCACAATTGTGTTCTCAACCCTTTTTTTTACAATAGGTCTATTTCAAATGAATTAGTTTCATATTTTACACCATCTTAAAGTTCTTTTTTTGTTTACTGATCAGCGACATCAGTTGCGCTTTTTTGTAAGTTAAAATCAGAAGGTGGTTTGGGAGCTGGATATTTAATTCATAACTTGTTACATATGGATATTCTTCTTTCACAAACCATCACTTCGCTTCAGAAGGTCTTTATTAACTTTGATGGATTGAAACACTTTCTTCAGCTCATACACATTGGTCTCACACACTGCCATTATGAAGCTCGGATGCGTCCGGATATTTATTAATATAATTCAAGATTGTGTTCATCAGACAGAAGAAGTTACACCTAGGATGGCTTGAGGGTGAGTAAAGTTTGGGGTAATTTTCATTTTAAAGTGAACTAATCCTTTAAGAAGCATGGAATAGAAGACCAAGCCCTAAAAAAAAAAATATTATATATATATATATATATATATATATATATATATATATATATATATATATAATATATACATACTATAACAGGATTCCTGTAGCTCAAACTGTGGTGCATGGCAGTAGGTCATGGGTTTGATTACCAGGGTTTGTATGAACTGATAAAAAAATAGCTTGAATATAAAGTTGCTTGATATAACTTGTTTAAAAGGGGCTTTTTACCTCAGGTCCTTTAAGAGACTTCTGTGCAAAAGCATCTCTTTCGTCGCTGCTCCTCAGGACTGTTGAACGATTCATTGGCCGTCTCCTCACAGTACCGATTGCTAAAATACTGGAGATGAGATGGTGGATTCCTCTCCTTGTTACTCTTCTGGCACAGGATTACTTCAGTCTTCCATACATATTTCCTTGATTTCATTTATTTGCTCCCTTTATTGTGTTATTTTATATTTAATAATTGCACATGCTATAATTTTAAAAGTTTAATATCATTATCCAAATTGTGAGACAACTTATATCTGGGTCACCATTTTTTCCAAGGCCTCAGATTTTGGTTGTCCTTACTTTCAGAAATCGCTAACAGTTTCTTGAAGAACTCTGTCATAATCAGTACAGAGCCAACAATAATTTCTAGAGTAAGTCAGAGTAGTACAGAAGCTAGAGAAGTAGTAAAAAAATAAATAAATAAGCAATGTAGTTAAAATTCGAGTATTTTTATTTTTAGAATAATAATTACAGATGGAAGATTTGAATATATTCATGCACACCCCTAGCATTTACATACACATTCATAAACGCATACACTTTCAATGAAGTGTAAAGAAGATAATCTGAATGTACACCGACCTGCACAAATTCACAGTGGATTATTTCATTTGTTGTGTCCTCCATGATAGTGGTAGGTGTGGCAGAGAACCCTGGGCCGTAAGGAGCAGATGATAAGCAACATCGTCATTGAGCTCAATATATCTCAATTATATAACAAGTATACACAAATAACATACTTTCTACTAACCTGTTTGATCTTCCATTCCCTGACAGATGCTGCTGTTCCCTCTATGCAGCATCTATGACAGGGATGAGGTAAGATGATTGATTCGAACAGAATGATGTTTTTTGGGCAAGGCAGCCCACTCAGAGATGTAAATCCAAATGTGACATATGATAATGTATATGGTGTGTGCATGTTTGGTGGTTTTGTATGCTATGCACTTTTATAATTTTCTGTATTTTTTATTTTTCTGTGTTTGTAACAGTTCATTTTGTACCTTGAGATGCTGGGTGATCTATCCGGTGATGATGCTCCTGCTCTGACTTTTGCTGACGGACCCTCCATGCCTTACGTTCACTTCTCTTCTCCTTTTCATTTAAATCACTTATTCTTTTTAGTATCAATGTCTTTGGCATAGCTCTGGATCATTTTCTGCAAGTATTCTGCTCTACGTTCAGGATCAGCCTCCCTGCGCTGCAATTCCCTACAATAAAATATATCATACCATTGAGTTCAATTAGGTTGATAGTGACTCTGATGCTCAGACGCCGTTTTCAAAGCACTATTGTAGTGGAAGGTCAGGACAGCTGAAAAAAAAAATGGTGCTTCGTGACCCCACCTGATGCATAAAAGGAAAATGATTTGTTAGATATGGTGGAGAAAACAGGTCTGACCACCAGATGTCGCTAATGCACATTGTGTTAAAAGTTTTGAGTAATGAACCGTTTTCAGTTTGATGAAAGCCTTCCCAGCAGGCACCGGACGTCAATATAACGTCAGAATGACGTTGGACCACTACGTCAGAAAGACGTTGCATTTTGGTTGAAAATGAAAATCTGGTTGACGTCATAACCAAACGTCAGACAGACGTCAATCTCCAACGTTGGTAAGATGTTGCATTTTGGTTGAAAATGAAAATCTGGTTGACGTCATAACCAAACGTCAGACAGACGTCAATCTCCAACGTTGGTAAGACGTTGCATTTTGGTTGAAAATGAAAATCTGGTTGACGTCATAACCAAACGTCAGACAGACGTCAATCTCCAACGTTGCTCAGACGTTGCATTTTGGTTGAAAATGAAAATCTGGTTGACGTCATAACCAAACGTCAGACAGACGTCAATCTCCAACGTTGGTAAGATGTTGCATTTTGGTTGAAAATGAAAATCTGGTTGACGTCATAACCAAACGTCAGACAGACGTCAATCTCCAACGTTGGTAAGATGTTGCATTTTGGTTGAAAATGAAAATCTGGTTGACGTCATAACCAAACGTCAGACAGACGTCAATCTCCAACGTTGGTAAGACGTTGCATTTTGGTTGAAAATGAAAATCTGGTTGACGCCATAACCAAACGCCAGACAGACGCCAATCTCCAACGTTGCTCAGACGTTGCATTTTGGTTGAAAATGAAAATCTGGTTGACGCCATAACCAAACGCCAGACTGACGCCAATCTCCAACGTTGGTCAGACGTTGCATTTTGGTTGAAAATGAAAATCTGGTTGACGCCATAACCAAACGCCAGACAGACGCCAATCTCCAACGTTGGTAAGATGTTGCATTTTGGTTGAAAATGAAAATCTGGTTGACGCCATAACCAAACGCCAGACAGACGCCAATCTCCAACGTTGGTAAGATGTTGCATTTTGGTTGAAAATGAAAATCTGGTTGACGCCATAACCAAACGCCAGACAGACGTCAATCTCCAACGTTGGTAAGATGTTGCATTTTGGTTGAAAATGAAAATCTGGTTGACGCCATAACCAAACGTCAGACTGACGCCAATCTCCAACGTTGCTCAGACGTTGCATTTTGGTTGAAAATGAAAATCTGGTTGACGCCATAACCAAACGCCAGACAGACGCCAATCTCCAACGTTGCTCAGACGTTGCATTTTGGTTGAAAATGAAAATCTGGTTGACGCCATAACCAAACGCCAGACTGACGCCAATCTCCAACGTTGGTAAGACGTTGCATTTTGGTTGAAAATGAAAATCTGGTTGACGCCATAACCAAACGCCAGACAGACGCCAATCTCCAACGTTGGTCAGACGCGTTGCATTTTGGCTGAAAATGAAAATCTGGTTGACGCCATAACCAAACGCCAGACTGACGCCAATCTCCAACGTTGGTCAGACGTTGCATTTTGGCTGAAAATGAAAATCTGGTTGACGCCATAACCAAACGCCAGACAGACGCCAATCTCCAACGTTGGTAAGACGTTGCATTTTGGTTGAAAATGAAAATCTGGTTGACGCCATAACCAAACGCCAGACAGACGCCAATCTCCAACGTTGCTCAGACGTTGCATTTTGGTTGAAAATGAAAATCTGGTTGACGCCATAACCAAACGCCAGACTGACGCCAATCTCCAACGTTGGTAAGACGTTGCATTTTGGTTGAAAATGAAAATCTGGTTGACGCCATAACCAAACGCCAGACAGACGCCAATCTCCAACGTTGGTCAGACGCGTTGCATTTTGGTTGAAAATGAAAATCTGGTTGACGCCATAACCAAACGCCAGACTGACGCCAATCTCCAACGTTGGTAAGACGTTGCATTTTGGTTGAAAATGAAAATCTGGTTGACGCCATAACCAAACGCCAGACAGACGCCAATCTCCAACGTTGCTCAGACGTTGCATTTTGGTTGAAAATGAAAATCTGGTTGACGCCATAACCAAACGCCAGACAGACGCCAATCTCCAACGTTGGTAAGACGTTGCATTTTGGTTGAAAATGAAAATTCGGTTGACGCCATAACCAAACGTCAGACTGACGCCAATCTCCAACGTTGGTAAGACGTTGCATTTTGGTGGAAAATGAAAATTCGGTTGACGCCATAACCAAACGTCAGGCTGACGCCAATCTCCAACGTTGGTAAGACGTTGCATTTTGGTGGAAAATGAAAATTCGGTTGACGCCATAACCAAACGTCAGACTGACGCCAATCTCCAACGTTGGTAAGACGTTGCATTTTGGTGGAAAATGACAAATTGATTAATGTCAGAAACCAACGTCAGACTGACATCAATCTGCTACGTCCAAAATATGTTGCATTTTGGTTGAAAATTTAAATCTGGTTGATGTCAGAACCCAACGTCAGACTAACATCAATCTCCTACATCGGAGACATTGTGCTTTGATGGAAAATAAAATCAAAATCGGTATCTGTCAAAAACCAACAACAAATTGTCAAGCTGTCAAATTCTAACTTTAAAGAAAGATATGGTTAGTATGGATTTTGTTGGCATGACATTAAACCTTCAATTTTGTTGTAAAATAAAAATCAACATTCAGAGAGAAAAAACAACAACAACAAAAAAAACATACCAAGAAACTCTAACAATAAGATCAGAGAGAGATCAAGATCCAAATTATGAAATTTTAAGACATTAGCAAAAAGAATATTTTAACTTAATTTGAAAATGGAATTTACAAATGTTTGGTGGTTTTATCAGAAAAATGACAAAGGGATGAACTGGATTATAACAAATATGATTTATTTATGTTTTATTATTAACATTATTGGAACAGAACATTTTAAAATAATTTAACACCATTATTTTAACACCAACCTTATTGGAACTGAATATTTTTCAAAACATATTAACATCAGTTTTATTCACAGCTTTTTTTCCTGCCACCTCCACCCACCCTGTCTGGGGCATATTTTAAACAAAAGGCGATGGCCGCTGCAATATTTGCCTCCGTCTCTTTTGATGTTTTCTGGACACTCTCTGTAAGAAATATTTGAAAATGAAAATTCATGAGAAATATAGGATATGATGCACTACAGTAAACATTGAATTTAAGCATTAACTACTTCTATGCCTTCCACAGAGTATATTTAGACCACATCATTTATGGATTGGCTTTAAATCAGTTTCTGAGAGCCATGCATATTTAACATTCCTGAATGTACATGTAAGTCATCAACATATCAGTATGGATGCAAAAACGAGTTCTGAACAATAAAGATTTCAAACAGAAAGGTAGGCTGGCAACAGGAATGACCTGCCAATTAACAAATAGCATATATACAGCTATGAAAAAAAATAAGAGACCACTTAACATTGATTTCTGAACCTGAAGTGGTCTCTTAATTTTTTCCATAGCTGTATATGAACATTTGTGTGATTTCTGTGCGACAGATGAGTAACTCTGAAAAAAAGCCCACAGAGTTACCAGTTTCACTAGAAAACAATAAAAACATTATGCTAAAACAGTGCAGTGTTGATCACAGCTGACTACAATATGTGGTTACTGGTTTCACAGTGATGCGACACTAATATTTGTATTATTTATTTATTTATTCATTTTTACCTGTGACAACAGTGTACAGATTGAGCTTGGTGAAAGCAAGCTTCCCCTTCCCCCTTCATATTGAAACGGGCCATGACATCGTTTGTCATCAACCTGTGGATACAAGAGTAATGCCCAAATAATTAATTATACATGAGAAATTATGAGGCAGGTGTTATTGTTTGTGTATGGTTCATCATATCTAGTATAATGCAGATATCATAAAGGTCCTCCGTTTGGTGCTAGATTAAAAGTCATGGGCTCAACCAAACTGGCAGGTTTTATCTTATTGCAGAACAACTGATATTGTGCAATTTCAAAATTTCAACAACTTGGCCTGGAGTTAATGCTAGAAGTCAGTAAGAATGTGTATAGAAAAATCTCAAAACATTTAATTAGGTTTGTTATATATACACAAATAGAGAAGTAAAACAAAAAAGGCAAACTAACAACAATCAGGTGAGCAATATATGGCTATTAGATGGTCCCAAAAGCAATGTGCTGGGATATATTTTACACTATGAAATCTGTTATATTACCAGTCTTCAATAATTGTATAAGGAGTTGGCAACATAATTAATACAGCGTTGTCCCGTATCTAAGCATTCTGAATCACGTTCTGTATTAAATCAATATAAGCAGTGTTTGTCCCAAATTATAGCCTTTTACAACTGTAAGTTATTTTTTAAAATTAACTTGAGCATAAAATCATTTAATGAATTTGAATCAGCTTTGCATATTTGACAAATGTGCTCAAAATAGCAGATTAGGAAAAGAGGTAGGGAAAAAATAAATGTGAAAAAGTTGTGTGCGCAACTGTTATGGTTGCTATGTAACATGGCAGAGGGATAATCAAGGTGGATAGGTCCAATAGATTCAACAAAGAATGAAATTTGAATCAACATCAATGGATAATATGGATGGATTATTTAATAAATGTTTATCTGAGCAGATGATCATCTCACATCAGGTCTTGTAGTTTCTTTCTCACTTGCAGCATGCAGAACAGTATACTGTACAGTATGAGTAATTTTATTTCACGGTAACGATATACATTACAGTATAGTTATTAAGTAGGCTTTTCTTTTTCTTTTTAAAGCTTATTACATAATGTGGAGATTAGTTAACTGAAAATTGATCTGAGAAATAAAAAATTTTAATGCAAAATTTAATGCAATTATAGTGTTAAATGAGAAAAGCACCAAACATACATTACAAAAAGTAGTTTTAGAAATATGCTTTATAGTTTGATTACCATCATTCTTCAATACATATATTTTTTTGTGTGAACTTTATTTTGATACCTTTATTTTTTTTTTGAAGACATAGTACTCCATAATAAACTAGAATAGAAAGGTGGTGGTAAATGCCTTATTGCACAAGTCACTCAGCCGTTCATTCCTTTTTCGATTATTTCAAACGGCTGATTCATTCAGGAATTAAGTAATTACTCTTATTTGACCAGTTAATCACTAGTTCAGTCGATTCAAACAAAACAGATTCATTCAGAAACGAAACAGCATTATATGTTTGAAAATATAAAACAATTTTTCCCTGCTCAGGATTTCTTTGTGGGTCCTCCTCATCTGCTCCTTCACCTTTCTTCATGTTTCTTTAATAAACTCACAGTATGTGCCACACCCACTTATTTACATGTTGCGGTATACATGTTATGGTGGACATGTTATACTATGATTACCTCATACCACTTAGCCATACTGACAAGAAAATTATTTTGGACATAATGCAGACCTGTATCATTTTCCTATCCTAGACTAGTTTGGCATTTGGCAAAACATAACGTGCTTTTCCAAATTAAATCATGAATGACTGACAAGCAGAAGTCTGCAGTATCAGGTGCTCAGTTTTTATTCATTCTCAGCTTTGAGAAACTAGCCTACATGTGTTACATTAAAGTGTTCACAACTTAAGTATCTAATTATGTTACGTTTATTTTTTATGAAAAGTAGAATGTTAGTTATGGATTAAAAGTAGCTACCGTTGGCTCATAAGTCTCAAATATAAATTATAACTGTAAAATAAAAAGTACTAGGTTTAAATTTTGTTATAGATAGATAGATCCAGAGTGTTTTTTGCTACTATCAAATTCAATGTGAACCAGCAACTGTTTGGCTACATTCTTCAAAATATTTTATTTTGTTTTCAGCACAAGAAAGAAATTAATACAGGTTTAGGACAACATGACAGTGAGTAAACAATGACAGAAATTACAATTTTAGGGTAATCTATCCCTTGACAGTAATGACAGAAGGCTGCATGTTTAATAGACCTACTGTCCCTTTAAGACATGCATGCATCTAATATACAGGCATATATATGTTTTTCTCTAAACTGTTTACTTCCATTTTAGACCTAACAAACTTGTCTACATGTAAACCTTGTGTTTTGACAGTATTAGTGCAAAAGATAAATTAGTTCAATAATCAGGCGCTGTTTGACAGTTTTTGACAGATTCGGGTGAATGTGGCACTCAGAAAAAGCACAGGTCAGACCAGCGTGCGAATGAAACATTTAAAAGCACATGCAAATAATGAGAGAGCAACTCTACCGCTGAGTCAACACTGATGTGAATGCATGTGGTGTTGTATAGTATAAGACGGAGGCGCCAGAACTACAGCTGATTGAATGTGCGCTGTAGCACGATACAACGACATTTCTTCAAAAGCAGATCGTGGAGACATTTTTTATCGTCCACGATCAAAAATCATCATATAGCACACCCCTGATAGACAGATAGGTAAGTAGGTAGATAGATAGAAAACTATCAAGCATTGTTTCCTCCATAACACTTGATAAAAGATAGTTAACTTCAACTTATCTGACAATATCAAGTGGCAAATGTAATAAGACATGATTCTGCTGAGGACTACTAATATAACAACTTACTTCTCCATGACCCTCTTGACATTGTCCTTCAGGTGCATCCCTCCAACACTGGACAAGCTATCAATCTGAAATCATAGGTTAAGTATTTTAGTTTAACCACAAAAAAGGTTAACAGTGTTCAGTACTCTATGTCTCAACACATCACATTATAAAAATTACGGTATGCAGATATTGTCATGGTTTCCTTCTGTGGCAAAACGAGGAACAAGGAGACAAGGGTAAAAGTCAAAGAAACAGTCTTTAATCTTCTCAAATTGAGTAACACAAGCAGTGTTGCCAACTGCTTTCAATTGAAAGTAGCTAAAACTGGTAGATAAATGTCATGGTAAATTCACTGTCATGGTAATGGTAAATTCACTGATCTATGATGAATATAGATTAATGGGCAAGATAAAAACTTAAATAAGGTTTGTTCAAGAAGTTGCTATATTTGTCCCTAAACTTTTGAGAAAAAAAAAATCTCAAAAGGGGTTGAGAAGTAGCTAAATAGGCAACACTGAACACAAGACAGGCAGAGAAACACTACATCAACATTAATACCAGACACTGGACAGTGGAAACACAAGGTTTAAATAACAAACTAAACGAGGTTATTAATCAAACACCGGTGGAACTGAATTAACTAAATGAGGACTTAACTGGAAAAGGAAAACCAAATACGGGCATAAGGGAACAAGAGGGAGAACTAAGTCATGGGGAGCACAAAGACAGAAATCACACACAGACAGTCCTAAGGCATGACAGATATGAAAAGGTATAATCTTACCAGTCTCAGCTTCTCATCCAAGCAGTTGAGGGATTTATCAAGGATGTTAAGTTCCTCAACAGTTGAGGACTGGGCAGGAATCTTTGAGACAGTATGCATTTCTGCACCCCCCACACTTTTCTTTAATGTGCGGATGTCTTCACGGATTTCAACAAGCATCTCCATTACTTTTTTCTGGAATTCTAAGACACAGAAGCCAATGATAATCATAATAAGAAACATTATCAATGCACAATTTCACCACTACAATTACAACAATCTACAAATTTAGTTCACCTTTTCTTTTAAGTCTGAAATGCAATCATTATCTGGATGCTATAATATCAAATACGTGTCTGTGCTGATGGCCTAGTGAGGCTAGTTTACTATGATAATTTTATTCCATACTCAGTGAACAAATCTAAGCATTCAGCAGATAAGCCTACGAACAATAGAATTAGTTAGATCCTTCGCTGGCTGTGCAGATTTAAATCTAGCGGGTATGTTGTGACTCGTGTTGCAAGTTCAATGGCTGACGATTTTCTCTGGCCAATGAGTGAACAGCAGAGTTAACAAGTCATGTTTTGGTAATGGTATGGTTCGCTTGGAACCTCAGCCAAGGTGGTACTGAAAAAAGTAGCAGGTAACAGGTACTGTACCCAGTGGAAAACCCCCCAAAAGTGAACCGTACCATGCAGTGGAAAAGCACCAAAAGTGTCTATTTCAGCTTGGCTATTTTAAGAGTTGAAATTCTCAGGAGCCATGAAGGAAACAACTTATTAAGTGGTATCAACTAGAGCCCTATGAAATCTGTGATGTGGATAATGAAACATTAAGCTGAAAACCTTGTTTTGCGTGCTCTCTTTTTTTTTTTTTCGCATCAACCATATGTGTTTTGGTGTAAGCTGCACATGTGTCTTAAATTATGCATGTCATGATGACCGTGCTTAATCGAATAAGGTCTATTGATGAAAAGATTATATTTACATTTACATTTAGTCATTTAGCAGACGCTTTTATCCAAAGCGACTTACAAATGAGGACAATGGAAGCAATCAAAAACAACAAAAGAGCAATGATATATAAGTGCTTTAACAAGTCTCAGTTAGCCTAAATGCAGTATACGTAGCAAGGGCTTTTAAATAATATAATAAATAAAAAGAAAACAGATAGAATATAAAAAGAATAGAGCAAGCTAATGTTAGAGGTCTTTTTTATAATTGTATAATAAATGAAAAGAAAATAGATAGAATACAAAAAGATTAGAAAGGTCATACGTTTTTTTTTTTTATTTTAAATAGAATTAGTGAGTGCAAAAGTTAGAAGGTCAAATAAAGATGGAAGAGATGTGTTTTAAGCCGATTCTTGAAGATGGCTAAGGACTCAGCTGCTGGGATTGAGTTGGTCATTCTACCAGGAGGGAACATTTAATTTAAAAGTCCATAAAAGTGACTTTGTGCTTCTTTGGGATGGCACAATCAAGTGATGTTCACTTGCAGAACGCAAGCTTCTAGAGGGCTCATAAGTCTGAAGTAATGAATTTAGGTAAAGGGGTGCAGAGCCAGTGGTGGTTCCCTTTCAGTCGGTCACGTTCGTCGTACGTCAGTAGTAACCGACGAATTGGGATATCGCTAGAGAGCCCTATCAACATCGAGAGAATAAAAACAAGCCAATGGAATTGGCGTGCGATATTTGCATAATGCGCACCGCCTCCGACAGGTGTATATAAATAGGACGCAGATGCAATCGCACTCTGTCTTTCGCTGAGGAGCCAGACTGTTGGTGTCCTGCTGAAAAGGAAAAACCTTCTAACTGAGAGAGAAGAGAGAAGCCTGTGAAGAGGATCGGCTGTCTCTGTTGGCGTTACGGCATAGGAGGAGCCGGTCTTCAGGAGCCGAGTGTTTCCATTTGAACCCTACAGTGGCCGTTCTAGAGCTGGGCCCTCTTCCGCCTTCACCTCCCTGGATGGCGGAGAGGCCAGGGGTTATGCGAGAATCCCACCAGTCGAGAGGTCTATCGCGATGCAGCTGTGTCCGACGGCCTCTGGCTGGCGCGGTGAACCGCGTCTCCCGTCCCGGGCCTGTAAATTCTCAGCCGGCTTGACTGAGAAAGCTTACAGAGCCTGTGGGCAGGCTGCCTCCGCCTTGCATGTGATGGCCCTATTGAGGTTGATCAGGCAAAGGTGCTGTCGGAGATCCCCCAGGGAGGGCTTAACCAACAGTTGCTGGGGGAGCTGCGCGCTGCCACTGACCTTGCCCTCCGGGCAACTAAGGTGACAGCACGCTCTGTTGGTCATGCGATGTCTACCTTGGTAGTCCAGCAGCTCCATCTGTGGCTGACCCTGGCAGACATGAGGGAAACGGACAAACATCGGTTCCTGGATTCCCCCGTGTCTCCGGTCGGCCTTTTCGGCGACGCAGTGGAGAGCTTTGCCCAACAGTTCTCCGCCGCACAGAAGCAGGCTGAGGCTATCAGCCACGTGATGCCCCGGCGGTCCGCTGCTGCCTCCACACCGCCGGCGGCTCAGCCTCAGCCTGCTCGTTGCCGAGGGTGCCCACCCGCGTCGTCCTCCGCCTCTGCTAAACTGGCAAAGCAGCAGCCTAAACCTGCCAGGAAGCAGAGTGCCGGTCGCGGACGTGGTGCCCAGCCCGCCTCAGCCAAGCCAGGTGGTAAGCGGTCGAGGAAGTCGCAACCCTGAGACGGGCGGCCCGGAGGGGATGGATTCAGCTCTTCGGGAGAGAGTTCCAACTTCTCTCCCACCTCCGGTGGAGGGCCGGGGGGAATTTGTGTGTGTGTCATACCATCAACCACTGCTAGCTCTCCGGAGCTCAGCGGTACCCACTTTTTCACAAAAAGAGCAGTTTCCTCAAACCTCCAGGCCACAAGAGGGCGCGCCTGTCAGCGTGCGAGGCCCCGCCTTGCCGCTTTCAGACCCCTCTCCCCTCGCCAACAGGTGGCAGTGTGATGGTGCAGGCCGCGTCCAGTGCGCCGTCTCCCATACGCACTGCTGCCTCGCAGAGTCCGACCTCTCCCCGGGCGGTCCCCGGTCCCCGGCCTAGCCTACGTGTAGAACCGGTATCTTCCCGTGTACTCCCCACGAGCCAGTAGACGCGTTGAGCCCGTTCTAAGTGTCGGCTTGCAATGCCAGTTCCGCCCCCTGGGCCAGATGCATGCATATTTTGACTCCAGTCGTGTTCCCCGCATAGCGAACCCTGTCGAGTTCCTCCGCCTCCCCCTTCGGCTCGGACATTGCAGAGTGTCTGATGCCAGGCCTACATCCGTCGCTGACGTTGTCTGTTGGCTGGGGCCCATATGTCGTGACTCCTCTACGTGAGCGGTCCCATATGTATATTTTCCATGGTGTAAAACTCCCTATGGGCGAGTCCGTGTCTTTCCTTAGCAGAGCCAGCTCTGCTGTCACCTGTCAGATGAGTCTCCCCCTACCAGGCAGGAGCCATCCCAGAGACTCCATATGCGTACTGCCCCCGCGCAAGTCCATATGTGTATTCTCCACGTAAACTCCTCCCCCGCTGGGTAGGTAGTGGCCTCCGCAGCGTCCCTCACGGGTTCGCTTCCCCAGTGCAGTGTAGTTACTTAGTGGGTTTTGGTTATTGACAGTAACTCTTCTCTCGGCGTTTAGCTCGCCCCCTTCACCAACCATGTGGTGCAATGGGTGGCTGAGCTTGAGCTGAACACGGGAAGGGGTTTCGTAACTGTGGCGCTTTATTTGGGATCCCAATTCGTCGGTCACTACTGACGTACGTCTCCGTTCCCTCCTTCAGGGAACGTCTCGGTTAAATGTGTAAACCACGTTGCCATTAGGAGGGAACGGAGAGGTACGTGGCGTCGCCCCAGTTTCGGTAGCCTCGCTCTGTGCGGCCACCAGCTGTCTCCTCAGCGAAAAACAGAGTGCGATTGCATCTGCTTCCTATTTATATACACCTGTCGGAGGCGGTGCGCATTATGCAAATATCGCACGCCAATTCCATTGGCTTGTTTTTATTCCCTCGAAGTTGATAGGGCTCTCTAGCGATATCCCAATTCGTCGGTTACTACTGACGTACGTCTCCATTCCCTCCTTCAGGGAACGAGGGTTACACATGTAACCGAGACGTTTTGTATGCAAACATCAATGCCTTGAATTTTATGCGAGCAGCTATTGGTAGCCAGTGCAAATTGATAAACAGAGGTGTGACATGTATTCTTTTGGCTCATTAAAAATTAATCTTGCTGCCGCGTTCTGGATTAATTGTAAAGGTTTGATAGAACTGGCTGGAAGACCTGCCAAGAGAGCACTGCAATAGTCCAGCGTGGACAGAACAAGAGCTTGAACAAGGAGTTGTGCAGCATGTTTCGAAAGAAACGCCCTGATCTTCTTAATGTTGAATAAAACAAATCTGCAGGACCTGACAGTTTTAGCAATGTGGTCAGAGAAAGTTAGCTGATCATCAATCATAACTCCAAGGTTTCTGGCTGTTTTTGAAGGAGTTATGGTAATTAATTATAGTCAATTAATTGATTGTCAAATAATCGTTGAAAAACAATAAAACATAACAGAAGAAAAAACATTTTGTAGGCCCCTAAATATATTTATTAAACTTTTAATAAATTGATGTTAATTTCTATGTTTGATAATAAAGTTTCAGGATTTTTTAGGGCTGAATTTATTAGGGCTAGTTTTTTAATTAATAAAGCCATTATTTAGGAGTTCCTAAAATTAAAAAAAAAAAAGTAATCAAAAAAAAAAAACAATTTGGGAAAAAATAAAACATATTTCAAAGGGCCAAAATTGACCAACAACATTTTTGTCGAGCAGTAGAAAACATAAGTGCAGCACCATGCCTGTATACTAGCTGGCATAAACTGTGCATGTATTTGATCAAACTGTCCTTGACTGATTTTAATTATGAAATGGATCATAATCATACACTTGTGTAATGCAAGAAAGGAGATTCTTGTCAGAAGAGCAGCTATAATGTGATTACTGAAAATTATATTGTACCCCTAACATTATCATATGGACAACATGCCCTTAAGTAAATATACTATTCTTAGGGCTGGGCGATATTGCTGAAAACTGTATCACGATATAAGTGTTTCATATCGGTCGATATCGATAATCATTGATATTTTTATGACATATTTAAAATAAGGACCAGGAGAAAAATATATTACATTTAAACATTTTTATTTTAAACTTAAAGGATTAGTTCACCTCAAAATGAAAATTTCCTAATAATTTACTAACCCCAATGCCATCCAAGATATCCATGTCTTTCTTTCTTCAGTGGAAAAGAAATTAGGTTTTTTGAGGAAACAATAGCAACTGAGTTGGTTGCCATTGAAGTCCATTATATGAAGAAAAAATCCTGAAATGTTTTCTTCAAAAAAAACTTAATTTCTTTTCCACTGAAGAAAGAAAGACATGGATATCTTGGATGGCATTGGGGGTGCGCTAATGATTAGGAAATGTTCATTTTGGGGTGAACTAATCCTTTAACCTTCCACTGATTCATAGGTGTGATTAGACAAAAAAGCAGGAAAACATAAGGCGCAGACAGCATGTGTGATTATCCGGTAGTTAGGACATCGCACAAGTTTTATGTCAACACAGAAAACATTTCATCACTGGATAGGTTTATGTCTGCTGAATGTGCTGAACGCTTTTCAGAGAAGATAAGGCAACGTTATTTTAGTACAATTCTCACCCAGCGGTAATTCAGGAAAAAAATCTCTGATTGCTTAATGTGAAACATCGGTCTTCCGACCAATCATCGTGTCAATTCTCAATTGATTTTGATGGTAATATCAATTTTGATTAATATGCGTGAGGGAGGGAGGGAGAGCAAGACAGTTTGTAGACTGTGAGAGTGTGCACGCGAGGCCGGAGGAGGATCTCTCTCTCGCTCTCTCTCAGTAACATGCGCGGATGTCTGTCAGAATTGGCGCAGCAGTCAGTCATCTTATCTACATCACTCACTGAACAAATAAGGCTTTCCACTTATCACTCCACGCCGGTTCTGTTACTGAAGAATCCAACACGAGACAACGATATGGCGCAACCAAACTGTTTCATGATTGGCTGGTTGCGCATCACTCCCTACGTTGCTAGGTTACCAGAGGGCGAGTGCCTTTGTTCATGCAACCAAACCTGCTTCGCAACCTCTGGTTTCTTCCGACGAAGAAAAAAAAAATCGAACGTTTTATCGAACACTTTTTTTATTGACACCCATTACATGTCTATCGCGATACATATTGTTATCATTTTATCGCCCAGCCCTAACTATACTTACTTGCTTCTTGCATTGGGTATGGGGAGCGTTTTTCATCTTGTTTAGAGCTGCTGGACTGTCGATCAACAGGTGACCCAGATTGTCTGGGTTCTCCATCAGAATGTTGTCTGGTCTGGTTTTTTGATATGGCCTCCTTAGTTTGCACAGGGGCTACAAGAATCAGAAACTAAGTTCACATGTTAAGACAAATGCTTCAGCTAGCTAAGGTAATTTTTTTGGATAAATCATTTATCTAATTGATTAATAATAATTAATAATGAGACAAGTGCGAGTTTCGTAAAACTCTGAATATGTGCAAGTCTGACTCTTCAAGTCTTTACTTTAGCAAGAACTGTGGTGGTGTTCTTTTCTAAAATTAAGTAAATATAGACCTGCAAACAACAACATTTTAGAGAACATACAGCGTTTTCCTCATCAAAGGGAAGGAGCTGAAGGGTCAAAATTACTCAATACACAATATTTCACTATGGGTATGAACAGGGCTCCAAACTAAAAAATTGGCTCCTATAAGAAAAAACTTAGGAGCCAAATAATTTTTTTTTAGGTGCCACAGAATAAACGTGTTTTATTTATTTTACGATTATTATTATTTATTTTTTTACATTGTAACATTTCAATCATACTGTCATGTGTTTATGTCTCATCTTTTCTTGACTTTATAAGCATTTTAATCCATCTTGTAGATGACCTGGGAACTATGGGTTCACTTAAAGTGGGAACTAAATGTCTTTTCCAGCTTGAAATTTACAGTCACAAAGAATTGTTCATTACACAGAATCTGTACCAGTATCATGGAGCATAAGCATCACTTGGCCACCGAGTGTAGCTTGGGCTCCTCCTACCTGAGACATTTCAGTAAGTTGTACTGTAGGCTCTCTTATAAAATAGCCTACCTTTTGATGTTAAATCATGTTCACTATGTACTATATTAGTAAAGAGAAAGATTAAATGGGTTCCCTTTCCCTTGAACTGAGGCGATAAAGCGACCGCGCCTGCCCCATTAAGGAGCGCCAAAACTGTATTGTTTAAATTTCGTTACGAATTCTGAATAATTTCAAAGCTGGTACTTTTTATTAAAAAGTGACAAAGCACAGAGCTTTTTGCGATTACTGCACGGCAGCTGCACTTCAAATAATGAAGTTCATGCATTAAAAGAACACAGACCAAGATCTTGTTTAGAAGAAGCCATACTAGTAATTATTATAAACGCCAATATCCACACAGCTGACAGCTTTACCTGTTCTAGTTTGTTCAAGTTGTGCACGAAATAGACGCTGTATTTTCTGCACTTTCCCTTCTTATGTCTCCGTCATTTCTCTCTAGCTGCACAGCGGTGCTGCGTTTATCAGACTGTGTGCGTCAGCACTGATGTGCAGCACAGAAGAGGACTGTCTGAACCTCTCTTTTTCCACTAAAACTTTGATGTGCATCGCCTCAGTTTAATACGTGAACATAACAAAAGATTTGATCTCAAAACAATTAAGAAAAAAGGCATTACTTTCAAATTGTTAAGTCATAACTGTAAATATATACCAAGATAGCAATAACACTCGGGCTGATTCTGGCTGAAATGCGTCTCTGTCGGTTCAGTCTCGGCATCGGTGAGAAGATAATGGGCCAGAGCCACGCCGACTCTACAGAACACTTCTGACTGACAGACGGCTTTTTCCCTATGGGCTGATCTCGTGTGTATTAACCTTCGGCCCGAGTTTGTTTTATCACAGACAGGGCGCTGCTAGAATTAAGCAAATCATCCGCCTGAGAAAACTTTTTCAGCGGTTAAATCCTGAGGAGCTTTTGGTGAGTAGTCGCCACTGGCGACCTAAGCAAAAACGTCACTCGCAAATTAATATTTATGGTCGCAAATGCAACTGTTTTAGTCTCAGTTTGGAGCCCTGAATCACTTTCAAACTAAATATTTCTGAAATTGAATTTAGGACTTAAATAAGGACCTGAAGAAACCTTTTTTGTCTAAGATTAGACTGAGGTTGGAAGTAATAGGATTGCCAACCCTGTGCTGTTGAAGTCTGCTTTTTTTGAAGTGGCAATGGAGAGCCAGAGCTTGATCCACTGGATGAAACAGAAGATGTAGAGCTTGCATTGGAGAGCTTGCACACCTTCCTTGGAGCAACAGGAAGTTCTAGCTCTGCTGACAAAATATTTTACTGCTTATTTAATGTAATAAACTTTTAAAGCAAAGATAATGCATAAGACAGATAAAAAGATCATCTTTTTTTACTTTTTTTTTTTTGCTGCCCCCCATACTCTATTGACAAGTAGTTACCCTGTTACATGTATAAAAAAAAAAAAAATAGAAATACTAACCTTCATTACTGTTAGGAAGCTGACGATTTCCAAGGTTATCTTCTTCTTCGAATTGTGGATCAGTGTCACAACTATGATCTGATTCAAGAGACAGATATAAACAGAAATTGTGTTCAAGCAAGAAAAATATACATTTTCAGTGATTGTGACTGAAAGTTGTGGGAATGTATAGTTATGTACGCATCCTTTCTACTGCTAAATTTCCATCATCCCTTACTCTCCTACCAGAAAGAACATTGGAGGAAGCAAGTGGTGGAAAAGTAGAAAAGTTAATAACAGAATAAAGAGAAAAAAACAAAAAACAGAAATATTCCAGTCACTGGAATACTGGAGAACTTTCAATTAAACTGATAATTTTAAATGGACAAATTGAAACCATATCTGCTTTTGCAAGAGTTTGAAACAAGAAATCTGAACTTGACATGCTTATGGCCATCTTTACACTTTAGGTATACAAGGACCACAAAAGATGTGTTAAATAACTTTGAGGCGCACAGCAGTATACTATATATATTCACATCGCTGCCTTTCATTTACATTAACTGCAATGTAAACCTACAGAGCCTGAGCATTTGAGATTGAGGATCATGGGAATCATTTTCAGCCTCCAATTCACAGGCTTTCAAGCAGAAAAAAAAAATCAACCAGCAATATAGCATATTTTTCTCAAATTGTAAATGACTGATAACTGCAAAGTAAAAGGCATACCTGTCAAACAGTCTTCAAATTTCTTTGATATTTTTCTTCTTTTTGCTTCCAGTGAACCTTCTTCAGCTTCTGTACTACTTGTGAGTTCACAGTTGTCACACTCTTCAAAGTAATCTATAAATCAAAAATAATGTAAAGAATGGCAAAGCAAAAATGTTGTCAGTGAATAACATTCATATGGCAGGTCAATTATTAACATGCACATAATAGATGTAATGTGTAAAATTACCTACCAGATCTCATCTTCTCTTTCACAAGTGGAAACTTTCTCCAACTATCAGATGGTGGCCGTTGTTCCTTCAAATATCTTGTTGCATTTGCAACATTTGGCCAGTACAATAACATGTTCTTTGGGTCCACCCAGCTGTCTGGCACCGTCCCTTCCTCTTGCCTTTTCTTCTCTTGCCACACTGCCCTTACCCAAGCCATCCTGAAACAAATACTACTGACATAAATAAAAAATAAATTTAAAAAATAAATAGAAATAAATATATAGATAAATCAAAATTAATATCAAGTTATAATATTAAGGCACCTATAAAGTAAAACAGTTTAAATAACACATATAAAATAGGGATGTGCACAAGAAGTTAAACCTTTCTGTTATTAATCACAGGTGAAACAAATGTTATATATTTCACAATAAATTTATTACATAAGGAAAACTAATGTAAATTCAAAATGCTTTTTATACAGTAATTATTATTAATTCACACTATATAGTAATTACCCTTTTTTAGTCTTTTCGCTCCATGCTGTGCAATAAAGGCATAAGTACATATCCTGTTTTGAAGGGTAGACAAGCCACTTTACGGTGAATTTCATCAACATCAAGAAGCCTGCGACGTTTCTGGACTCTCTCCAAGTTTCTAATATATACAACATTAATAAGCTTGGAGTCACAAGGCACTGTAAAAAAGCTTTCCATGTTTTTTTGGGAAATGACATCACATAACAAATTGCCATCATCACGTTTTTCTTTAACAAAGGCAAAGTCTTCATTGTGCAAGAGGAAGCATCCATTTCTCTTCTTTTCCGAAACAAAATGCCAACTTTTGTTTGACACCTTGTTTCTGTGGCTTTCTGCCCTCTCTTGTTCACAAAGTCTCTTTGCGACTTGACTGATGGGATTTTTGGCATTTCTCACTAGTTTCTTCAGAATTTGCAGATGATTTTCAAAAGGAAATGCAGATATGTCATTGAGAGAACACATGAAATGTCTAGAGTCATCTGACAGATGTTTCAAGTTATGAACATTATACACCAAAAAAATTGGTGTGTAAATGTGCTTCGATTTTTCAACAAAATAATCTAAAAGTTGTTTAGCATAGTCCATGTAAGCTGAACGCTTCGTCTCACAGGTGTCCAAAAGGATTGATACAGCTACTGTTAGGCAGAGAAAGTGTTCATAAACATCCTTGTGTAACACTTTTTTCAGAACTACAGGTCCAGTGTATAGAAGGAATTGCCGCAGCTCTGTGGCTTTCCACCGATCTAAATCTGTTAAGGGTCTTGGTTGGCGAGCAAATTCACTAGGTAGCTTTCCAGATAAAGACACAAGAAGATTTGAAATCTCTCCCACTTTTCTATGTGACAGTCTACATTCAGGTGGTCCTTTTCTTAAAAAGCACAGCAGTCTTTTTACAACTCCAAGACATACAAGATGCATATAATCAAGAGGAAAACCTGTTACACATCTTATTCCCACATTAAGTAAAGGGGATACTCCAACATGATGATTAACATAAAGTCCATTAGAGAAATCTCTATCGGTTCTTAATGGGTAGTCTCCCAGGAGCACGACTCTTTTGTTCTTATACTCTCCCTTAATTGTGCATCTTTCACAACAATCATATCCAGTGTGTCCTTTTATACATTTTAAGAATGCTCGAGCTGGAGCATCACAAACAAAGGCTTTGATGCACACATGGATTTCTTGGCCATTCAGAGTGATAGGCTTTCTCTGTAGTTCTTTGTATTCAGCTAAAAAGTCTTCAAGATAATCATCAACAGAGTTAGGTTTATGTTCACCACAAAAAATGGCAACTATAAATGGTTCAAAGTCACTGAAACGACAGATGATTGGCCATAACTGGGAATTAGATGACTTGAAAAGAGGAATTCCATCTATGTTCACTAACAGGTCCACAGAGTTTGAACTTTCTAAATACTTGATGTTCCGATCAAGAATTTTCACAACAGAGCATTCAATACCAAAGTAGGTATACTGTCCACCACACCTGTCTTCTATCTGGATTTGACGAGGTGTTTTCAATAATGTCCTAGAATCCTTCGGTACTTCTAAACCTTCATCCTTCAAAATACCAAGCAATTCATTAATTTGGCTTCTTCCACATTTACTTCTTGTAGCCCAGGAAGCAAGCTTTTCTTGAAAGGTTACTTCATCCTCTTTTGCAGATTCTACACCTTGTTCAGAATCAGTTGACACATAATCTTTGTATCCAAAATCTGAATCTGTATCACCAAGTTCATCTGATTCTTGTGAAGTACTGTTGTCCTCTGTTGCAAAATTTTCACCACCATTTACATCACACTCATTTGGATTATCCAAATTGTCATGGCTATCATCTTCGCTAGTACATTCCAGTGCAATTTTAGCAGCTTCTGTGCGAATTTTTCTCCAACGTTTAAGATAAGACATGCAAAATGTTCTGCACAAAAAGACAAGCCCAATGTCAAACACCAGATTACATTAAATATTAATTTCATTAAATTCAATTAAATTCAACTGCTAGCTAGCAACTGGACAGTGCAAAATGATAGGCTAACAGAAGAGCACACAAGAAAACCCACCATGAGTGATAAGGTTACAGAAGAATCAGATTAACTACCTTCAATCTATTAATATTTTTAATTTAATTAATGTAATATATTAATTTATATTAAAACATCGGTGTTCTAGCGGCTCATTTATAAGTGAACAAAAAAATATAACGTTACCTTACAACGATACGGCTTCTTCAGACCATGGCAAGGGGATAAATGCAAAACAAAGCAAAAACAAAACAAATGTTATAACCTCATATTTCATAGCTCCACAACATCTAAAATCACACAATATCAAATACTAATAATAGATCTCAGTGATAAACTTGAACCCTAAATATGAAACTAGATCTTATAGTAGAAAAAGCTGTTTTTGCTTAAAAGGTTTTTTTTTTTTAAAAAAGGAGAATGTGTAGAAATCTGACAGTTATAACGGAGATAGCTTACTCCAAAATTAATCAAATGTTTGATTGGAAGTGGATGTCTTGGATTAAACGACTTGAACGTTACAGCAGAATATTACATCTGCATAACTAATGCGCTTGAAAAAATAGAAAGGAAAAAAGCATCAAATCGAACGAATTTCATGATTAAAAGCTTAACGTACATTATCCGGAAGAATTGTTAAAACAAGCAAATATAATAATGAAAAACCTACGTTTTAAGTTTAAACTTTATTTAAAATGTTTTTCTAACGGCTAACGTTAGATGGCTGTAATGACTTAATGTGGATTTTTATTTCAGGAATATCCCATTTTCTATTTAATAAGCTTTACCCATCGTCTTACATATAAACACGTCGATGTATTCTTTTCAATAACGTTGATGTATTACATGTAATATCATTAGGGTGTAATAAACACTTTTACATCATACATAATCAAATTTCCAGATATACTCACCACACTTGAAGCTGGCTAAGTGCACTGCAGGCCTCCTGATAAATTGATTCCCCCAAAAAGACCGCCAAGAGTCGCAAAATGGCGCAATAGCGCGGCATCACCGTGTTTACGTGATGGCTTGGGCATGGGGTCATGGGGGTTTGCAATTTATAAAAAAAAAAAAAAAAAAAAAAAAAAACTATATATATGAGATGATAACAATTCATAAAATTCAATTTGAATATGTGGCTATCCACAAAATCCATACACTGCAAAGTTGAACCATCATCATTGATGGATAAGATCGATATTAAATGATTTCTAATTTTAAATTTTTAACTAAAATGTACTTGTGTGTGTATATTTATATATATATATATATATATATATATATATATATATATATATATATATATATATATATATATACAGGTCCTTCTCAAAAAATTAGCATATTGTGAAAAAGTTAATTATTTTCCATAATGTAATGATAAAAACTAAACTTTCATATATTTTAGATTCATTGCACACCAACTGAAATATTTCAGGTCTTTTATTGTTTTAATACTGATGATTTTGACAGCTCATGAAAACCCAAAATTCTCAAAATATTAGCATATTTCATCCGACCAATAAAAGAAAAGTGTTTTTAATACAAAAAAAGTCAACCTTCAAATAATTATGTTCAGTTATGCACTCTTGGTCATGAATCCTTTTGCAGAAATGACTGCTTCAATGCGGCGTGGCATGGAGGCAATCAGCCTGTGGCACTGCTGAGGTGTTATGGAGGCCCAGGATGCTTCGATAGCGGCCTTAAGCTCATCCAGAGTGTTGGGTCTTGCGTCTCTCAACTTTCTCTTCACAATATCCCACAGATTCTCTATGGGGTTCAGGTCAGGAGAGTTGGCAGGCCAATTGAGCACAGTAATACCATGGTCAGTAAACCATTTACCAGTGGTTTTGGCACTGTGAGCAGGTGCCAGGTCGTGCTGAAAAACAAAATCTTCATCTCCATAAAGCTTTTCAGCAGATGGAAGCATGAAGTGCTCCAAAATCTCCTGATAGCTAGCAAAACACAGTGGACCAACACCAGCAGCTGACATGGCACCCCAGACCATCACTGACTGTGGGAACTTGACACTGGACTTCAGGCATTTTGGCATTTCCTTCTCCCCAGTCTTCCTCCAGACTCTGGCACCTTGATTTCCAAATGACATGCAAAATTTGCTTTCATCCGAAAAAAGTACTTTGGACCACTGAGCAACAGTCCAGTGCTGCTTCTCTGTAGCCCAGGTCAGGCGCTTCTGCCGCTGTTTCTGGTTCAAAAGTGGCTTGACCTGGGGAATGCGGCACCTGTAGCCCATTTCCTGCACACGCCTGTGCACGGTGGCTCTGGATGTTTCTACTCCAAGGTCTGGAATTGGTCCTTCTCCACAATCTTCCTCAGGGTCCGGTCACCTCTTCTCGTTGTGCAGCGTTTTTTGCCACACTTTTTCCTTCCCACTGAGGTGCCTTGATACAGCACTCTAGGAACAGCCTATTCGTTCAGAAATGTCTTTCTGTGTCTTAGCCTCTCGCTTGAGGGTGTCAATGATGGCCTTCTGGACAGCAGTCTTACCCATGATTGCGGTTTTGAGTAATGAACCAGGCTGGGAGTTTTTAAAAGCCTCAGGAATCGTTTGCAGGTGTTTAGAGTTAATTAGTTGATTCAGATGATTAGGTTAATAGCTCTTTTAGAGAACCTTTTCATGATAACCCAAAATTCAAAAAATTTGCATTTCATGAGCTGTATGACAAAATCATCAGTATTAAAACAATAAAATGTCATGATTGATCACAGGAAGCAAATGCAAGTTAACTGGTTTATTATGAAGAAGACAGAATAGCACACAGTCACTGAATAGGCAGGCCTCTGGTGACGCAGGGATTGAGATGGTCGGCTGGTGATGCGTGGCTGTGATGAGAAGTGCTGGTGAAGTAATCCAAGGTCCAGACATAGAACGAGAACACGAAGAACACCGAACTGGAACAGGTGAAAACACGACTAGAACTCCGGGCAGGAACAGGACGGAACAACACAGCACAGTACACCAAACAACGATCTGACGGGGAAGAAGAGAATGAGGTGAGCTTATAAGGGGTGAGAGAATAAGCAGCAGCTGGTGAGGTGATGACTTGCAGCTGGTTCCACTGATGAGCCACGTGGCCTGGACAC
This sequence comes from Chanodichthys erythropterus, assembly GCF_024489055.1. Classification (NCBI taxonomy): domain Eukaryota; kingdom Metazoa; phylum Chordata; class Actinopteri; order Cypriniformes; family Xenocyprididae; genus Chanodichthys; species Chanodichthys erythropterus. Next base: position 26,442,785 of record NC_090228.1, read on the forward strand.
ACACACACACACACACACATACACGCCCACTGCTGTCACAACACAAAACACGCGACAGAAAGGAAACAATGCATCTGCGAACCGTGACATAAAAGACCTGAAATATTTCAGTTGGTGTGCAATGAATCTAAAATATATAAAAAGTTTAATTTTTATCATTACATTATGGAAAATAATTAACTTTTTCACAATATGCTAATTTTTTTAGAAGGACCTGTATATATAAATTCCAAGTAAAAAGCAGCAATCAATCTGATTAGCTATTTTATTTAAAAAAATAATAATAATATAAAGAACAGACCAAATTAAAGAGCAAAAAAATTAGTTATACGTTGCATTAAACATTAATTACAAGACTCTACAATAAACAGTAGTAATGTTTGCATTGTCTTCATGCACTTACTGTACTTTCCAACACATATATCAACAAGTTTATGTTGTTATAAGCAATGTTTCCAGCCCAGAATCGACTAATCAATAATAACTGTTTTGATCATCTTGTCTTAACAGGTTTGGGCTAAGTGTTTGAATTGCATTATATTGTAAACAAGATTTGATATTAATTAATAATAAACATTATGGGTCAAAATAAAGTCATAACACAAAACACATTGTAGGGTATAGTGTCAGACAAAAAAAAAAAACCTTCTGTTTACTGTCAAAACTGCCAAGTGCCAATCCATTGACAACAACACAGTTGGAAATTCATATTTCATTCCTGATAACTGTTGTCAGCTATGACCATTGAAAATGACAAATGAATGATGTAATATTCACTTATCACTAAAACAACCTCTGTTTTGTTTTAGATGACCTAACCTTTATGCCCGATCAGAATTCGGTCTGCAATCCTTTTTGTGAATTTCCTTTGTGCATAAATGCTGCCTCCAGAATCATTACCTGAAAGGTGAGGCTGTCCACAATTACAAATGTGATATTTATTTTATACAACAACCTCACTATAAATCTGAGCGGTCTTTATTTGACTTGATTTGATGAACACTTTTCATCAACAAACAAAATCTTCTAATCTCATGAACAAAAGTACACTGTAAATTGACATTGGTTAGAGACATTATGTTACGTCCACACAATTGTAAGTTAATGTTGGCTTGAGACATTGACTTGAAGTTGATTTTTTGTTACTTTACTTGATGACTAAATGTCAGTGTTTGACATTAATTTGATGTTGGCTTCAGATGTTGGCTTCAGTTTGAATTTCAGTTAGTTAATACTACAACCTTAAAACCAACACGATGTCTAATGTCAAGTCATTTTGGAATTTGAAATTGTTCGGGAATTACCATTATGATGGTAAGAAGTCGTTGGGTTTTGGTTGCCATACCTGATGACTAAATATTATTATTCAACGTCAAAATTGACGTTGACTTGAGACTTTGGATTTTGGTCACCATACCGACTAACTACTTGCCAGTATTTGATGTCAGTTTCACATTAATTTTAAATGTTGGCTATATGTTGGATTTTGGTTACTTTACAATCTAACCTTAAACCCACAAAATATCAGTGTCTAATGACATAAATATTGTACATCAAATTAACATTTTAGTATTAGACGTTGAACTGATATTGAATTTAGGTTACCTTGCGTCTCAACCAAGATGCAACCAAATATTGAATACTTATGACGTTGTGTGCTAGCTGGGTCTCTTTAAAAAAACAGACTATGCATTATTTGATGTAAAAGTCAGCTATATTTGTGTATAAGATGTTGATTCGATGTTAGATTTTGGTTAGTAAATGCCACAACCTAAAATAACAAAAGATCAATGTCTAATGATGTCATAGTTTGACGTAGAGTAGACGTTACCACTTTGACGTATAGAAGACGTTGGGTTTTGGTTGCCATACCTGACGACTAAATGTCAATATTTGACGTCGGCTTAAGACGTTGATTCGATGTTGGATTTTAGTTAGTTAATACCACAACCTAAACTAACAAATGATCAACGTCTAATGATGTTACAGTTTGACGTTGAATAGACGTTACCACTTTGACGTAGAGAAGACGTTGGGTTTGGTTGCCATACCTGATGACTAAATGTCAGTATTTGACGTCAAATTGACGTTGGCTTAAGACGTTGATTCGATGTTGGATTTTAGTTAGTTAATACCACAACCTAAAATAACAAAAGATCAACGTCTAATGATGTTAGAGTTTGACGTTGAATAGACGTTACCACTTTGACGTATAGAAGACGTTGGGTTTTGGTTGCCATACCTGACGACTAAATGTCAATTTTTGACATCAAATTGACGTTGGCTTAAGACGTTGATTCGATGTTGGATTTTAGTTAGTTAATACCACAACCTAAAATAACAAAAGATCAACGTCTATTGATATTAGAGTTTGACGTTGAATAGACGTTACCACTTTGACGTATAGAAGACGTTGGGTTTTGGTTGCCATACCTGACGACTAAATGTCAGTATTTGACGTCACATTGACGTTGGCTTAAGACGTTGATTCGATGTTGGATTTTAGTTAGTTAATACCACAACCTAAAATAACAAATGATCAACGTCTAATGATGTTAGAGTTTGACGTTGAATAGACGTTACCACTTTGTGACGTATAGAAGACGTTGGGTTTTGGTTGCCATACCTGACGACTAAATGTCAATTTTTGACGTCAAATTGACGTTGGCTTAAGACGTTGATCCGATATTGGATTTTAGTTAGTTAATACCATAACCTAAAATAACAAAAGATCAACGTCTATTGATGTTAGAGTTTGACGTTGAATAGACGTTACCACTTTGACATATAGAAGACGTTGGGTTTTGGTTGCCATACCTGACGACTAAATGTCAGTATTTGACGTCACATTGACGTTGGCTTAAGACGTTGATTCGATGTTGGATTTTAGTTAGTTAATACCACAACCTAAAATAACAAATGATCAACGTCTAATGATGTTAGAGTTTGACGTTGAATAGACGTTACCACTTTGACGTATAGAAGACGTTGGGTTTTGGTTGCCATACCTGACGACTAAATGTCAGTATTTGACGTCATTTTGATGTTGGCTTAAGACGTTGATCCGATATTGGATTTTGGTTAGTTAAAACCACAACCTAAAATAACAAATGATCAACGTCTAATGATGTTAGAGTTTGACGTTGAATAGACGTTACCACTTTGACGTATAGAAGACGTTGGGTTTTGGTTGCCATACCTGACGACTAAATGTCAGTATTTGACGTCATTTTGATGTTGGCTTAAGACGTTGATCCGATATTGGATTTTGGTTAGTTAAAACCACAACCTAAAATAACAAATGATCAACGTCTAATGATGTTAGAGTTTGACGTTGAATAGACGTTACCACTTTGACGTATAGAAGACGTTGGGTTTTGGTTGCCATACCTGACGACTAAATGTCAGTATTTGACGTCACATTGACGTTGGCTTAAGACGTTGATTCGATGTTGGATTTTAGTTAGTTAATACCACAACCTAAAATAACAAATGATCAACGTCTAATGATGTTAGAGTTTGACGTTGAATAGACGTTACCACTTTGACGTATAGAAGACGTTGGGTTTTGGCTGCCATACCTGACGACTAAATGTCAGTATTTGACGTCATTTTGACGTTGGTTTAAGACGTTGATTCGATGTTGAATTTTAGTTAGTTAATACCACAACCTAAAATAACAAATGATCAACGTCTAATGATGTTAGAGTTTGACGTTGAATAGACGTTACCACTTTGACGTATAGAAGACGTTGGGTTTTGGTTGCCATACCTGACGACTAAATGTCAGTATTTGACGTCATTTTGATGTTGGCTTAAGACGTTGATCCGATATTGGATTTTGGTTAGTTAAAACCACAACCTAAAATAACAAAAGATCGACGTCTAATGATGTTAGAGTTTGATGTTGAGTAGACGTTACAACTTTGACGTATAGAAGACGTTGGGTTTTGGTTGCCATACCTGACGACTAAATGTCAATTTTTGACGTCAAATTGACGTTGGCTTAAGACGTTGATCCGATATTGGATTTTAGTTAGTTAATACCACAACCTAAAATAACAAATGATCAACGTCTAATGATGTTAGAGTTTGACGTTGAATAGACGTTACCACTTTGACGTATAGAAGACGTTGGGTTTTGGTTGCCATACCTGACGACTAAATGTCAGTATTTGACGTCACATTGACGTTGGCTTAAGACGTTGATTCGATGTTGGATTTTAGTTAGTTAATACCACAACCTAAAATAACAAATGATCAACGTCTAATGATGTTAGAGTTTGACGTTGAATAGACGTTACCACTTTGACGTATAGAAGACGTTGGGTTTTGGTTGCCATACCTGACGACTAAATGTCAGTATTTGACGTCATTTTGATGTTGGCTTAAGACGTTGATCCGATATTGGATTTTGGTTAGTTAAAACCACAACCTAAAATAACAAAAGATCAACGTCTAATGATTTTAGAGTTTGACGTTGAGTAGACGTTACCACTTTGACGTATAGAAGACGTCGGGTTTTGGTTGCAAGACCTGACGACTAAATGTCAGTATTTGACGTCAATTTGACGTTGGCTTAAGACGTTGATTCGATGTTGGATTTTGGTTAGTTAAAACCACAACCTAAAATAACAAAAGATCAACGTCTAATGATGTTAGAGTTTGACGTTGAATAGACGTTACCACTTTGACGTATAGAAAACGTTGGGTTTTGGATGCAATACCTGACGACTAAATTTCAGTATTTGATGTCACTTTGACGTTGGCTTAAGACGTTGATTCGATGTTGAATTTTAGTTAGTTAATACCACAACCTAAAATAACAAAAGATCAACGTCTAATGATGTTAGAGTTTGACGTTGAATAGACGTTACCACTTTGACGTAGGGAAGACGTTGGGTTTTGGTTGCCATACCTGACGACTAAATGTCAATTTTTGACGTCAAATTGACGTTGGCTTAAGACGTTGATCCGATATTGGATTTTGGTTAGTTAAAACCACAACCTAAAATAACAAAAGATCAACGTCTAATGATGTTAGAGTTTGACGTTGAATAGACGTTACCACTTTGACGTATAGAAGACGTTGGGTTTTGGCTGCCATACCTGACGACTAAATGTCAGTATTTGAAGTCATTTTGACGTTGGTTTAAGACGTTGATTCGATGTTGAATTTTGGTTAGTTTAAACCACAACCTAATATAACAAAAGATCAACGTCTAATGATGTTAGAGTTTGACGTTGAGTAGACGTTACCACTTTGACGTATAGAAGACGTCGGGTTTTGGTTGCAAGACCTGACGACTAAATGTCAGTATTTGACGTCAATTTGACGTTGGCTTAAGACGTTGATTCGATGTTGGATTTTGGTTAGTTAAAACCATAACCTAAAACCAACAAAATATCTATGTCAAATGACGTCGGTATTCGACGTCAAATTAATGTTGTTATTAGACGTTGGATTGACATTGAATTTTGGTTACCAGACGTCGCGACCTAAATTTAACCAAATACTAACGTCTTATGACGTTCTGTGCCTGCTGGGTTGGTTTCCCATCACTATCTAATAGCTTCATATGAAATCATGAGATGAATGAGAACATTTCTGATAACTGAAAAAAGACAGTAGACTTACCATGGGCCTTTCTTCATAGGTCTTCAGGAAATAGGAAGAATATGAAGTCAAGTGGTGTCATCAGTGTGATTTTTTTTATTTATTTTTTATTATTTCAAACTAAGATTTTTGTTAATCAGTAACACCAGTGACACCTCCAGGGGACCACTACTTTAATTATATATTTTATAGTATTTATTTGGCTTTTCATGTATTTTAAATGGTAGAAAAATCTGTTTTTTACCTCAAAATAAAGCACTTTCCCTCTGTACAGGATTCAGGAGACAAGCCCTTCTGTGGTGTTTGGAATTCTATATAATTAATTAAAAAACAAATATTGCCACATTTATGGACTGATTGTAAAGTCTATATAAACTCTAACCAACAAAGATTTTGTAATTACAGTGTTGCTTTGGGCTCTGTTCTTTGTATTACTATTGTATTGCATTGTAATGTCTATCATGTCTGTCATGTGCGATTAGGGGCCATTATGCTCTATTTAAATGTCTGTTGTAGTTCCACTGGGAGACACTGGGTGGAGTGTGGGTTTAAAGGGATAGTTCTCCAAAAAATGAAAATTTGATGTTTATCTGCTTACCCCCAGGGTATCCAAAATGTAGGTGACTTTGTTTCTTCAGTAGAACACAAATGATGATTTTTAACTCCAACCATCTATAAGAGTCAAAAAAACACACACAGACAAATCCAAATTAAACCCTGTGGCTTGTGATGCACATTAATGTTGCACTGACAACGGAAGTGATGTCTTGCACTCACTGAAGTATAAGTGCAAGACATCACGTCCGTTGAAAGAGCGCCATCAGACCTCACTAACTGAATGCAGAAGGTAAGGCCCCGGGTATACTTCAGCTGTCTGCGTTCGTGCACCGTCTGCGTGACATTATTTTCGTCATGCGGAGGGCTCGCGGCCGGCCGCACACCTCATCTGCACGCAGCCTAAATTTTCGAGACCACGCGGACGGTGCAGGAAAGAAGAGTCCACTAGGTGGCAATACGCACAGTACCAGCTCGATGTGCAGTAGTCGTCGAAGAAGAGTGTGTAAAGAACGATTCAAAAATTAGACGAGTAAACTCAAAAGCATGCTTTCTCCATCGTTTTTGATTCCTGATCTCTTGGTGTATTTTCTGAACCATATTGCAATGGTGGCTGCACTATTTTTCTTCTCCGATCCTGCCTAGCGAATGTCCATTTGTCTGTTAATAGTATAGAAACAATTGAACTGCGCATGTGTCATCCGCGCGCATCCTCGGTTTAGTATACTTTGAAAGACGTGCGGATGTGACTGGACAACTGAGGGAGGTGAGTGGTGTGCTTAAAAGTCTGGTGTGATGAGGTGCTGATGGGGAGCTGGTGTGTGTGATTAGCTGATGGTGGAGTGAGTGCAGGTGAGGGCCAAGATGGGAAATGGAGTCCAGGACAGACGCAAGTGCTTCTGCTTTCCGTATTCTTCAAAAAGCTTGCACTGTATGTCCTACACCTTCACTTTTCAACTTTTGGAGCGAACACGGCTCTAGTTCTGTTTTTTTTTCCGTAAGTAGAATAGGGAAGGGTAGGACATACAGCACAAGCTTTTTGAAGAATACGGAAAGCAGAAGCATGTGCAAGCGATCATTTGTGTTTATAAAGCATATACATTTGTATTTTTGTAAAAAAAAAAAAAAAATACTAATCGTTTTGCTAGATAAGACCCTTATTCCTTGTCTGGTATCATTTAAAGCTCTTTGAAGCTGCACTGAAACTGTAATTTTTACCTTCAACCATATGGAGGCCATTGAAGTCCACTATAAGGAAAATAATCCTGGAATGTTTTCATCAAAAACCTTAATTTCTTTTCGACCAAAGAAAGAAAGACATCTTGGATAACATTTGGGTGAGTATATTATCAGGAAAATTTTATTTGAAAGTGGACTAATAGTTACGTTTTTTATATTGGAGTATTTTTGCCGCCTTTGTTTTCCTTGGATTTGCTTCTCAGTTCCATGCAATTTTAAGCTTTTCCTGGTTCATTACATGTTTTCTAGGCAACCTCTCTCATGATAATTCAGATTTGAAGAGTTGGTTTTAAATTAATCTGGTTTATTTTAATTCAGGACTCCATAGTCTTGGTTTTAGTAATCTGTACATAATCTGTGTTTCAGAAAGACATTTTTTAAACCACAATTAACTATTCTGGATTAATTCAAACCCTGTCTGGGAAACCGCCTCATTGGGACCAGATATTGGCCCACATTGGACTGAATGAATATGATGGTGAGATCACTGATTGGAAGCAGGAAAGTTTTTTTTTCTCTCTCCAGTGCATAGAAACACCAAACACTTTGGAATCTTTGAGCAGGACTTATTTCTAGGTAAAACTGTGTACTCAAAATGTGCCTTTGACTCTCATTTATATTGTAAACTATAGTTTAAATAAACTACAAAATAAACTACTTTGTCCTCACATTCTTCTCACATACCTGACTGAAAGGCTCATTATGCCGGTCATTGTCTCCTTGGGTGTGAATAACAGCATTATTCAGGATTATTCACACCTCCATGCATACTGTCCTGCTAAACAAAAAGTGTCTTACAAAATTTAATTCAATATATTGTTTTATGTGAATAAGTAGACAGGATGATTTTCACATAATTTTGAAGCAAAAATTCTAGGCTTCTACATTCACATACATGTTTCTCACATATTATGGTAGTCTAGTTCATGCTGAATACAGTGTAATGACACTTTTCCCATTAATGTTTATAACTTCTTCAGGGCCCATAAAATCCTCAGATCTCAGAGGGTTAAATATGTGGCACGTTATTCTCTGCATTAAAATGCTGTGTTATTTATTAATTATATTTTGAGTATTTTAATGTGATTAAAGTGTTTTTTATTCAATAGATTCTACATACAGCATGCATTGTGCAAAAGCATGAAATATGAGATGAATACCATTAACTATCTTGCGGTTATCTGAAAAATGTTATAAATGGTGCCAATGGGCGGTGTTGATTGTATTTTTGTATAAAATAGTTTAGACACTTGTAGTTTCTCTTGTTCTGTTTCACAGAGAAAGACAAAGAGACTCTGAACGACAAAAAAAGGAGGAGGCATAATGGCATCAGCATGTAAAGGTTAGTCTGAAACAACTGATTACGACACTCATAGACTACAGCTAATACTTAAGCTAATAATACTGATAATGGAATTATATACTGTGCTAAAACAGTCAGATAAATGGTCAGATAAAGGCTTATTAATGAAAGTTCCTTTCAAAAAAATTAATTGTATTAAAATGGCAGCTATAAAAAAGGTCAGTGTTGAGCAGCAAACAGGTATTTGAAGCTGCTGGTGTCTCTGGAGTCTCAAGAAGCTCTCCATGCAAGCTGGCAGTTGTGCGTAAAGATGCATTACAGCCACTCCAAACAAAACCTCACTAAACCTAAAAGTTTCACAATGTGTTTATGACAAGTGTTAGCAATACAATTTGATAAAATAATCTGGAAAAAGAAAATTATTTAGTTTTCCTTTAAACTAGTTACTGATTTAGTTAGAAGTTAGGTCACCTTTCAAAAGCAACATATTTATTACATTATTTCTATGAAACCAAATAAATGTGATTTCTTGTTGCATCGTTGCATTAAAAATTTCCAAGTGTCCAAATGGAACACTGATCACCATAATAGTGAGTTCAAACAAATACATTTTAGGAAAATCAACATCAATTTATGAAGTCAGCTTATGTGATGTTCTCTCAAATTTTACAGTTGTATTGACAATTAAACATTCAAGATGATTTTGGGAAATGAGTGAATGCAACAAAGATAACTGCAGAAGAGAAGGAAATTTTGCTTGACAAAATGGCACTCAAACCAATTAATCTTAAATTGGGGTTTCTGTGTAAACAGGGAATAGTATATGAATGGTACAGATTGCTAGATTTTTACAATCAAGACATTAAGTGAAGTTAATACAACAGTTGGATTTTACAGTGTAGTGCACCTCGAGGTCAGATTGCTGAGGTTTACTGCACTGTAAAATCACCATGTCAGTCACCATCCTTAAACCAAAGGAATGTGACACAGCCTGTTGCTCAAAAAGTTGTTTACCATCATTCACAATTTTTAAAAAGTTTGTATTCATACATCAGTTCTCCTGAAATGGGTGGTGTCATTGATTTGTTATCTAACCACAAAAGCTAAAAACAAACTTAATAAATCTATCCAGACGTGATTGACACTCTTGTTTTTGTGGTATACTTGCATGCAAGAGTTGTTCACTCACCTTCTTGACATTTTCAAAAGCATAGAGAATAAAAATTCTGATTAACTTTCCACTGCAAAATCATGATTTTACACAGCAAAACCCATTAAATTAGCTCTCATCAGAGTTTGAGACCATGTTCAAGAGTGTTAAAGTGTTGATATAAGTGTTGAAGCAGTGTTAAAGTCAATGAAATAACTGCGTGATAATTGAACATTATTGAAGACAACTGATGTTAACAAGCAGATTCAGTGAAGGAGAAAATCACAATTTGTAAGTCACCATTATGGTGGTTTACAGTGTTACAGTGTTTGCATTAGTTGGGCTCTTGACTTTTTAACATTACATTTTGTTCAGCTGTTTTAACTGAAATAACAGCCAGATGAACAAAGAGAAAATCTGATCAGGTGGTGTTGGTTATGTTTTGACATAATCATCATTCGACGTGAATCACCAGACTCATTTAGAGCCCAATCTCTGAGTTTAACTTATTGATTACAGCAGCACTGTGATTCTAAAGATTATGATCTAGAATTTTTCAATATAATCTAAAGGATTACTTTTAAAAAACCTTTCATTTAGACACACACAGACATCAAGAATCAGCCTGTGAATCTCAACAATGGTGACAATAAAAAAGCATTTTGCAGTGCATTCTGGGTGCCACCAACCAAAACTCATTCATGACGCCCTCATGCATTGCGATATGAAAATTATGAGCTGAATTGTCTTAGTAATTTCCTTTGTTCGTAATATTTTCTTTTATTTGTGCTGTTTTCATGTGACATTTTAGTAGCTGGTTTTCTAATGTTCAGAGTGGATCTGTTTGTCACTGTTGTTGAGATTCATACTTTGAATCTTGATGTCTGTGTGCCTAAAAGAAAGACTTTCTTCAGTTTTTTTTTTTTTTTTTTAATCAGAACAAGTTTTTAAGAAATCCTTTGGATTATATTGAAAAAGCTGGTACTTATGCCAAATGAGTTCAATGATTCAGATCAAATGATGATTATGTATAACCACACCGCCAGATAATTTTTTCTAATGTTCTTAACAATTGTAATTTTCTCCTCTAGTGATTCTGCTTGTTAAAATCGGGTGTCTTCAATAATGGTCAATCATCACTCAATCACTTAAAAGGTTACTTCACCCAAAAATGAAAACTGTTTCATTTATTACACACCCTCATGCTATTCTATAATCATGACCTTGTTCATTTTCAGAACACAAATTAAGATAATTTTGATGAAATCCAATGGCTCAGTGTGGCTTCTGTTGCCAGCAATATCACTGAACCTCTCAAGATCCAGAAAGGTACTAACATATTAGTATTTACATATTTAAATCAGTTCATGTGAGTACAGTGGTTCAACCTTAATATTATAAAGCAACAAGAATAATTGTGCACCAAAAAAAACAAAAACAAATGATTTTTCAAAAACATCTAGTGACAGCAATTTCAAAACACTGCTTCAAAGCTTTACGAATCTTTCGTTTCGAATCAGTGGTTTGGATCGTGTAAACAAACCCTTGCTTACTGAAATCATGTGACTTTGGCACTCCGAACCACTGATTCGAAAGAAAAGATTTGTAAAGCTTTGAAGCAGTGTTTTGAAATTAGCTGTCACTAGATATTGTTAAAAAGTACTTATTTTTTCTTTTTTTGTTTGGCAGACAAAAAGTTTTCTTGTTGCTTTATATAATTAAGGTAGAACCACTGTACTCATATCAACTGATTTAAATATGTCTTTAGTACCTTTCTGGATCTTGAGAGGTTCGGTGACATTGCTGGTAGTGGAGGCCATTGGATTTCATCAATTACATTATTTTCATTTTTGGGTGAACTAACTCTGACACAAATCCACCAAGGAGAAATGAAGTTCCAAGTGCCCAACCAAAGGGAACACTAATCACCATAATGGTGAGTTCGAACAAACACATTTTTAGGAAACTCAACATTCATTTATGAAGTCAGCTTGTGTGATGTTCTCTCAAATGCTTCAGTTGCATTGACAATTGAAGATTTCTATTGCAAATGCCTCTAAAAGCCCCTCAGTCAAAAATTATACTTAGTGTATGTTTTCTGCACATGCTTACTAAATCCCAGCCTCAGCTCAAACAGATGTGCAGGTACTTAGATAGAAACCTATACATAGGAGCCTAATAAAAATGCTAATTTTAAAATGTGAGACGGACATAGAAGCTTTTGCATCTGAAGTCTTTAATTTAACATTCAAGATGACTGGGAAACGAGTGAATGCAATAAGGAAAGATAACTGCAGAAGTGGAGGAAATGAGTGTAAAGTCTATAATTTTATTTTATTTTTATTTTTTTACTTGACAAAACTCAAATCAATGAATTAATCTTAAATTGGGTTTTCTGAGTAAACAAGGAATAGTATGTAAATAGAACAGATTACTAGTTAGAACAAGTTTTTTTTTACAGTGTAGTGCACCTCGAGGTCAGATTGGTGAGATTTACTGCACTGTAAAATCACCATGTCAATCACCATCCTTAAACCAAAGGAATGTGACACAGCCTGTTGCTCAAAAAGTTCACAATGTTTGTATTCATACATCAGTTCTCCTGAAAAAGATCATGCCATTGGTATGTAAACTAACCAGATAAGCTAAAAACTAACTTGAAAAAATCTATCCAGACGTGATTGACACTCTTGTTCTTGTGGTTTACTTGCATGCAAGAGTTGTTCACTCAGCCTTTTTGACATTTTCAGAAGCAGAGTGAACTGAGAAAGAATGCAATGACAAAAGAAATATATCATTTTTTTGTTTGTAGTTTATTTAGAATTTAATTAACTATATAAACAAGAGTCAAAGACACATTTTGATTACACAGTTATACCTGGAAATAAATCCTGTTCAAAGATATATGTGAACATCCCATTCCTGGCATTTGGTGTTTCTACACTGGAGAAAAAAAAAAAAAGAAAAGAAGAAAAAAAAAAAAGAAAAAACCTTCCTGCTTCTAGTCATTGATCTCAGTATCATAATGCATTCAGTCCAATGTGGGCCAATATCTGTTCACTATGACTCTCAAATCTGTGAGGTTAACGAAAAAAAACCCTCTGTAAGCATGTTGATAACAGGATCATATCAACTATTGTATTATGTCCACTCTTAACAGAAAACATGATTTTTTGTGATCTTGTCATGATGGGTGTTGTGGTATTCAATGCACGACGAAGGATATATCTTCAATGACATTTAATGGAGTACTATGAACAAGGAACAGGAAAATCACCAGGAAATCATATCAACAAACACCACATAATCAATACAGAACAAAGACTGGACTGAAACTGAACACTTAAATACACAGCAAACAAGGGGTTAATAATATCAGAAAGGCGATCAGCACATCCTTGAGCTGCACTGGGGTAAAACAGATCAGATTACAACTTCAGAAAGTAGCTATTCTGTCTGTTTTCGAAGCAATTGATGATAAAATTTTGGAAGAAACAGTACAGCACCTTAAAACATCAACCTGCGCCCTTGACACACTTCCCACATCTTTTTTCAAAAGCGTGTTTAACTGTTTAGAAGCAGATCTCCTAGAAGTGGTAAATGCCTCACTTCTCTCTGGGACTTTTCCAAAATCCCTGAAAACTGCAGTTGTTAAGCCCCTTCTAACACCATATTGAGCAACTACAGACCAATCTCAAATCTTCCTTTCATAGGCAAGATCATTGAAAAAGTTTTTAATCTTGAATGGATATTTTGACAACTTTCAATCTGGTTTCCGACCGCATCACAGCACAGAGACAGCACTCATAAAGATAATAAATGATATTCGCCTAAACACAGATACAGGTAAATTATCATTGCTGTTTCTACTCGACCTCAGTGCTGCATTTGACACTGTCGATCACAACATACTTCGTGACTGGCTGGAAAACTGGGTTGGGCTTTCTGGGATGGTCCTTAAATGGTTCAGGTCATACTTAGAGGGAGAGGTTATTATGTGAGTATCGGTGAGTATCAGAGTGGACATCCATGACACGCGGAGTCCCTCAAGGTTCAATGCTCGCACCCCTCCTGTTCAACCTATATATGCTGCCACTGAGCCAAATAATGAGAAAGAACCAAATTGCATATCACAGCTATGCAGATGACACCCAGATTTACCTAGCCCTATCACCTAACGACTACAGCCCCATTGACTCCCTGTGCCAGTGCATTGATGAAATTAAAAATTGGATGTGCCTAAACTTCCTTCAGTTAAACAAAGACAAAACTGAAATAATTGCGTTTGGAAACAAAGATGAAGTTCTCAAAGTGAACACGTACCTTCACTCTAGGGGTCAAACAACTAAAAATCAAGTCAGGAATCTTGGTGTGATTTTGGAGTCAGACCTGAGTTTCAGTAGCCATGTAAAGACAATAACTAAATCAGCATATTATCATCTAAAAATATTGCAAGAATTAGATGCTTTGTCTCCAGTCAAGACTTAGAGAAACTTATTCATGCTTTCATCACCAGCAGGGTGGATTATTGTAATGGGCTCCTCACTGGTCTTCCCAAAAAGACCATAAGACAGCTGCAGCTCGTACAGAACGCTGCTGCCAGGATTCTGAGCAGAACCAGAAAACATGAACACATCACACCAGTCCTCAGGTCCTTGCACTGGCTTCCAGTTGCATTTAGAATTGATTTTAAAGTACTGTTACTTGTTTATAAATCACTCAATGGTCTAGGACCTCAATACATTGCAGATATGCTCATAGAATATAAACCTAACAGATCACTCAGATCATCAGGATCAAGTCACTTAGAAATACCAAGGGTTCACTCAAAGCAAGGAGAGTCTGCTTTTTAGCTGTTACGCCAGCCGCAGCTGGAACCAGCTTCCAGAAGAGATCAGGTGTGCTCCAACAGTAGCCACATTCAAATCCAGACTCAAAACACATCTTTTTATCTATTGCTGATTGAGCACTGTGCTATGTCCGAACTGTTTGCATTTTATTTTATACGTATTATCTTTTTATTCTTTTTATTCCTTTTCCTGTTTTTATTTCATTTTTAATGTATTTTATATCTTTTATGTATCATCTTGCTATTCTGACTTTTAATGCATTTTAAATATTGCTGTCTGGTTGAGAAAGCTGGGAGAATTAGGAAGAAAGCATTGGTGATAAGGTTAAAATTTGGTACATTTGGATAAAGGGATAAACCATGGGGAAATTTGAGCTGAAGTGCATGGTTAAGATATCTCTGGATTACAGTCAGGACACTTTCCAAAGGGGAAATTTCCAAAGGGGAAATTTGAACTGCGTTGCATAGATAAGATATCTCCGGAAGGGGGGTTAGGGCTGTGTGGTGCAGTTTGAGGTGTCTTGGCAAAAGGGGAGATTGAAACTTTGTTTATCAGTTTGAAGTGCCTTAACAGGTAGCAGTCCTGTCGTGTGAGGAAGATCCATTCAGATCTGCTCTGATGGATAGATCCGTTTAGATCCACTCTGACGGATGACAACAACAACAAAATCTCCCTAAGAGTTCCTAGCTCATTTATCCAGATAGCAAAATTCTCTGTTTTTACTGTTATTTCTATTCCTTTTGTTCTATTTTTATTATTCTTCTTTATGTAAAGCACTTTGAATTACCATTGTGTATGAAATGTGCTATACAAATAAAATTGCCTTGCCTTGCCTTAATAAGACTAAATTAACAAGACACACAAGAACAAGAACTTAGGGCACTAATTAATCTGTAACCAAGACAACAAACTAAAGGCGGGAAACTGAACAAAGGGAGAAGTGACAAAAGAACATTTATTTGATCAAAATATCAATACTGGGAAATATTATCATTTAAAATAATGGCTTTCTATTTTATATACTTTACAATATAATATATTTCTGTGATGCAAAGCTTTCATCATTCATTGCAAACAAAATCTTCACTCGTGTGGCACTATATAGGCTATTTTACAGTAAACCCTTCATAATCTGTCCAAAACAGGCATAAAGAAATATTGTCTAAACATTCATATTGATATGACATTTTATGTATCTTATTTGTTATATTATCCAATCCTTTTAGAATTATTAGAAGCTGACTAATCTTGATGCATTTTTCTGAGCTGATGCGCTGCGAGCATTCACTCTCTATTGAATGTATCGCCTCAGAATTTGCGTTTGAAAGCTCTGTGCGCTACGTTGGCGTCAGTAATGAGATGACTCACGAACGCCTCACTTTTATTACAGATTACGTAAACAGAGAATGTTTGTTTTGCAGTATTTAAAACCTGATATTTTAACGTTTCTTTAGGCATATGTCTCATTTTTGTGTGATTAGTTACAGTTCATTTTCTGAGAACTATCAGAATGACTTCATTCAGAGAGAGACTGCGGCTCGCGCATCATGATAGTTATATTCGTCATTTTGTTTTTACTCTGAGTGAACACAAATAAAAGAAGACATTTCACAGATTAGAATGGTGTATAACTCTTAATTGTATTTTAAATCTCTTTTGCACTGGTAAGAATAAAAACGAGGTGGTAGCGCCGGCACGACAGCCGACTCGAGGGTGTTAATGAGATAATTAACTGATAACAAGAAGAATCACCAAAGGACAAAAGAACAGAGAACAGGTGAAATGCAAGAACTAGACGTCAAAAAAAAAAAGATATACAAGCTTTCATTCTGGTTTCTCAATGGATATATTTTCAACATGTGACAAAGATGTTGAAAAGACATCTTTGGGTCAACTTTGCTCAGTGGGAGAGCAAAATATGTTGACAAAAAGCATGAGTGAACAAGTGAAAGATGAAATAGCTAGGGCTGAAAAGCAGGCATGCTAGAATCATAGAAGCAACTGTAAATCTTCAAGAGCTTAGGTTAATAACATGAATTGTTTGACAGGTGATTCACAGGATCTGAGGATTGTGCTGCTGGGAGTGTCTGGAGCTGGAAAGAGTTCCATAGGAAATGTAATACTGGGTCGAGAGGCATTTGAAGTGAGTGGAACCAGAGAGAGTGAGATACAGGGAGGAAGAGTAGAAGACAGAAACATCTCCATCATCGACACTCCAGGATTCTTCAACACTCTACTGACTGATGAAGAGATGAAGAAGCAGATGATGAAGAGTCTGGATCTCTCTGATCCTGGTCCTCACGTGTTCCTGCTCGTCATCAACGTGGAGAACTTTGAGCAGGACGAGAGGAACGTTTTGGAGGAAATTGTGGAGAACTTTGGGGCACAAGCTTTGGAGTTCACCATGCCACTGTTAACTGGAGGAGAAAAAATGTCAAAAAGAGAATGGTGGACCTTTAAAGTTAGTACAAAATATCGGGATCTAGTCAAATACTGCATGGATGATTACCATTTGTTCAACAGTAAAACTGTGACTGATCCAAATAACATCACAAATCTTCTAGACAAGATTGATAAAATCAAACAGAATTATGACCAGGATTACAATGAGATTTACTTTAAGTACCAAATAAAAAGCAGACAAGAAAATCAAAAACAAGAGGAAGAAAATGACAAAGAAAAAGAACAAGTGAAACATAAAAAAAAATTATTCGAGGAAATTAAAAAAAAGCCTAAATTAGTCACAACAGATTATCTGAAATATCATGAAATGAAAAAAGTTGTGATAATGCAAGATAGAGTTCAACAAGAAAACAAGAAGAGAGAGGATAAAAAAATGAGGCTTCTGAATAATGTTAAAGGTGTGGCTTTAGTGGGAACAGGTGTGGCAGTGTGTGCAGGAGCAGCAGTTGCTGCAGGAGTAGTAAGTCCAGGTTTAATTGTCGTGGCAGCAGTAGCTGGAGGAGGCGCAGCACTGGTCTCTGTTGTTAGTGGAGCAACACTGTATGAAGCTTTCATTGCAGGAGCAGTAGCTGCTGGAAATACAGCACTGGCCTATTTTAATCCACAGTAAAATCGAATTAGTTAGACTTAAAATAAAAAACAAACAAACATGCAAACCGATTGGCTTAAAAAAATCGACATGAAGTGAAATAGGAATAGTATGTTGCACAAGAGATCTAGTAACTAAAGAAGAACTGTTGAGAGTACTTGATCATTTACTTTAGATTTACTCTCGACTAAGTACAGCTACACTGTAAAAAAAATACTGTAAACAATAGTCTACTGTTTTCCATTAAAACAGCAATATTCTGTGGAAAACAACGCATTCTGAGCAATATATGTCATTTTTGAGAAAGTAGCTTACTGCAATATACTGCGAATTAACAGCGCTCAAAGTTGACACTCTGACGCCCGTTTCACACTGCAAGCTTAAGCGGCGCGTGAGTAAAACTGCACAGACGTGCGAGTATTCACACTGGAAGCTTTTGTACAGCGTCACAGCAGCGGCTCCAAGCTATATATAAAGTGAGCATTTCTTTACAAAGACAGCTATAAATTTGTTTTATTAAGTTGGTCATTTATAAAATTGATAGTCTTGAAAGTTTGTTAACATGGGGAGGTGTACAACATTCGCATATTAATGTTAATAAATAAGCCTCGTGTCATCCGTTGCTGCACACGAATGAGGTAAGCTTTTTGTTTTACATCATTTGCCGCGTGCACGTTTACAAGACAGCAAACACGGCGAAAAAAGCCAGCAAACTCTGGTTTTATTTGGGTATGCTGCTGCCTATACATCTCTCTGTGTAATAACTAAAATAATGTTTATATATCTTATTTTCTGGCTAGTTTACTTTAGTTTTTTATAATAAACCATACTTTAACCCAAACTGAATAATTAAAAACAAGTTTAATGGGTAAATCTTCACTAAATATTTTTGATTCTTAATTTTTTTTTCTGTCATACTCAAATTCTTGTTAAAACACATTAGACATGCTTATTCTGCGCATTTGAACACTTTTTGTGTGAAATTATATTGATTTTGCCCATCAAAAGTGTGCTTTCACTTTAATTAAGCGTCAGCAGCAGCAAAAATAGACTTAGCGCTGAAACTCCCGCTTCACTGCTGCTTACACGCTGATCCTGCTGCCTGTGTGAATGCATCCGTTGGCTAACATGGGCGCCGAAGAAAATATTTGCTGCTCACGAGCCGCTTACACTTGCAGTGTGAAACCAGCGTGAGGCTGTGGTCCAAATCACACTCTATACCCTTCAGTCCTTATTCCCTACATTAGTTCACTAATATAGTCCACTTAACAGAGTGAATGAAAACAAATGAGTGAATTCAGATACTGATGAACACCTGCTGTTAACAAAATAATGAATGTTGTAAAATCATGAAAAAACAGCAATGTTCTGTAAAACCTAACAGTCAAATTGATTAAATGAAACAAGTTAATTTACTGAAGTATTAGTGAAGAACTCAATAATTGATCAGTAGAGTAAATGTTAAATTGAAGTGGTATTTTATGTGTTTTTTCACAAGATGTTGGTGTTTAATGCTCTGTTGGGATTTAAAGGGTTTCTGTTGTGCGAGTTTTGTGGGTCAACATTGTGCTGAAGAGTTGAGCCTGTGCTTCGGTCAATGATGAGCTGAGAAACACTGATGATAAGCTGCATGTTGCTTTATTTAAATGCAGTAACTGTATTTGCTGATGCAGTGACAATCTCTTAGCTCATTTTAATTGTATGTGCTGTTGTTGATGAAGCTGACTTGATGTTTCTAGTTTTAATGCTTTTATTTAATTTGGTTATTTTTATTTAGTAATATTCTGTTTTAGTGGACTCAAATGAAATATGTTCAAGTCAATAATATGCTCATATAGTTATAAATTTTAGTTTATGAATTTAAATGGCAGTCAGCCTATTTAAGGCAGTCAATTTCTGCAAATGAAATTAGTTGACTTTTTATTGAGTGCATGGCATTTTTACAGAAGCATACTATAATGTAGATTACAGTAAATAATTGTAAAATTAACAGTAAATAAAGCTGCCAGTATGTTAATGTAAATTGACATGACATTTTTTTTTTTACATTGTTCCATTGTTGTGTTTTACATGCTGAATGTTTAACCCCCAGGGGTCTGAGTGCAACATATTAAACTTTTCTTTCTCTAAGTCTCATTGTTATCACGGGGTACTTTTAGGTTTAATAAAGCATGAACAAAGCATAAGACTCTCATTGATCAATGCATGTATTAACAAACATCATTCAAAACACACACAACCCTCATAACTCAAAGAATAAAATAAATTGAGTCTATGAATCAAAAGGTGCCTTGAATGAGACATATAAAGTCTCATAGAACCAAATACCAGCAATCAGAGTCCAAAACAAAAAAGCAGTCAAAAAAAAAAAAAAAAACCCATGATAATCCCGGCAAAAAAAGAGAAAAAAGGTGTAAGAGAGAAAAAGCGGCAAAAAAAAAAGAAAAGAAAAAAGGTGCAAGAAAGAAAAAGTAAAAAAAAAAAAACAAGTCTTTACTTCTCAGGGTTTCTGGATTCCAAAGGCAATGCCACTGAAAAGGAAAAAAATAATCCTCAAATGATCCCAGAAGGAGAAAACATGATAATCCATCAGGCTAGTGATGACCATCTGACACCGATGCTCCGACACAAGCTTCGAACTCGGAGCAGCATTTTTTTTGAACTACTGCTTCGGAGCTTGCTTTGGTGCGGAAAAACACATGTGACCAATGACGTCCGAAGCAGCAACTGCTTCAGTTCTCTAAGTGAATCACCTGAGTGGTTCAGACCAGTCGATACTGCTTCGCATCGCGAGAGGCTTCATGACGCGAGACTTTGCTGCGCGCACGCTTCAGCAGCTTTTTAGGTGCGTAATAGGACTATATAGACACCCAAAATGATGCACAAGATGTGGGTTTGTTGTATTAGGAGTTTGCATAGTTGTTATTATCACTGCATTGTTTGATCATCATCATGGAGCCAGCTAGGAAGAGAACCTGTTCTCCAATGTGGGAACATTTTTATCTGATCAGTCCTAATAAGGTGCTTTATTATACCTTGGTTATCCTACTGCACCTGGCTTATTTATTTGTGGCTGGTTTATTTACATCATTCACACAAACCCTAGTTATACTTATACAGACATTATATTGCTATCTACAATTTCGCCACTAGATGTCACTGAAACGAAGCTTTGAATGAATGAACCCATTTTCAAAACAATTGATGAAGTGGTTCAATACTGATTCGTTGCTTCATTTGGACATCACTACATCAGGCAATCCTTCAGTCAGTGTGCCAGATCAAACTTAGTCCATTGCACTCGCACAGGTGAGAGCCTGCCATTCCCCGCACCTTTGTTGGCCTGTCTTCCTAGCATGCCACCCCATGAGCTACAACTTCCCTCCAAATCCCCACCCCTTGACCTTCTTCTTCTTGTATGATTTAATGGCGGTTGACAAGCCAACTTATGGTGTATTGCTGCCACCAACTGGACTGGAGTGTGAAGCATTGATGTAAGGATGATAGGGAGGAAAAAAAAAATTAAATTCTACTTTCTAATCTGGTTATTTTCAGAAAACTAAGAATTTCTCTCATAATACTAGTTTGTCCTGAGGCACAGCTTAAAAGATTTGATATAGTGAAATTAAATAATCCAATGTTTCTCAGTTTTTTAAATAACTCATCTCTTTCTTTGGTATACACTGCGCAATGAAGAAGTACATGCTCAATAGTCTCTGCTTCATTGCATGTAGCACATAATCCTGACTGATGTTTCCCTATTATGAATAAAGAATGATTTAAACCAGAATGTCCAATTCGTAGTCGAGTATTAATTATGTCTTTTTTTCTATTGTTAAAGAATATTCTCCCTTTACCAACTTGTTTTTGGATACTGTATAAGTGTCTGCCCTTCAAGTCCTTGTCCCACATTTCCTGCCACTTTATATTCAAGAGTTCTTTAATTTTTCCTTTTATTTCTGCTTTACTTAGTGCAAGATGTACCTCAATGTTCGCACTTTTCATTGCTTGTTTTGCCAGTTTATCAACTATTTCATTACCTTGTACTCCTACATGTGCAGGTACCCATATGAACCTCAGGACTATACCCATTTCTTGAATCCTATGCATATTAATAAGTACCTCATATATTAAATCCTTCCTTGATGTTGATTGTTCACTTATTAAACTATTTAAAGCTGATAAAGAATCAGAACAGATGACTACCCTTGAAGGTTTCACTTCCTCCACCCATCGAATAGCTAATAAAATTGCTATTAGCTCTGTTGTAAAGACAGATACATAATTAGTTAACCTTTTCTGAATGATGATCTGTAAACTTTGGATATATACAGCTGCAGCTGAATTTCCTGATGTAGGATCTTTAGACCCATCTGTGACGATATGGAGCATAGAAGAGTAAGTTTGATCTAGGTTTTGTTGAACAATAACCTCCTTAGATATAGATTTCTCATTCTTGATCATCTTTTGTAGATTAAAATCTACTTGAGGCATAGGAAGCAACCAAGGAGGAATATTCGGTATAACAACTGAGGGACTAACTGAGATTTCTGAAATACCCAAACACGTAGCTTCTCTATTAGCTGTCCAACCAAAACTTTTAATTTTATTATTCCCATATTCCCAGCAGTCCTTCAATATGTCCTTTACTGGATGTAACTCAGAATGCCCTTTTACTTTTATCCAGTAATTCATTGATAATTTCAATTTTCGTAAACTTACAGGCATTTCTCCCACCTCCACTTGTATGGCTGATATTGGGGAAGATCTGAACGCTCCACTACATATTCTTAAAGATTGAGCCTGAATGGTTTCTACTTTTTTAATCAAGGATATTGATGCAGATCCATAAATTATACACCCATAGTCAATTGCTGACCTAATCAGTGCACTATATATTCTTTGTAAAGGTATCCTACTAGCTCCCCATTCCATTCCTGTTAAACATCGTAGAATATTATTACTCTTTTTTGCACTTATCTACCAACTTCTGTATATGCATCTTATAAGTCAACCTGGAATCCATCCATATTCCTAGATATCTTATATCTTTAACTTGTTCAAGAACTTGTCCATATAACTTCACTTTTATTTCAGGATTATGAATTCTCTTCGCAAAACAGACTAATTGAGTTTTAGTCACTGATAATCGAAAACTCCATTTGTTAGCCCATCTTTCCACTTCATTAACCGCTGATTGAATGACTCTTGTCACATGAGAAACATTACGACCCCTTTTCCATATCGCTCCATTGTCAGCATAGAGAGATCTTCCTATATCGATTTTTAGATTTTTAAAAACATCATTTGTCATGATATTAAACAACATTGGACTGCATACACTCCCTTATTCTAGAATATGAATTCTCAACCCTTACTTGAACAGTTCTACTAAGTAAAAAATCTTTAATCCAATTAAACATTCTGCCTTCAATTCCTATTTGTTCAAACTTTATTAACAGCCCCTCCTTCCAAAGCATGTCATAACAGCATCTAATGTACTTCGTCCTTTACGGAATCCACTCTGATATGGTGAAATAATCTCTTTCCTTTCTAATATATAGTACACACAATCATACGTTCCATTAATTTACACAAATTAGACGTTAGTGCTATAGGTCTATAACTGGCAACATTATGCTTTATCTTGGCTGGCTTTAAAACAGGAATAATAATGTTTCCATGAAGAAGAAAGTCTCCCTGATCTCCAAATTTTATTAAAAAGGCACAATAACAAATTCAGAGAAAAATCTGATAAATTTTTGATCATCATATAACATATTTCATTCTTTGCTGGTGAAGTTTGTTTAACTCTTCCAACAGCTCTCTTTAATTCATTTAAAGAAAAATCCACATCAAGATGTTCATTAGAAGGCCTTTTCTCTATCCTAATATTTGGATGTTCCTTTATACCTTGTTCTCTATTTAATTTCATTTCTTCTGATATATTATTATTACTATGTACTTTAACAAACACCTCTGCTAACATTTCTGCCTTATCCGCATTAGTCACAGCTATTCTTTCCCCAATATTTAAAACAGGAATTCCAAAATTTCTCTTAAAACCACCTATCTTTCTAATCATACCCCAAACTTCACTAATATCAACCTCATCCCCTATAGAATTACAATAACTTCTCCAGTAATTCTTTTTAGCTTCTCTAATTACCCTCCTTACATTTGCCTGTGCTTTTTTATATAAAATTAAGTCATCAAATATAAATGTCCTCTTAACCTTTTTAAAAGCCTTATTTCTATCTTTTATTGCTTTATTACATAATTCTGTCCACCAAGGTACTGATTTCTTTCTTTTTTTCCCCATTACTTTTCCCAATAACCATTTCATCTGAACTATACAATACTTCACAAAATTTCTCATTATATTTTTCTACATCCTCTATTTCCTCATTTATGCTCAACTCCTGAAACTTAACTTCAGTAATATATTTATTTATATGCTTCCCAAGTTGCTGATTTAAATTTCCATCAACCTATCTTATCCTCTAAATCTTCATTAACATCTAAGCCTATTTTACAACAAATAACATCACTTCCTATCAAGGAGTCCTCCCAAACATCCCATGTACAAACCCCCGCTATACCTTCTGACACCAAAGTTAGATCAATATAAGAACATCTACCCCGGGCCAAATCAATTCTAGTAGCTCTCCCATCATTCAAACACACTAAGCCCTTCAAATCCATAATTTCTTCTATTATCTTACCATTATAATCAGTGTTATCACTTCCCCAAAGAGTATTGTGCGCATTAAAATCCCCACACCATATCGCTTTCTGATTACCCATTCCCAAGATACTTTCTAACACTTCCACACTTAGTCTATTGCAAGGATTATAAAAATTAATCACCGTGATACTCTGTCCTCTTAAAAACACCTCTACTATGATTGATTCATGTTCATCACTTACTTCTATAATCCTGTGTGATATTTCATTCTTAACAAATATTACCACTCCTCCACCATTTCCTGTCTGTCTATCTTTCCTAATAGTTATATAACCTTGTATTACAAAATCTAAATGTGGTTTCAACCATGTCTCTTGAAAGCATATGACATGTGGTTTGGATTTTTTATCATCTATCACCTTTTTAAATTCTTGCCCATTTGCGATTAAACTCCTTGCATTCCACTGTAAAACAGATATTACCATTAGGTACTTGTTCCAGAGTAATTCCCTCAATCTGAAGATGTTTTTCAGCTGTCTTGATTTTGATTTTTTTTTCCTCTCAGTTCTGCTTTCAGTTTGTGCAGCACAGTTTATTACCTCAGCTAAAAAAGTCATGAACTCAACTTTTCCAACTTTTAGAAAGCCATCGTTTGATTTGTCTTGCAATAATGGCCTACTATTCTTGCTCATTGGGACTGTTGTTCCATTTCCTTGAACAACTTCGGTCTGTTTCACTTTTTTAATAGCCTCTGCATACGATATTCCTTCTTGCATCCTGACATTCTGAATTTTTACAGCATTCCTGTGCACCTTGTTATGTATGCAGCTAAATGTTGTGTTATATATTGACTGAACCACTAGGGGGCAGCAGTGTTCTATTATTGGTTGAAGTCTGTATTGAATAAAACAGTTGAAGAAGCAGTGAACTGAGAAAACAACGTGTGCGTGTTGCTCTATATGTGTAGATAACAGTGTTTATCTATAGTCCTGAGTCGGCAACATAATATAAACTGGCGACGAGTTGTGTAATCCGGAAGACTTTTCACTGCATCGGCGAGAGAAATGCCGGTGTTGGTCAAGTTTGGATAATAAAAGAACAACCACGCTAAAACAGCACCGAGCTAGTGAGCTAAGGTAGCTGTAAAGAGTTGATGGATCAGTCTTCTTCCGTAGAGTCTAACGCTACAGTGTCAGAGACTAGAAGCAGACAAATCATGGCTGGAATAATTGGACATATGGATCCCTTCGATGAGTCCGGTGAGCAGTGGGCAACGTACATTGAACGTTTTGAGCATTATGTCTTGGCTAATGAGATCAGGGACGCAAAAAAAGTACCGGTACTGTTGAGTGTGCTCGGATCAAAAACTTATGGACTGCTTCGTAGTTTAGTTGCTCCCGAAAAGCCTGGGGAGACTATGACAGTATTGTGGGAGCGTTGCAGGCTCATTTCGCTCCAAAGCCACTCGTGATTGCGGAGAGATTTCGTTTTCACAAGCGAAACCAGGGAGAAGGAGAGACAGTGGCACAATATGTGGCGGTATTGAAAGGACTTTCAGAACATTGTGAGTTTGGTGCTTACTTAGAAGACGCACTAAGGGACAGATTTGTGTGTGGACTTAAAAGTGAAACTGTACAGAAGCGCCTTTTGACAGAGAAAGATCTCACGTTTCAGAAAGCAGTCGATTACGCGATATCGGCTGAAACAGCCGCGCGTGACGTGCAGCAGTTAAGTGGCTCCCTGAAAGTGAACGCGGTGTTTTCTCAAAAATGCTGGCGTTGCGGGAAAACTAATCATAATGATGAAAACTGCTGGTACAAGGATCGTGACTGTCATCAGTGTGGGAGGAAAGGCCACACGAAGCGCATGTGCAAAAGAAAAGTAAAGAACGGTCGTGACCGAGAATGGAAACAGAAAGTGGAAAAACCTGAACAGAAATGTAATACAAGTAAGCGCAGTGTAAAAAGTAAAAAGAAGAGAATTTATCACGTTGAGACAAGAGAAGATGAAAGTGAAAGTGAGGGAAATAAATCTGACACTGACTGTGAGTTGGGACTTTATGCCATGTCACAAAAAGGGAAATATTCACGAATCTCAGTGCTGCCTGTTGTAAATGGCAAGAAAATGGAGATGGAATTGGATACAGGGGCTGCTGTGTCGTTGATCCCTTGGGAACAGTATAAAAGCACGCTGAGCCAGCTACCACTGCAACCCACTGATTTAATGCTCAAGACATACACAGGAGAGCCGTTGGCACCAGAAGGGGTCATCAAAGTGCAAGTAAGGCTAAACAAGCAATGTGCTGATTTGCCTTTGTATGTAGTTAAAGTGGATGCACCCGCATTGTTTGGCAGAGAGTGGCTGAGAGCAATTAAACTGAACTGGAAAGATTTAAAGACTGTGCATGCAATTGAGCAAAAAGAGAAAGACAACTTGGAGACGGTGTTAAAGAGACACTCCGCTGTTTTCTCTAATAGTCTAGGCACAATGAAGGGAATTAAGGCCACATTGACTATTAAACCTAACAGTGTTCCAAAATTTTGCCCACCACGTAATGTGCCATATGCTCTACGACCACGAGTCGAGGCTGAACTAAAGCGACTGACAGAACTTGGAGTGATCTCACTCGTGGAGCACAGTGATTGGGCCACGCCCGTGGTGCCTGTCAGCAAAAAGGATGGCACAGTAAGGCTCTGTGGAGATTTCAAGATCACCATCAACCCATCTCTGTGCGTGGATAAGTATCCGATTCCACGTATTGAGGATCTTTTTGCCTCACTAGCAGGAGGCCAACGCTTTAGTAAGCTAGACTTATCAAACGCTTATCTACAGATGGAGGTAGAAGAGAAGTCTAGGGAGCTGCTGACTATTTCGACACAAAAAGGGCTATTCCGTTTTAATCGTTTACCGTTTGGGGTAGCTTCATCACCCGCCTTATTTCAAAAGGCTATGGACCAAGTGCTTCTCGGACTGCCGTATACACATTGCTACCTGGACGACATACTGATTAGTGGTCCAGACGAAATGACACACCTAAAAACACTGGATGCAGTCCTGGGCAGGCTAGAGGAACACGGTCTGCATCTCAAGTCTGAGAAGTGCCTGTTTTTCCAGGAGTCTGTGGAATACTTAGGTCATATCATTGACGCAGAGGGACTCCACAAATCACCAGAGAAGGTACGTGCTATTGTGGAAGCACCTGCACCTGGGGATGTCAGTCAGCTACGTTCGTTCCTAGGAATGCTGAACTATTACGGACGTTTCATTCCCGATTTAGCTACTATCATGAAACCACTGAATGATCTGCTAAATAAAGGGAATAAATGGCAGTGGACGTCAGCCTGTGAGTCAGCGTTCCAGACATCAAAAGCTTTACTTGTATCACAGGAAGTATTGACCCACTACAATCCTAAACTGCCCCTCCAGCTCACATGTGATGCTTCGCCCTACGGGGTTGGCGCAGTGCTCTCGCACGTCATGCCCGATAATGAGGAGAGACCGATAGCCTATGCATCACGAACGCTCAGCAAGACGGAAAAAAACTATGCTCATATTGAGAAGGAGGCGCTAGCGATAGTTTTTGGTATACGAAAGTTTCACCAGTACCTTTATGGTAACAAGTTTGTTCTAATCACTGACCATCGCCCGTTGACCTCCATCCTGAGTCCATCGAAAAGTACACCATCAATGGCTGCAGCTCGAATGCAGCGTTGGGCGCTCCTCCTGTCAGCTCATGATTACTCCATTCAATACCGAAAAGGTGCATTACATGCAAATGCCGACGGGCTGTCACGACTGCCACTCCCCTACACGCATAAAGAGAAGCAAGGCGCAGTAGAGGTATTTTACACATCTCAGTTAGAAAACTTACCAGTCAGTAGCACCGAGATCAAAGGAAACACCTTGGCTGACCCTATCTTGGCTCGGGTCCTAGAAATGGTCTCAACTGGTCGTTTTCCAGCTGCTAAGGATGCAGGTGAAGAGCTGTCACCCTATCTGCAGCGCCGGAATGAGCTCACAACCCAACAGGGATGCCTCATGTGGTGTGGGAGAGTTATCGTACCACCTAAACTGCGCCCTCGAGTTCTGGAAGAGCTCCATTCATCACATCCAGGTGTAGTGAGGATGAAAAGCCTGGCACGCAGCTTTGTATGGTGGCCCGGTATAGACGCTCAAATTGAAATACAGGTCAAATCTTGCCACTCCTGTCAGAGCGTACAAAAAGAGCCTGGACTAGCACCTTTACACTCTTGGATGTGGCCCTACAGTCCTTGGGAAAGGATACATGTGGACTTTGCTGGTCCATTTGAAGGACATATGTACTTGGTTGTGGTGGATGCACATTCAAAGTGGCCAGAGGTGCATATCATGAAGAGCACCACTGCCTGTATGACCATTCAAGTGCTCAGGGGACTCTTTAGTCGCTATGGCATTCCACACATCCTTGTGAGTGACAACGGACCGCAGTTCTGTGCGGAAGAATTCAGTACATTCCTGAAAACACATCCGCTCAGCGCCATACCATCCAGCCACCAATGGCCTGGCCGAACGGTTCGTGCAGACTTTCAAACATGCTTTAAAGGCATCCAAAGGCACAGCACAGGTGCGTCAGCGACTTGAGGCGTTTCTATTAACATACAGGAACACCCCGCACGCAACAACGAAAGAAACGCCGGCAATGTTGTTTCTTGGACGCAGGCTGCGCTCTCGATTGGATTGTTTAAAACCAAGTGTGGCTGGAGCTGTACACAGGTCACAGGATGCCCAACAACAATGGCGCCAGCATCACGCTAAGGTCAGACAGTTTGAGGTAGGAGAGTCAGTTCTTGTGCGTGATTATAGAAAGGGGGAGGAAAAGTGGGCACAAGGTGTGGTGAGAGAAAAGACTGGACCGGTGTCGTACAAGGTGAATGTGGGATCGCCAGGGGTATGGAAACGCCATGTGGACCAGATGTTGAGTCGCCCAGATACAGAGCCTCAGCAAACTGCCGTGAATCATACTGTAAGCCCCCAGGTGTTACTACCTCCTAGTGATAGTGGCACCACACTGCACTCAAATACTCCTTTATTAGAAAAGAAGGATGTTCAAGTTCCAGAAATCAAAGAAACATTAAAAACGCACCAGTCCACTGAACCACCATCTACGGAACATCCTCAGATAACCGAGACAGTGAAACGTTATCCTGTGAGGATCAAAAGACCACCAGCTCGTTACCGTGATGAGTGAGCAGTAATTAGTTAATAGAGGGTTATAGCACAGTTTGAGTGAGAGACATATTCTTTCAACATATAAGTTATACAACCACTCAGATATTCCTAATTTGTTGTTGGAAGTAAAAAAAAAAAAAAGGGGTAATTGTAAAACAGTTGAAGAAGCAGTGAACTGAGAAAACAACGTGTGCGTGTTGCTCTATATGTGTAGATAAAAGTGTTTATCTATAGTCCTGAGTCGGCAACATAATACACCTCACATCCCCCGAAGCCAGCACTGTGCTCGCCTCCACAATTACAGCACTTTAAATGTGCTCCTTGTTCACTCATGGTTACCACTACATCTAGCACATCACTGTTTTCCCAAACAGACTGCCGCTACATGCCCATATTTTTGACATTTGAAGCATCTGATTGGAGGTGGTACATATGCTCTTACCGCATAGCTGACATATCCGATATATACTCTCTCTGGCATTTTTTCTTCATCAAACTGAAGCATTACTGAAAGACTATCTACTTTCTCTTTATTTCGTACACATTTCAGTATTTTCACTTCAGTCACCTTGACCCCTTTTATGTTGCTCTTTATTGTATCGGTAGATACATCAACTGGAATTCCATAGATCAGTCTTTTTAACCAAACTCTCTTACCTTGGTACTGTACAACTCACCGATTGACCTAGCATTGATTTTATGCCCTGTGCCACTTTCTGTTGTTTTTCATTTTTACAGAAAATTAGCATATTCCCATTTCTCAAAGTCATCATCTCCTACTGCTTTCTTTATAGCTTTGGTCAGTTTTACTGGATTGATCACAAAATCATCTGCAAACTTCATCAGTACCTTGAAATCCTCCTTGCTTGTCCGTACCAGCATACTGTCTTTTTCACTGTCAGTTCCCGATTCTGGTCTACTACAAGTTTTCTTTCTTTTACGATTAACAATTTCACTCCAGTCATTTACTCCTGAACTCCTACCGCTAGATTCCTCCTCCATGTCCGGATCACTTCCGGTACTACGTCACTTCCTTCCATCAATACTCCAGTCACAGTCCAGTGTCCTCAACCCGCCTCGCCTCGCTGGCTGCCCCGCCCCTTGACCTCCTTACCCAGAGGCCTTTTACAATAAGAGTCCTTCCTCCCATAACACATTCCAATTCAATGTAACAAATCCTCTGCCCCCACAGAAAATGGTTTACTTACAAATAGTTTACCTAAATAACCAAAAATATAAACAAATAAATAATCATCAAAACATTAACTGAACATTTTTCTGATTTGTGGGAGTGTCACATGAATGATTCTAGGGCACTTGACATGTTTTGACATGCCCTGACATTTGTGCTTATTTCAGCTACTCATTCCATTCTATTGGCCAACATGCCATTTTGCTGTATTCTGCACAAACTCTTCTGCAATAATATGTAAAATAGATGTACATGTTTTTAAAAATAAAGATTATGCGTGGTTAAGATGTCCTTGCAATAAAGCCATAAAACACATAATGAATATTTGTTCACAAGTCTTTTGTAGTTATCAAGCTTGCAGGCTTACTATACAATTATGTAAAAAATATTCTAAACACTTTAACACAAACAATATAATGATTTAAATTTTGTAAGTCAGTTTTTGTGTCACCATTGCTGTACGTGTGGGAGTGTTGATGGCCATGAATACTAATGTGATTCACAGCAGTAGAGACAAAAGACACTCCCCCAGTGGCTACTGGCCCATCAAAGAGGAACGCTGTGAGGCAGCCTGAACAATGATTGTGAGGAGATTCAAAGATTTTAATCTGTTTTATTGTGATTCCTCTGTGTGGAGGAACTGAATGTTGTGCCTAACAGGACCACAGTGATACATATATAAACATATACAGGTTTGCACATGTTAAGTTACTATTTTTAATGTTTTTGTAAGAAGTCTCTTATGCTCATTGAGTCTGCATTTATTTGATCAAAAACAGAAAAAAACAGTAATATTGTGAAATATTATTACAAATATGTATGGAGTGAATTCTGTCTCGATAATAATTCACTCAAGGTACATGATTCACACATGCGTGCACAAAAAAAAAACAATTAATCTGTGTGAAAAAATATACATTTACAAAAAGCAATTCACGTGCAAAAATATAAAATTATATATTCATAAAATACATTTCATACACGTAAAAACACACTTCATAGATATACAACTGTGCACAAAAGTTTCAAATGTTTGAAACTTATGAGTTTATCCTCACATACGCGTGTGAATCAACTTGGATTTGTGTGTGTATTTCGGAGACAATCTTGGCACCAGACACCTCCCACAAGGGTCATTCATACTCTTTAGCCAATCAGATTGAAGCTTATCAGTCAACCAATCATTATCACATGAGGGAGTGCCTACCTAGGTGTTACATCATCAGCTGTCGACCAGTTTAAATCATGTAGAGAGGTATATACAGTTTGTTCGGTTCATTTGTGTTAACTTAAAGGTGCCCTCGAATGAAAAATTGAATTTATCTTGGCATAGTTGAATAACAAGAGTTCAGTACATGGAAATGACAGTGAGTCTCAAACTCCATTGTTTCCTTCTTCTTATATAAATCTCATTTGTTTAAAATACCTCAGAAGAACAGGCGAATCTCAACATAACACCGACTGTTACGTAACAGTCGGGGTGTATGCCCCCAATATTTGCATATGCCAGATGGAGCAATAATAACTGACATGATCCATGATAATATGATATTTTTAGTGATATTTGTAAATTGTCTTTCTAAATGTTTAGTTAGCATGTTGCTAATGTACTGTTAAATATGGTTAAAGTTACCATCGTTTCTTACTGTATTCACAGAGACAAGAGCCGTCGCTATTTTCATTTTTAAACACTTGCAGTCTGTATGATTCATAAACACAACTTCATTCTTTATAAATCTCTCCAACAGTGTAGCATTAGCCGTTAGCCACGGAGCACAGCCTCAAATTCATTCAGAATCAGATGTAAACAATATAACAGTATACAATACTCACATAATCCAACGCATGCATGCCACATGCAAGACGAACACTTCGTAAAGATCCATTTGAGGGTTATATTAGCTCTGTGAACTTCTTTTTATGTTGTTTAAGGCAAGCGCAAGCTCTAGGGGCGTAGAGCACGAGATTTAAAGGGGCCGCACAGCATAAATCGGGGCGTTTATAATGATGCCCCAAAATAGGCAGTTAAAAAAATTTATTTAAAAAAATCTATGAGGTATTTTGAGCCGAAACTTCACAGACACATTCAGGGGACACCTTAGATGTATATTACATCTTTTAAAAACATGTTCTAGGGCACCTTTAAGTAAACAAACTTGAAGATCAGTTGAAGATATACTTTATTAACTATTAATAGATAGAAGCAACTGCTGTGGTAATCAGATATGCCATTTTGTCCAAAATGAAGTGGAAATTATACATGTTTTGTTGTATTTTAGCTGCGGGTACAGAGCTTCTTGGATAGATTGCAAAACAATCATCTGTGGTCAGTGTCCACCCTAGCTCTTGCTCAGCTCTGGCCTCAGCGAGATCAGCTTTCATATTGTTTAAATAGTAAATAGACCAAATTTTATGAGCACTTGTTTAGTGATGACCATATTTTTTTTCTTGACATTTATATACAGTGTTAAAGGGGTGGCTCAGTATTTTTTTTTTATTGTGTTTTTGGGGCGCAGTTTAACATGTCTTAACGCTGTATTTTTCATATATTTTAGCTTTATTCTACATCTCTGTTTCCACTGTCATTTGAATGGCTCGTTTGACTTCCTGCTTCTATGAAGCCGCTCCCTCCGACATACGCAATGTGATCAGATTGGTTAGCAGGTTGGTAACTGGCCCAGTGTATCGTGATTCGCTGAAGCGTGTGGAAACGCCACGCCCCTTACCATTTGTTACCTGTTATGTGGGCTTCGGTTATATTGTATGCTCAATTTGATTATATTGCTGTATCAAATTTAGCCCGAATCAGACCCAGATGAACAGCAATCGCGGCTTTTAAAGGACGTTTATGAATGGTATTTCATTTAGTATTTGTGTCAAAGTGTTTAGATGCTGTCACTGCTGTCTGTTAGCTTTCAATATACAGTTTTATCCTGATTAAAGCTTTACTGTAGCCAAATACATGACTGAGTAGTCGCATTTTTGTAAAGGTAGTGTTTAATTTATAGCATGAACAACTGTTTGTCTATGAACATAGACGTTTGTTGGTATTTGTTGGAGAAGTATGCACTATAATACAGCTAACTGGCTAGTGAAGCAAAAACGAGTTGCTCTTTGTATATGTCCTTGATGCATTAAAAATAGCACTATAGGTTTAAAAGACATGTGCAAACAATAACGTACTTACAGTTTGAAGCCAATAAACAGCAGCTTCTGCTTTTAAAGTGGTAACTGCTCCATCTTTCAGTAAAAGCCTTTGTGTAAATCCAGCATTGAACTCGTGTAGATTCTGGAAGCTGTCTTCAGCGCCGCATCCAGTGTAGAAAATATCACAGATTATAATGGGTTCTATTATCTTTTGACGCATCGCGCGATGCAACTCTTCCACCTTCATTGTGCTGCATGACATGGCCTTGCCCACTTTGTTGCGTATTCCCAGGGACGTGTTTTGCAGGGTTTATGATGTCACCAACCCGGGAAGAAACTTGTTGTAGTCCAAACCAGCTGTTTTTGTAGGCAATAAACTGCCATAACTTTAAAAGACAATATCTTTGTTTGCATTGAACTTTCAGTGCTGTAACTTTGCAGATACTGTTTATGCTCAAGCAGCAACATTACACACTAACTAAAGTTAAAAAAGTGAAATCGCATGCAACCACCCCTTTAAAATATTACACACTTATTGTTTCACTTATTGTTTCATATAAAGGAATAAAGTGCATAAGATACATAGAATACAAGTGATTAAGTTGGGTGTGGCTATGGAAGAGTTACGTTATCTTATGGAAAGATAAACTGTTTCTCTGAAAATAATAAGGTGGAGAACCTTATTATGCACCAAACAAATAAACGAAAGATTATTTGTTATTAACTAACATCAGCTATATTACATCTAATGGAAATTAGGAAATTATATACTGATAATATACAACAATGCCAAGGTCTCTGGAAAGAGGTTTGGTTTAGTGATATTTACGTTCCACTTGGTCGAGTCCGATGACGGTAACGTCCTCCACTGGTTGTGCTGGATAACAAAGCAGTGGGGAGAGGAGCCAGAATCTGTTTCAACAGACTTGAACACGAAGCTCTGTTTGATGCTGATCTCCTGGAGCACCAAAGGGTCCTAAAATCTGGAACACGCAGATGAGGCCCTGGTGTAGGTGCAGAAGGCAACGAAGATACCTTGGAGTGAAGGTTTGCTCTCCTGAGCTTAACCCTCTGGAGTCTGAGGATGATTTGGGGCCTGGAGAAGTTTTGACATGCCCTGACATTTGTGCTTTTTTCAGTTCAGTTCATAAAAATATTAATGACAAAAGTGTAATTCCACTGTATTCAGCATGAACTAGGCTACAATAATATGTGAGGAACATGTATTTACATGTTTGTGTTTTTGAAGGAATAATGTTTATGCATGGTTATTGAAAAAACAAAAAACTTAAGTCACTGAAATAAGGCCAATAAAAGTATATTAAATCTGTGTTCACAATACTTCTGGGTACTGGAGGTTGTAGACTAGAGTTTTTGCTTCAGAATGAAGTAAAAATTATCCTGCCTACTCCTTCATATGAAACAATATATTGATTTAGTTTTTGTAAGACACTTTTTGTCAAGAAACACAGTGTTACTTTCTTTTTGATGTTTTATTTATTGTTTGACTAGGGCTAAATTTAAGAAGTATCACTTTTGAAAGTGTGTGTGTGCGTGTACAAGAGTGATAAGAAGGCCGAGAGACAAGAAAACTGTGTAGGGTGTTTTTTTATTGTGCACAGTGCTCAAGTGAAAGTGGAATCAATATTTACAGTATTTACAATATAAGAAAACAAACGACAGTTAACAGAAAAAACAGGTGGGAAGGGGAGCTCGAGAGGTGCCAAATCAAAGAAATAAATAAAACAAAACACAGCTAACTATTTTTACCAAACTAAGCTGACTACCAAAAAGAAAATGTAGAAAGAAAAAGGTCTTCGGCGTAGAAACGCCCTAACTAACCTATTCTATCTAACCCAAAAAGGCAGCCAAAACATACAGTGGGTGGCACTCTCTTCTAAACTAGTGTGTCTAATACAGAAAACAAAAATGTCCTACGTGTTGCACAATGTATGTCGCGCGACGTACTTACCTGCCCACACCTTCCCAGCCTCACACACAACGTGATGACTGAAAAGACAGACTGACAGTAAAACGCTACTATACACTGTACAAAACAAGCTCAACAAAAGACTCTTCAAACGGGTAATAGACACACGTACAATATACAATGAACAAATCTCAGAGCAACAACAACCAAATAGCATGAGCGAACTGAGCAGAAAACAGCTGGAAACGCGGAGGAGATACAGGGTTTTTAACCGGGGCGTTGAAAGATGATTGGTTGCATGAACCGGGGACGTCATCAGAGTGACAGGCTGATGGACCAATGGGATCTGGAACACACAAGACAAGACTACCACACATACATAAACATGACGCACACTCAGTGTGCGTAACACACAGTATGCGTGGAGGCATGAATCATCATGAATAATGGGTCATTTACACCTGAGAAGACAAAAGAACCTCTAATGATCTGCATAAATAATGAGGCCTTTCAGTCAGGTAGGCTGTGAAAAAACCCTCTGTGATCATGTCTCAAGCTCATCATATATCAAACATACAAAAAAACTGCAATACTGTGACAAATTATTATAAAATAATGGTTTTCTATTATATACTTTAAAATATAATGTATTTCTGTGATGCAAAGTGTCTGAACAATTACGTTACCCCTATGGTATTTCATATAGGCTTTTAGCTTAAAAGCACATTTGGAGAAATATTGATGGATTCTCATATGTTTATGTCAATTTTCTATACAGAGGAGTAATATTTATTCAATATTTATTGTCATCAACTGTGAGCGCTGGATGCTGTGTTTTCAATTCATACTTGCAGCCGGAGGGCGGTCTGTGCACATTTAGTCCACAGAAATTAATCCAAAGAAGAACAGGACATTCAGGAACTAACGGCATGTCTTCTAGAGGTCGCTAACCATGGCTTTAACATAAAGATAAAGACTTTTCAAGACAATACTGAACCTCTGGCTCTGTCTCTGAGCCTCAGCTCAAGATTGACCAGACCTCCTGGCTGTCTACATGCTCAGAAAAACTATACATGGAAAACATGTCGACATATTTAAAAAAAAAAGAAAAAAAAAAGACCCAGCTTACCTTCCTTCAGGCTCGAAGACTCCTCATTTTCCACATGAAAGGGTGGAATCTAGGGTTCTTTTAAGACTAAAAGAGCCTCTCATTATCAAACCGGAAAAGTGGGCCGAAGATGATGTCAAAAAACGGACGTCATCGTCATCCAACAACTCATCCTCGTCAGCCTCAGGGGGAGCTGAGAGAGAATACAACTCTCTCAAACTTACCAAGGAGGTCACCTGCAAGCCCCATGATTGCAGCCGCCGTTTTGCCTCAGCACAAACAGGGCCAGAACCATCAGGCACAGATGCGGACACCTCTTCCCTCGAGAAGAGTGCCAAACGAGAACGGAGCGTCCCGATAGGGAGACGCTCACAGTAAATAACAGGTAAACACAGACAGCGTCCTCAAGCGCTGTCTATGCGTGCTCCTCTCCCAGACAGAAAACGCCCAGAATGTGTATAAAGTGTCAGAAACCTGGGACACGGATGATCACATTCTCTGAAACGTTTGTAAGGCATAATATAAGATTCCCTTACCAGACAAAACAGTCCCAAAAGACGAAAAGATGCTGACTGTTTCTCTAGGCACTCTTTATATACTTCCAGGTCGCCTTATGATGATGTTATAGGCTGTCGCCGACCAATAGGATTGGAGAGATTTGATACTTGGCTTTCAGACATTGGTTCATGTGTGACGTTCCCCAAAGCGTTTCAAATGCAGAATAGAGTTCCCTTTCTAAAGGAAAAATAAGTATACTTATTTTTCGTAAAGGATGGCTTCTCAGTGGAGGAAGACCGATCAGTTACTGGTGTATTTTGAATGATCCAAGAAGGGATACCTGGCCTCTAAACAAACAATCAGACAGTGGACTGTGGAGGCAATTTCTACATCTTATGAGTTGAGCGTCTGCCTTCACCTCTATTGGTAAGGGCTCAATTCACAAGAAGTATGGCAACTTCTAAAGCCTTATTGTCAGGGGTCTCCCTTCAGAAAGTGTTTGATGCTCAGGATGGGATGGGCCTCTCCAAATACCTTTATAAGGTGTTACAGTTTGGACCTTCCTTCTACACCTGGTGCTCAAGTGCTCTCGTCCTGAGTTATTCCTGTACAGTTTCACACAAGGACAGAAATTATTCAGTATAATGCAGTGGGCATCTCTTTCCACACAGTATCGTCATTTGATGCAGCACAAGTTCAGGTTATGACTGTAACCTTTGTTCGCTGGGAAGGGAATGAGACGCTGAGTCCTTTTGTCATACTTCGTGAATGCCTGTGAGGACCTTGCTTTAAAATGTACCAGCTTCCCTATGTGGCTTCTGTGGTTCGCGGTCACACGTCACATGGTGATGCGGCACCAATCCGAAATGGACTAGTTGCATGCATGCTTCAGATGCAGTCACACAGAGGCATCCCCATAGTGTCCTCATTTGACACATCTCATTCCCTCCTGAGGAAACAAAGGTTACAGTCGTAACCCAAAACATATTTGCAGTCTAAAGTCTATTGGACAGTTTAAACAATTACGCAAGTTGTCTTTAAAACTAAGAGAACGTTAATTCAGTTGATTCAGTACATCGCTAGAAACCGAGAGCACAACAATGTTGATTTTTATAACGGTTTTAATGCTCAATGTGTGGGCTATATCGGCAGATGATGTATTTTCATCAAAAATAAACATCCTTGAAGAACTGGGGAAAATAAAGAGCATGGAAACAATAATGAAATCTCTGGGGACTGAAATGGAGCGACTAAGAACAGAAAACAAAGGTAACGTGATGGACACTACATACATGACAGGGTAGTCCCAGAATAAAATTAAATGCAATCATTTTTTATGAGAAATGCATATTTATAACACCATATTACTCATACTGTGATGTCAGCTGTCTAATCTACTAGTTTGACAAAGATTAAGAAAGTGAATCTATATTTCTTCAGCTCTTCAAGAATGCTTGGGAATATAGACACAAGTTTGTTTTAAAGAAGATACTCAGCAAATTATTGCTCAAGTGAAAGCACTTCAAAAAATTATGAAAAAGTTATGGAAGTTTAAATTTAGTTTACTACTTACAGAACTGACCGCCACCGTTATAGAGCAGAAAGAAAACATCAGAGAACTGAGGGATGAGATGATGAAGAAAAATGATGGTACTTCACCAAAACATTCACTCTTTTATCAATGATCCTCAA
Source organism: Chanodichthys erythropterus (assembly GCF_024489055.1). Taxonomy (NCBI): domain Eukaryota; kingdom Metazoa; phylum Chordata; class Actinopteri; order Cypriniformes; family Xenocyprididae; genus Chanodichthys; species Chanodichthys erythropterus. Next base: position 26,482,014 of record NC_090228.1, read on the forward strand.
AGTAAAACACCAATGCAATACATTGTATAGTGTAAATGTTAGTGTAAAGTTGAGTGTATACTGTGTAAATTGTGTTATCTATTACAATAATCAGTGTAAATGTCATTTAACAGAATCTTTATTCCTTCACAGAAATTTCAAATCTTACTCTGAGTCAAGTGGAGTTGAGAAAGGAAAATAGAGGTGAAAGTGTGCTTGAATGATGTTAAATTCAGTGTATTCATTCTCAGTGTAATACAGTAATATATCACAATATTGCTTATGTTTTTCAATAACAGGCAGAGAAATAGCTTTTTCAGCTTCACTGGTGGAATCTGGCGATGAATATATTGGTCCTTTTACCACTCACTTCACACTAACCTACAGGAACGTCTTCACAAACATAGGGAAGGCCTACAACCCAATTACAGGTAATTATCAATGAAATGGAGTCATAAAACTCAGTTTATAGTAATGAAACCCTTCTGCTCCATTCAGACCTCTCTGCAGTTGTGTAATGTGTATAAGAGAATTAAATGAGTATGGTTGGTAATTCAGCAATCATACAGGAAACAGCTGATTCCGTTTCTCTTGTTATTTGATTTAGGTGTTTTCACAGCCCCACTGAAAGGAGCGTACATGTTCAGAGTCTCTGTATATGGTGTTGCCGGAACTGCAGCAAGTGTATACATTATTAAGAATGGAGAGATTGTGGTTTCAGCATATGATGAACAGCCTCAGGGTGCATTAAACTCCTCGAATGGAGTTGTGTTGCTCCTGGAGGTTGGAGATGTTGTCTTTGTTAGACTTAAGGCTGGCAGGAGGGTATATGATAACGAGAATAACCACAGCACTTTCAGTGGTTTCCTGCTGTTTCCCTTAAAATAACAGGAGCTTTGAAGAATGTGAATCCAATAATTCTGAACCTTCAGCATATGATTTAAGATGAAAATCATGAAAAATAATTAACATATGAACCTGTATTAATGAGGACTAATGTGTGTTTGATATTTGCAGTAGATTACTGTATAAAGTTAGTATAATACACTATATTCATAAGTTCTGATCTGTCTATACATGTAAGTTTGGTTAAAGAGTTTCAGCACTGAGACAGACAGAACCCATGAATATCATGTGACTCAAAATTGTTTTGTTAATGTAGTAAATGTAGAAAGTAAAATAATACCTTTTTAAGAGTATCTTGCTGATCATTGATCTGTATCTCTTCATCCTACAGAAATAATTTATCAGTCCCACCTGGATTTTGTTTTGTGCATGTGTGTGATTTTTTGCGATAACTGAAATGCCTGATTTTGTGGTGGCAATTTCCAGAATGGTGGGCCTAATTTCCTTAGAATGGACACTATGACCAAAATCATATAGACTAAGCAAACCACAGCAAAACAAATACTTGCCGATAAGTAAAAAGTTCTAAATAAACATAAGTAAAAAGTAAATAAGTAAACAGTCGGTAATATAATTAGAACAAAGAAAATGACAATAGGATAAATTAATTTCTAAAACACTTTGTTTTGGTTCTTGAATCTAATTGGCTGAGAGCATTTTCCAGCTGTGTGATATTCTCCCACTTTCACCGTTTGTATCACTCCACTTGCAGCGAATGTCATGGTAAGTTTTTGTAGGGGAGAATGTAGTTATTTAGACCTAAAATCTGTGACTCGTATTGTTATGACCCCTGAAAAGGTCTAGGGGTACAGGGGCAAAACATTAAAAATAGAAATTAAAAAGAAACGCATATAAACATTGTGGAACAAAGAACCACGAAGGCGAAAGAACAATGCAATTATTTATTAAGTGTGAATACAAGGTAACGGTATAAAGGTATGATGGTAAACGTAAACAGACAAGAATAGTGGAAAAAATATATAATATTTACAGGAACAGACGTACAAGATACAGGGAGGAAGGGAAGAAGGGACGCGGGCGGCGCCAAAGAAAATAAAATAACTCAAAATAATTCATTCATCATAACATTTTTTATAAACCTTTTATAATAAACATTATCATTAAATCTGTTTTTTGTACTATTCAATGAACAGTAACTCATCTTCAAAAGGCAACAGCAATTATGAACAAAAAAACTAAAATAACAGCAAAAGTATAATAATTATAAAACAGTAAATGGAAAATAGAAAAATAAAAAAATAAAATAAGTGTTATAAACAGATGCTGTGATTGGTGTTTTGTTTTTATAAACAGGTGATGAACACACACACACACACACACACACACACACACACACACACACACACACACAAAGAGAGATGTGAGACTAGTAAGACTGTAACAGAACATTGAGAACTGAACACTCACAGACACAGTTCTTAATGTTCTCTGTTACAGTCTTACCAGTCTCACATCTCTCTCTCTGTGTGTGTGTGTGTGTGTGTGTGTGTGTGTGTGTGTGTGTGTGTGTGTGTGTGTGTGTGTGTGTGTGTTTATATGTGTTAAAGAGAGACACAGTGTGTGGCTTTTGCATTTAACCCAGATGGTTAAACAAACGTAATAGCCTACTTTAATATTTTACTGTAAAGTTGTGCAATTTTGTAGGATTATGGTATTTTGTGTTATTTATTTGCCTCAATTTGTAATAATTTAAGTATATACATTTATATAAAATAGCAAAATTTAATGTTAAATCCACTTTAATAAAGATCTAGATTTCTAAATTTCATTCATAGTGATAGACATGAAAAATGTGCCTGGGTTTAGTGGACGATTACTACCATCTACTGGAAAGCAAACACTTAATTAAATTAAAATTAAAATTACACATTTTTAACTACAGCCACTAGATGGCTAGAGAATTAATCAATGGTTCACATTATAAAATCATTATTATACAATAAAAATGACTCTATATCAAATTTTAGCATTTTTTGTACTATCATGGGTATTTGAAGATATTTTTGAAAAATACAATTAATTACAAGGCTGTAGAGAACAGTGCACTATTGCAGACTTATATACTGAGGTTATAATTACATTATTTTAATATAGTCAGTCGCGAATTAAAGTGGGCCGGTCTAAGGCATGAAACTCCAGGGCTCAAAATGAGTCCCAATCCGGCACTGTTTCATCCTAAAAGTGTACGTACACACAAAAGCTAGATTCTGCGTACGCATGAAAAAAAAATTAGATTTATAAAATCATGTGACGCCAGAACCTTCACACAAATCCCTTTATAAATCCCAGTAAGCGGGAGATTGTGCGTACGTGCATCTCCACCCTCTCTCCTCCCCGAAATCACCATATATGGAGCTTACAACGCCTAGTTTTACTATGCATAACCTCATCTGCATATCATTTCCATACACGTTCCCATCCACGTGACACCATGGTTAACACCGTCAAAGGTACAAGACATTGGAAAATATTAGATATGGACTATAAATCATCCAATATCCTCTTTATGTTTTAGCATGAATATATCAAAAAATACATAAAAACAAAATTGTATAAAATACTTGAGATAAAGGTTTTAGAATAGAGTTGATTCATTCATTTCCACTGGCCAAATAGTATTTTAATTGTTTTAAACAATTCGAATCAAATTTATGCAGTTTTGCTGATAAGGTGAACATATCTTTTAGGATGATTATAGGCTATTTTAACAGATCGGCCTACTTATTTATTGCAGTGTAAATACAATTGTCTGACTCTGTGCGTCACTGACAAACATGCAAATCTTACCATTTTCCTCAAATGATATCCTTCAAATACAGTGGTAATTGTTTGAAGATCCTTCACACGACATCAACACCTCCTGCAGCTGCAGTTATACAGTAAGCTATTATCATTGGATCTATTCAAACAGGACAACGGACCGTTTTACCACCGAATCCAGCAGTGTCTTCCATAATATCCAAGTTAAGTGTGCATCACTGATCATCGTTCTCGCTAAAATATTTTGTCATAACATCTGCAGTTTAGTTTAAAGATTGTTCTCCCAGCGCTCCTCGCTGTCATTAAAGCAGCGTGTCACAGGAAAAGTGATCGAAAAGTAGCACATCTACTATCTCAATTCATATCACATTTGTTTAACTTCTCCGTAATGACTGCGTGTAATTTCAGTGCTTATCGCCATTAGTGAACGTGTAATAATAATGTAAATGTGTATAAATGAAAACGTTTCCACGCGAGTTTAAATCTTTTTAATATTATTATTATTATTTAAACTGTTATTGTGAACATGCACTGTATTTATAATTAGGACTCATAACGAGGATTTAAAGTGGTTTTCCTTCATCTGCCATGAGTCCCTCAGCTCACCATCGGTGTCGCCAAACTGCTCTGTCTCCAAAATGTTCGTACACACGGCTCAAAATTTGCTTAAAGGTCCGCACATTCTCCCGTCAAGTTTGTTTTTTATAGATCACAACCTTTGCGCGGGAACTGGCGTACGCACGTTTCCAGCCCCGTTTTGTGCGTACACACGCTTTATAAACCCCTGATCTCTGTGTGGAGCACCGACTATTGTCAGACTCCTTGTGTATTCAAAAATCTCACTGGATTATTATAAAAAATGGCAAAATGAATGTTTGGAAATGTGAACTGATATTTCCTACTGACACACTACAGCAAAAGATATAAATAACTGGCTTAAAACCTTTTTTGGGGGATGAAAATACTGACAGGCCTAAGACTTTTGCACAGTACTGTGTGTGTGTGTGTGTGTGTGTGTGTGTGTGTGTGTGTGTGTGTGTGTGTGTGTGTGTGTGAGTGAGTGTGTGTGTATATCTGGGTGCAAGTCCACCAGAAGGAATGATGAGAGATCAGTAAGATCCCCTGACTCACTTTAGACCAATAGGCTAAGATGTACGGATAAGACTCTATATCATGTATGCATTACAGCTCGGAGACTGAAGTGACTGAAGCAAAGCAAAAAACTTTGAGGTTTCTTGGCTGTCGCTTGAAGGATCTGTACAGAGGAGTGGACCAAAATCCCTCCTGAGATGTGTGCAAACCTGGTGACCAACTACAAGAAACGTCTTACATCTGTGCTTGCCAACAAGAGTTTCTCCACCACGTTTTGCTTGGGGATCAAATACTTATTTGACTGACTGAAATGCACAGGACAGGACAGTTTTTTCTTGGGATTGGGATGGGATGAGTTTTTTTTTTTTTTTTGAAGTGGGACGGGAGAGGCTTGATCCACTCCCTTGTCACCAAACGCCAACAGGAGCGCATAACTGATGACGCAATTAGTAAGACAATGACAAGCCACCACTTGCTCCACACACATCTTCATTTTTGCAAAATGCAAAATATGTACCAATATGTACATATCACTGCAGTTTCCAACAGAAATGAACACTAGAGGCAGTAAAACAGCAAGCACCTTTAATCATTGTCATACACTGTTATGATAACAGGGTCAGATTATGGATGCATAAAGACTTGTTTTCATACATCCTTGCACAATATTGTTATGATCTCAAACACTTACACTTTTTTACTAAAGTGCATGATTTGTAAACAAATACATTTTGGACTTTGTATCGCTTAACCAGCTCCATATGTTTCGCTTTTCTGTTGTAATAAGCTTGCTCAGTAGCTCAACTGGTACTGAATTGTACTTAGGATGCGGAAGGCTAGGGTATGAATCTTGTGAAACATGACTCACGATTGAAGATGAGAGATCAAAAACAAGCATACTTACAATTGCGTTTTTATGTCATATTTGCTTTTTTTAACACTATCGGGGAGGTTTAGGTATAGTGTAGACGGTGTGTTATTTTAAAACATAATGGAGCGTTAGATTTTTAGTGCCACTCACATTTCAAATCATAACTGCAGTGATGCATACAAAACCAACATAATATAAAACGTACCATATTTACGTTTATCTGTTTAGGAAAAAAACTGAACACACTTTTAGCACCACTCAGTGGACATTTCACACATGCCGATACGTATTTTCGTTTTGCAAAAATGTTCCCACTAGTTTTGTCAAAAGTACTGACCACATTACTAAGTCAATACTGAAATGTAAAAAAATGTGACACTTTCAGCACTGTTGAGCAGCTTCGTAAACACCTCTGATTGAAACTGCATTCAGAGTACCTCTTTAAAATAAAACTGTACAAGTGTTAGTCCATCTGACAATCTTACAGGTAAAGCACAGACGACCAGCAGTCCAAAGTGAAAGGTGCCATAAACAAAACACACACACAAAAAACTATTTTCTAAGTAACATGAATGGTCTTAATGATATCCAATGATGGAAAACTATGTGACCTACTTTATTAATTCAGATGTAGAATTGTAAGGGCCACACACAAAAAACAACAAATCTGTCATAGAGACCAAGACCTTCTATAAAAACTTTTAATCAAATCCAGTGGAAAGCCTTGTGGGAATTCGTAAGAAGAACTTAAAACAAGTTCATTAGAATGTGAAGGTTTTCTTCTCCGTTTATTCCCAGTACGAATGACAACAAAGGCAAAAAACAAAATAAAATAACATCCCATGTGAGGTGTGTAACAAAGTCCCAAAAACAATGCTGGCTTGCATAATTTATAACACAGGTGAGATGTTATACCTGCATGGCATTTCCACCTGATGTACATCTTTTGATGCCATTATGTCAGCTGGTAGCCGACATTCACCGATGTTTCGCCCTATACCAGTACATCTCCCATCGGGGGGCAGTGGCATATCAGGGATGTCTCCCTGCCACCCCCTACAGCCCCGGCATCCAACCTCCACGGGGTAAACCTTGGCATTCCACTGCCAGTTCAGAATACTTGCTCACTCTCACTCGCTCTTTCACGCCAGACTCAATTTTGCTCTTCTTCATGCTATGTATATGTACATTTTGCAATGTTTTTGCCAAGTATTCTCTCTCAGTAAATCCTTTTTAATGACCACGGGACCCCTGAGCCAGTAAAGTAAAACTTTGTATGTTTATGAAAAAAATTCTATTCTCTTTTCATCTTCAGGGACTGTCTGTTTGAAGCGCGATCACACTAAAAGGGTAAATCATGGCTGAGAAAAGCAAACGTTTTAAGAAGTGTGTGGAACCGTGTCCCAGATATCAACAATAGCAAACGGTTTGGCATTGGCATACCAACTTGGTGCATTACCGCCACCAACTGTTACGGATGTGGAGCACGTCATTCACTTAACCAGCCACACCAAAGCAAACGAGAGCATGAAGAGAAAGGGAACAAGAGTTTAGTTCAAAATTAAAATATATATTTTATTTTTATAAACAGTATATTTGTGTATAAAGCTGGGAATAATGGTGTTATAACGATTCCCAGTTCTGCTCACTCCTGCTGACATTTTTTCCTGTCCCATCCCAATCATGTGATTAATAGTGATTTTGTTTGCCATCTTGGGGGATTCCCAATAAAATGTCAGCCTCTAGTGTTCAGACATATTATAGTCTGTTAATTATTTTAATTTTAAAGGGTCTTCCCCTGTATATTCATAAAATAAAATTTCTTGTTTAGCCAGTGGTTATTCCTCCTTTTTTCTTTTCATATAACACAAGTTTATAAAATCAAATACGCTCCCCTCCAAAAGTATTGGAACAGTGAGGCCAATTCCTGAAATTAAAGTGAAAATCTGGTTATGGTGACTGCTTGAGTGAGGGACGTATGAAGTAGATTTTGGAGCTTGGGCTATTACTAGATGGGTTGGGGGATCTGGATTGGTTTTGACTCCTAGCGAAGGCAGCCTCACGCTAGGATCTGTTCTCTGAGTAGGTTGGATAACTGTCTACAAAGGCATACTGGGAAACATATGCAAGGGAAACAGAAGTTGATGAGGGCTTGCTTTTATGAGATGTTGAAGTGTTTGTTGGAATGCTGGAACTGTTGTTAGTGAAGAGGTCGTAGAGTTGAGCTTTTGATGATCTGCGGGAGAAATGGATTCCAGAGCTGAAGAGGGCTTGACATAGGCTGTTGACGGACCATTTTGTCATTGGTGGAATCAGTGGATTAGCAGCAGTAGAATGTAAAGATGAAGTCTGTGAAGAAGACAGACCAGACGCAGTTAAAACTGGTGATCTTGAGGGTGGAGGATAGAGTGGTCTTCTGAAGCACGGTTGGTATGAGCACTGGATTTTGCAACTAGAGCACTCTGTGTTTGGATTTGTAAGATCCATTCTTACGCAAGATGTGTCTCGGGAAGAAAGGAGAGTTCATCGTCTGATGGGAAAAGCTGGATTTCTGGGGTGTCGGACATTCTTCTTTATGGAACTGTAACAGCTGAGACTGAAGAGAGGTAAGCAGCTGCTTATATTCTCTGGCGTTTGATTGGAAGATTAGATGGGCTTGCTCCTCCCTAAATTACCTTTAGGAATTAATTGCCACATTATGTAATTAATTGGATTAAAAATTTTAATCGCTTGACAGCCTTAATATAAATATACATATATATATTAGGGCTGTCAAGCGATTCAAATTTTGATTAATGGGCTGTCAAGCGATTCAAATTCCTGTGTTGTATCTGTGTTGTATACCTCATAGTTTGCATTCATTTGGAGTGACACCAACTAATAGTGTTCGGTAAGAGATCAAGTCATTTCCATACATTAAATTCCATGTGTTTCTAGAAGTTGGGGTACATGGGAATTTGATTAAGAGGGGAGAAACTGTGATGTTTTTGGGTTAATTAATTCTTACCTGTTGCCACTGGAGGGCGCTCCAGGCTGCATGTTTGGGATGGACAATGCCAAGTAATAAATGAAGATTTTGAAGAATTAATGCAGACATAACAACTGGTGTTCTTCTTGAAACAAAACAATGGCATATTTTAAGATATGTCAGTGCAAGTTGCTTTCAGTTAAAACAGCTCAAACATATATTTTAGTCTGGGACTAGGCTTAAACCTTGTCTGTGAACCCAGGGGATATACATATAAAACATAAATAACATCTAAAAATAACAATAATTATAACCTCCCTGGGGCCATGTGTAGGAAATCCTCTTCTGGACAGCCTTTATAACAAAACATCCTCTACTGCCTGAAGGAGGAGCACACACTAACAAAACTAAACTAAACAAGAAACTTATATAATTAGTTAAAGAAACACAAAGTTTATATATTGCTTCTACAAAGTGATATTAGTTACCATTTGTGCTAACATCCACACACTCAGCTGGACTGCTCCCCAAAATCACTTACATTAGTCTTCATGAACAACAACAAAAGGACAGGAGAGGTTGTTAGTTCTGCCACCTTCACTGAATGGAATTTTCAGGACAATGAACAAACATCATAAACAGCAGCGTGTGATTTTTTTTAATATGACAACATTGTTAAAAGCACAGAAATTTCACTTATACCTTGTTCTAGAGGAAAAGCCTTCTTTTGACCATTAAACATTAAAAAGTTTTGTTATCATGAGTTGCTACAGTCAGGGTTTATTGACCATGGATTTAAGAATCTCTTAGCATTTCAGTCCATGTCAGCAGTTTTACGACCACAACGCAGCCCTGAAGTATCAGCAGAGATCAAGTCGACTAGATTATCCATTGTGAAGACCTCATCGACACGACAGCCAGTAGCACAGTTGACACAATCTGCATTGTAAAAAGCGCTATATAAATAAAGGTGACTTGACTTGACTTGACTATTTCAGAGACTTCAGAATCTAAACCCTTTCCACGTGTATGTGTTGTTGTAATGATGTAATCTTGTAACGTTTATTGTTTTTCATGCAGTAATCTAATAGTCATTTACTCATATATATGTTTTTATCCAAACAACTTTTTAAACACATTTCTCTGGTAGAAAGTTTTTTTAGTAAAAGAGGTTTCTGGACATTGAACTCTTGACCTTTGCATTGTTAGTGTCACACACTACTGGTTGAGTCACATGTTAACGTATTTTCCCCAGTCTTTTCATGATACATGATATCCAGGACAAAGTCAATTGCTTATTTTGAAAGTGAAACCAAGAGTTATACTGCTCATTGCTCTTTACTTAGTCGATAAATAGGACATCCCCTAACTTACTCTAGACCAATAAGCCTTAAAAGGCTGGACCCAAGATATAAAGATAGAATGTCAGGAAGCTTCATCTTGTATACAGCTCAGATTGAGCTACTGAAGTTAAGTAAAGCAAAAAGGTAAGTGACTTTCCTTCATCCATGGGTTACATGGGTATTACAACACAGTTTTTAAGGATGTTTATGTTTATGGGTGGAGTTGGGATTAGCAGATAGAAAATATCATTGGCTCAGTATAAAAGCTAATACACATGCAGAGTCATCATAAACCATATATAATTGTGTGTGTGTATGAGGATATGAGTGATATCTACACCCTGACATGTCTTGATAAAGTTTAGGGCCATTATAAAGCTGATAAAGTTTAGGTCCATATTTTGAGTTATTTTTTTGTGTATATTTGTCAAAAAAAATTTTTTCTTTTTGGAACCGGTTCTAAACTGGAACCAGTTCTCATTACACTACCCTATTGGTTACATTTTCTTGTGACGTTGTTTATCAGCTAAACCAAGTAAGTTTATAGATATGTAGCATATATACCATATATAGATATATGGTAGCTGGACACAAACCTGACAGGATTTCTTTGTATCTGAATCAGTGTTCTTGTGTAATTTGTGGTGAATGTGTATATGTGTGCATTATGTGAGTGTGGATGTCTGTATGTGTTGAAAGATGTGGGTTTTTTTTGTGTATAAGCCTGAATATTCTGTGGTTTTTTGCTGTTCCTCTATCCACATGTGTATGCGTGTGCTACGATGACATAAGAAACATTTTTTTTTTTTTTTTCACAAACTTCCCCAAACTGAAAAAGTTAAAGCTTGCTCATCCGGTGAATGACTCTATTGTGTACTGTAGAATTACTGGAATATTTTTCAACCCATCTTAACTTTTTACCTCCATTACACTGCAGTTACTTAAAGGATTTTAAAGGTGCGTATCTGTTGGACAGCTTTATTCTCCAGTGATCATGGACAAACCAGTATGCTTGATTGACACGGAGTCAGATGGGAAGCTGTGTGTGCAGCAGTCAGCTCTACAGATCCTGCAGCAGATCCAGCAGCCAGTGGTGGTGGTGGCCGTTGTGGGTCTCTACCGCACCGGGAAGTCCTACCTGATGAATCGCCTCGCAGGACAACAAACAGGTTAGACCCCCATAGACAGCACTGATAGCATCCAAAAACATTATGCAGTAACATGCAAGTCAATCTGTGTGTGTGTGTGTGTGTGTGTGTGTTGTTGTTTTTTTGTTGTGTGTGTTTGTGTGGCTTTATCAGGGTTTGCATTGGGCAGCACCATTGAGTCCAAGACGAAGGGCATCTGGATGTGGTGTGTGGATCACCCCACTAAAGCAGGAACCACTCTGGTGCTGCTGGACACTGAGGGACTCGGAGACGTGGACAAGGTGACTGCCAAACTATCTAACTATCTGTTGCAACATTCACACAGAACTTTGATTCCATAAATTGCTGAAGCTTCTTCTGTGTGAATGCATATTGTACACCAATCTCACAATCACAGATCAGACATTGTGTGTCTTCTATTATGGGTTGTGGTCTCATGTCAAATCAACGTACTCTATCTGTCTCAGGGGGACTCAAAGCATGACACCAAGATCTTCTCTCTGGCTGTCCTTCTGAGTAGCACTCTAGTGCTGAACAGCCGAGGAACTATTGACAACAAGGCCATAGAGGAACTGCAGTATCCTTCTGATCATAATTTCAATTTCTAAAGCAGGACTTAAAAATATATTGTTGTGATTGACTGCCACAATAGAAATATTCCTTATGTAACCCATGCAGTTCGCTTATGCCCAGCGTGGCCAGCGACACTGGGTATTAAAACTTGGTCTGTGTTGTGTTACGTTGTGTGGATGCAGAAACAGACACGGGACAGCAGGCAGCCGATGTCATGTGCTGATTGGTTTTCTTGTCTATAGGATTGTTCGAGATGCATTGGCGCTGCGCAGACCGATCGGCGTATGACATCAAAGTACAGTGAGAGCAATTCAAAAGCATAAGGAGTCGTATGCTCTCCAAACACTCTCGCACTACTTTGATGTCATACACCGATTGGTCTGCGCAGCGCCAATGCATCTCAAACAAGCCTATCGTATCTTGTTCTCCTTGGTTCTTTGTGTGATTCATTACAGGTGTTCCTTGTTTAGTAGTCTTTGTGTGTATATAGTCCTCATTCCTTTGCCTAGTATTGTCCATGTAACTACTGTTTGGGGAATCTTATGTCCACCCTAAACACTCACGGCCTTACTACTAGTCCACACTTTCATGACGTAACGACGCTTTGACTGTTGGGAAGGAGCTTACACCAGAGCGGGCTCAGCAAAAGTGCACAGCAAGGGCGCATAATGGCCACAAAGGGGGCATTCATAAGCACCCTTCTGAAGCCTAAAATTGACAAATGGAACACTCTACTGTCTCGTGGACTTAAAAGACACGTGCACACAGCAGCCATTGTCCACAAGACCGAAAGTGCATAGAAGTGTGTCATTTAGGACAGGACCTTAGTCTTGTCCAAGTTTGTTTACTGCCAATTCATTTTCAATTTTATGTTTAGGACAAGAACATCAGAAGTCAGTTTGAGTCTTCAGTCTAGCTCTATCACCCTGCACATCTGTCCAACATGATACCTTTTGGCCTGCTGTACATGAGTCCCTTGCATTGGTGGCTCAAGACCAAGGGGTTTTCCCCAAGGGGCAACCAACTTTATATGATCAAGATCAAGATCTGTGATCTCATACACTATGCAAACTGGCACACTAGATCCTCCTGTGGTCTCTGAGAGCAGTATACATCCCAGGGCACCAGAATGTAGGATCAGACATTCTGTCGAAACAGGGGCTAAGACCTGGGGAATGGAGACTTCACCCCTGGGTGGGGAAGCGTATATGGGAGATTTTACAGCCATGTGGAAGTGGCTGTCCACTTTGGTTCTTCCTAACATACCCAGCCCCCCTGAGGCTGGATGCTATGGTACAGACATGGCCGAGGTTATGTCTGTATGCATTTCCCCCGATTGCTCTGCAATCCTAGGAGTTATGGAGAAAATCCACCGGTATGAAATAAGTCTACTCCTAGTAGCGCCATACTGGCAGAGCTGAATATTGTTCTCGGACCTAGTGTCCCTCTTTGACTCCTTTCCCCTGGAGATTCCTGTCAGGAGGGAGGCACGGTCCTTCACCACTGCCTGGAGATATAAAACCTGTGGGTTTGGCCTCTGAGGGGCCCAAACTCATAGACTCATAGGGTTTTAACTTCATGGTGCGGATCTCGACAGATCTCGATGGATCTCTGCCCAGTTGGTACAGTGCTGGAGTTACTGCAGGATCGCTTTTTTTTTGCAGAATTATTCCCTTTGACACTAAAGATGTACGGCTACCATGTTCCTTGTTGACAGTCACCACGTTCCGTCTCACCATTGGACTAGTTGACACATGTTTCAGATGTAATCACGCAGAGGTGTTCTCAAAGCGTCAATGACACAGCGTCTCATTCCCTTCTCAGGGAACTGTGGTTACAGTTAAAACTTGCTACATTTTTTGTCAATAAACTGTGTTTGGTTCATCACAACTTGCCTACAGTGGACTCGTTACACTGTGAAATTTTTCATGCATTTAAATTACAATGATTCAATGTAATTATGGCATTCATGTTATAGATGTATTTTTTTTTTTTCCATTGTGGCCATTAGTTACATTTGGTATATAACAACTCTTTTAAATTGAGATTACTATTTTAAATATGGTCCCTGGCTCATAGTGAATCTATAATCTATGTTCTTTAACTCACACTAAACAGATATGTCACTGAGTTAACAGAGTACATCAAGATCAAATCACCTGATGAAGTTGTAGATGATTCAGAGTTTGTGAAGTTCTTCCCCAGTTTCATCTGGGCTGTGAGGGACTTCACTCTGCAGCTAAATATCAATGGCCAAGATGCAACAGAGGATGAATATCTAGAATTTGCTCTGAAACTAAAACTAGGTAATATTCAAAGCTTGAACTTTTATTTAATTAACTGCTTGGTCCCACTTTATATTAGATGGCCGTAGCTACTACTATATACTTGCATCTAAATTTATCATTCAATACAATGCACGTATGAAGTACATTCATGTTTTTACATTGAACTTATATTTAAAAATACCTGCATGCAATTAGTTCTGTAATTACATTTGTAATTACACTGTTGATCCATCCCTTACATCTTAACACACCCTTAAACCTACCTATACCACCAAACCTCTCTAATCTAATCTCTCTAACACGTATCCCACCTCAATAGCAGCAAATGTGTTTTGCAATACAATATGATCACTATAAGTACATTGTACTTATTATTTGATGTAAGGCCACCTAGTATAAACCTGCTTTATTAGACTGTGCAGCTAGTTTATGGATATGTGATTAGTCTTTCTGTGAGCAAACAAAACCTTCCCACTTCCAATAACTGATTTTAGCTTTCTGTGTTTACCTACAGTGATATCCAAGGCCATTTATCAATAACATGTTTGTTAAATCTTTGTGTTGTTCTCTTGAAGGTACCTCGAGTCAAGTTAATAATTACAACCTTCCAAGAGAGTGCATTCGTAAATATTTCCCATCACGGAAATGTTTCACCTTCCCATTCCCAACCCATCCAGACAATGTCTCTTATCTGGAGACACTGGACCCAGCTGAGATTTCAAAACAATTTTTGGAGGTCACTGATCGTTTCTGCCAGTTTATCTTTGACCAGAGCCAAGTGAAAAATCTGAAAGATGGATATACTGTCACTGGCAGAGGTAAAACGTTAAGTCTCTTAATGTTTTGGACTGTCAGTTTTTTTTAAGTGGGCAGTGGGGTCTTCATGACATCTTCATGACATGGTGCTTGAAAAATCAAAAACAGATTTAGAAATGAATCCTCTTTGTTAAACATATCACCTGCCATTTGCTACTCTGTAAGCAGCTAGCATCCATTTATTCTTACCTTTTTTCTCACCTTCCTTGTATTTTAACCCTGTGCCTTCATAAAGTTTTGGGTCATCTTGCAAAAACATATGTGGACACCATCTCCAGTGGGGCTGTGCCGTGTCTGGAGAATGCTGTGATCGCCATGTCAATGATTGAGAATGAAGCTGCATTGCAGGAGGGGCTTGAGGTTTACCAGAGTGGAATGGAGAAGCTCAAGAACTCCTTTCCCCTGGAACTAAATGAAATCACCTCTGAACACCAGTGTTTCACCCTCATGGCAACACAAACCTTCATGAAACGCTCCTTTAGGGATCATGATGGGAAGTACCTGACATCTTTAGAGGTAGGTGGGAGTTGCCTATCAAATTATACCATGGTCTGAATACTCTATTCTGATTGGCTGGAAGGTGTGCAATAAAACCGTTAAATGCACAGGTAGTTCAAAGTCAGTTTAAAGGAGTGATGAACTGAGAAATCAAATTTTCCTTGAGCATTTTACATATAAGAGGTCATCATATTATAAGAATATCCTGTAAGTTTTAGAGCTAAAAACTTCCTTGTTAGTCAAATAAAAACTTTAATTGACACCACACCCAGCAAACAACAGGATTTACAAAGTGCGTCAAAGGGCAGCAAGCACTGCCTCTGCAGAAGAAGATCAAAGCCTACTTCATAACTGCCTGTTGAGCCCCGCTCACCTATTCGTGTATGACATGCAATAGGATAGTTAGCCTAAGTAACATAGGCCTATGTGGTGCTAAACCAGATCAAGCTACCAAGCAATAAACATGCTGTTGAGGATTACAAAATATTGTGCAGTGCCTGGACTCGACAGTAATGTGACAACATGTAATTAACTGGAAGCAAGGTTCCAGGTTTTTAACCTGGAAAACTGGCTCAGGGGGTAGTGAAATTAAAAATCAAAAGTTTCCCAGTTCAAGCCCTAGTGCATCCTGGCTATATATGTCAAGTAACCTTAGGCAAGACACTGAACCCCTACTTGTTCCCAGTGGTTAGGATAGGACACCTTGCATGGTAGCCGCCACCACTGGTAGGTAAATAAGACTTGGATAAACGCTAAATGATAAGATGAAAGATAAAGTGCAAAAGAACTCAAACAATGAGCATTAAGCATCCTTCCTGATTTTCTGTGTGCTGTTTTAGGAAGCCATCAGTCGTCAGTTTGATGCGTATCTCTGGGACAATGAGAAGGCTTCTGAGGCAAAATGTGAAAGTCTTATGTCAGTTCTCTCTGACCCAATGACAGAAAGAATCAATGGAGGATTTTATGCCAGAGCTGGTGGTTACGATCTCTTCTGCCAGGACCTGGAGGACATTGTGATTCAGTACAATACACTGGCCTGCAAAGAAGTCAAGGTCATAAATTATATACATTACATTATATAGAACAATACTAATTATGACAATCATATATTCAACTTTTAACATCATGTTGACCCTTTACTTGCATTTCCTCATAGATTGCTGAGGTGTTGGAGAAGTTTCTACAGGAGAAGGTTGCAGTGACCACAGCCATTCTGCAGGCTGATGATAAACTAACTGAAAATGAAAGGAGGATTTGTGGTAAAACCTTTGTTTTCAGTGTATTCATTTTTAAACACATGGGATGACACTGTAGAGTCTATCTTAGATTTGTCTCCTTGATTGGACTCTTGTCTCTTTTGCATCTTTTATTCAACTGTTTTCTTCAACCACTTCTTTTATGGCTTACCAGAGGAGAGAGAGAGGGCAGTCCTTCTGGAACAGGAAATTATAGCTCAGGAAGAGAGGCAGCGTCAACTGGAGGAGAAGATGGAGACTGAACAACAGAATAATGAAGAGAGGGTGAGACAGGTCATAGAAGTGATGGAAGAGGAGATGTCCCGCCAACAACAGGAGACAAAGCGTGCAATGGAGAGTAAGATGAGGGAGCAGGCTG
This sequence comes from Chanodichthys erythropterus, assembly GCF_024489055.1. NCBI lineage: Eukaryota > Metazoa > Chordata > Actinopteri > Cypriniformes > Xenocyprididae > Chanodichthys > Chanodichthys erythropterus. Next base: position 26,498,891 of record NC_090228.1, read on the forward strand.
CCCTGATGGAGAAGGGCTTTCAGGAGAAAGCTGACAGGATGGCCTGGGAGATAGACGAGTTGAAGAGAAAGAATGCAGATGTAGAGGAGACAATGTCAAGAAAGTATGGACAAATGATAGCAGATCAGCAGCGGAGAAATGAACAGAACATGGAAGTGCTGAGGCAGCAACACATACAGCAGATGCAAGCAATCAATAGCAGACCCGCACCTCGATCTCGATCCGGCTGTTCTATACAGTGAAATGTGTTGAAAGATGTAGTTCACTGCATTTACAGATTTCTGGATTAATAATTACTGTAATCTCACTGCATTTGACGTGACTTTTTGTTGTTTTGAAATCATAGCTACATATATTTTTCATGTTATATCACAGTTGTTTCTAGTCATTTTGTCAATTCAGTAATGTTTGATCACCCATTTATCTAAATTACATGGGCTGATTTTAGAATTTATAATCTGACAGGAACATATCTGACAGAAATAACATTGCAACAACTGTCTAAATTATTTCTTTCTTTTTTTTTAGCTTTAATAAATATCAGATGTACAGTATAAGATTTGATTTAATCTAGATTTTATTTAGCCGTGAAAATTTCATAGGCTGAATGTCTCAGATCCTCATTGAAATGAGCATGTGAAACCAGCTGTAACAAATCTGCTTCCTGGATCGGTGAAAGAAAACAGACGAGTGAATGTTTCCTAGATCTTCATGTTCTGTAAACACTGGATTAGACTAACCAATGTAAGGCAACATGATGTTTATAAGTGATCACTGCCAAATCACATTGATTTAGTGCTTTACACAATACAGTTTGTTTCAAAGCAGCTTCACAGTAATAAAATGTCAATGTAGCAAAAGTTCAGCAATTATGAAAAAAAAGTTCAGCTAAAAGCAAGTAAAGTCATGTGTATTTATATGGCGCTGTATATATTGTAATACTGTATGGTATCCCAAAAGCCCTGGATGTTATCAACTGAATTTTTTTGTGATAGTAAAATAAAATACATATTCTGAAGATGATCTACTTTACAGTGGTGCTGATAGTGCCTGATGAACATCTCACAGTCATTTACGATCACAATCAATCCTCTTCTGGATTGGAATTGCAGCCTTTATAACAAAACTTCCCCCACTGCCCATAGGAGGAGCACACACTAACAAAACTAAACTAAACCAGAAACTTTCATTGTTGTGTTGTTTATCTTACAAGCTTTGTTATTTGTGTAAAGGCTTTATGCAGTTCAACACATTTTTATGGTTGAAAGTTCCTGGACATTGAATTCTTGACCTTTGCATTGTTAGCATCACACTACTGATTGAGTCACAGATTTTCCCCAGTCTTTTCATGATGTCTGAAACCCATGTGAAAGTCAGACATTGTTGGGAATTTCCTGTGACTTTAATCAGGGAAAAAAAAACAACACAGATTAACAATGACTCAGAGTGTCTTGTATCTGCTAACACGCCCTGCAGGTGCTTATTTTGAAAGTGAAACCAAGAGTTAAACTGCACATTGCTATTTGCTCAGTCAATAAAAGTGGATGTAAGTCAGCCACAGGGAATATCCAGAGTTACTGAGAGAACAGGGACATCCCCTAACTTACTCTAGACCATTTAGCCTAAAGAGGGCGGAGCTAAAGGAGTGTCTATGATATACAGACTGAATGTCAGGAAGCTTCATCTTGTATAAAACTCAGACTGAGCTACTGAAGTTAAGTAAAGCAAAAAGGTAAGTGACATTCCTTCATTCATGGTTTATATGTGTATTAAAACTTAATCACGGTTTATGAGGATGTTTATGGGTGAGGTTAGGATTAGTGGATAGAAAATATTATTGGCTCAGTAAAAGCTAATACACATGCAGAGTCACCATAAGCCATTTAATAATGTTTGTGTGTGTGTGTGTGTGTGTGTGTGAGAGAGATCTACACCCTGTCACGTTTTGGTAAACTTTAGGTCCATGTCTTACTTTGTTCATCAACTAAATCCAGTAAGTTTATAGACCAGAGAAGTTTGAATTGAGGACACAAACAAACCTGACAGGATTTTTCCGTCTCATTCATTGTTCTTGTGTAATGTGTGGTGAATGTGTGTATGTGTGCATTATGTGAGTGTGGATGTCTGTATGTGTTGATAGATTTATTGGATTTTTTATGTATGTTTATAAGTCTGTGGCTTTTTCTGTTTCTCTATCCACGTGTTTGTGTGTGTTGTGACATAAGAAACACTTTTACTGAAACTTCCCCAAACATAAAAAGGAAACACTGCTGATCTGGTGAATGTCTCTATTGATTACTGTAGAATTACTGGAATATTTCTCAACCCATTTTAACTTTTTACCTCCATTACGCTGCAGTTACTTAAAGGATTTTAAAGGTGCGTATCTGTTGGACAGCTTTATTCTCCAGTGATCATGGACAAACCAGTGTGCTTGATTGACACGGGGTCAGATGGGAAGCTGTGTGTGCAGCAGTCAGCTCTACAGATCCTGCAGCAGATCCAGCAGCCAGTGGTGGTGGTGGCCGTGGTGGGTCTCTACCGCACCGGGAAGTCCTACCTGATGAATCGCCTCGCAGGACAACAAACAGGTTAGACCCGCACATGCAGCGCTGATACCATCCAAAAGCTTATGAGAAACATGCAGTTACATGCATATAAGTCATTTTTTGTGTGTCATTGTGTGGCTTTATCAGGGTTTGCATTGGGCAGGACCATTGAGTCCAAGACGAAGGGCATCTGGATGTGGTGTGTGGATCACCCCACTAAAGCAGGAACCACTCTGGTGCTGCTGGACACTGAGGGACTCGGAGATGTGGACAAGGTGATGTAAAAACCAAGTACTGAAAAACAATCACCTAGTTCTGGCATGAAACTCTAAACGGCGCAAGCTGATAGGTCTTTAACTCATTTGGTAGTGATCACGTCATTATCTACATTGCTGTTGTTGCAGAACATATCTGGAATCAATGTCTAAGTGATTGATGTTTTATTACACATATTGTGTGATCTGTTTATTCCTAAATGGAGCAATCTTTACAAGTTTTAAACAAGTTTTATGTTAGAAATGTCAAGTCAACATTTCAACAGCTGCACCTGTAAATCACTCAGTATGTATACATAGACAACAATATTCTGATAATAACCCAATTAAGACAGTACTCTGATTAAGAAACTACCATGTAAACAGCCATTTCTGATTACTTTAATCCGGCTAAAGTAATACTCGAAGTAAACACAAATTAAATTAAGATGTGGAGTATACCTATTTTAGTCACATTATCGAAGTGCATTATAGACATGTACACACATTAATCACACAATTAACATCATGTGGGAAATTTTGCTGCATTTTGTGTGCACACATTGACAAACAACAGAGCATAGTTTCAAGCAAGAAGGCACAAATAAAATTGCTTTGTTCATAGTCTTGTGGAGTGATTACTAAACATAAGCTGGAGTGTTATGCATTTATGTCTATGAAGCATAAAAATTGCGTATTGTTAATATCTCTTTGAGTATACACTGTCTAAGCAATGGATGAGAAGGTTAAAGTAACACTCCACTTTTTAAAAAAATAGGCTCATTTTGCAACTCCCCTAGAGTTAAACAGTTGAGTTTTACCGTTTTCGAATCCATTCAGCCGATCTCCGGGTCTGGCGGTACCACATTTAGCATAGCTTAGCATAGTTCATTGAATCTGATTAGACCATTAGCATCTCGTTAAAAAATGACCAAAGAGTTTTGATATTTTTCCTATTTAAAACTTGACTCTTCTGTAGTTACATCGTGTACTATGATAAACAAAATGGAAAGTTGTGATTTTCTAGGCCGATATGGCTAGGAACTATACTCTCATTCTGGCGTAATAATAAAGGAACTTTGCTGCCGTACCGTGGGTGCAGCAGGAGCATTGATATTACACAGCGCCTGTGACCCCCTGCTTGCACAGGGAACGTGCCTTGCAACCATGGAGACGTTTGTGAGAGATGGTGCGTAATATCATTGTTCCTGCTGCACCCACGGTACATGAAGTAACTACAGAAGAGTCAAGTTTTAAATAGGAAAAATATCAAAACTCTTCGGTCATTTTTGAGCGAGATGCTAACGGTCTAATCAGATTCAATGAACTATGCTAAGCTATGCTTAAAGTGGTACCGCCAGACCCGGAGATCGGCTGAATGGATTTGAAAACGGTAAAACTCAACTGTTTAACTCTAGGGGAGTTGGAAAATGAGCCTATTTTCAAAAAAAAGTGAAGTGTTCCTTTAAAGTAAATAAGCATTCACATTCAATGAGATTACATGTTGTTTAGCTGCATAGAAAAATAATGACACTAACATGTTATTGCAGCGTCCAATCAAGCTATGTCATTCATTATTACTCCTAATGGCTTTTTATCAAATAATAGTATAAGGGTTATGCAATCATTATGAAATAACTTATTGATGATACTTGCTCAGGTGGTAAGGTAGGGGGTGTTTTTCCTATCTCTTCCTGTCTTCTGTAATCATTGTGCAGATATGCATTTCTGCCGATACAGCAGTTTGTTTTCTCACTCAACATCACAGTTATAGTACTTGAACTGTCTAGTTCTCTCATTACCCTGTGCAACTGTGTAGGGTGAAAAGTTGCTTTACAAATGTATAACAATAGTCTTCTTTCAGCTCTTTCAACCAAAAAATGATCTGTTTAGTGTTGAACAAGGCAGGAACAAGAGAAAAGGTTCCTGCTTTGTTGGAGGGTTAATTCATGCATGTTACATGTGCAGCATAGTGATGGGAAGTTCGGATCATTTTACCGACTCGGACTTTTGAGTCTAGTTCAACAAAATGAACGAATCTTTTTTCGAGTCATTTCGTTCATTTTAGCAAAATGTAATTAAAATGTTACGTGCTACTTCCCCAACACATCTACTACTTATGCAAACGTTGATCCCACTACAAACAATACAAAACTACAATGCTATAAGATTCAGAAATGATTAATTCATTACCTGGGTCTTCAGTTTATGACAAGCTGATTAAGCTCACCTCACCTCTTGTCTGACAAGTCTTCGGGTTTAAGTCATTCCTTAATGACGTGACAGGCAGTCCCATGCTAAACCAATGCAGTCTGAGCCGGTAAGAGAATTGATTAGTTCTTTTTATGAGTCTTTCGGGTTTTTGAGTCGTTCCTTAATCACGTAACAGACCCATACACTAAACCAATGTATTCTGAGCCGGAAAGAGAATTGATTAGTTCATTTCATGAGTCTTTCGGGTTTTGAGTCGTTCCTTAAACACGTGACAGACCCATACGCTATTTCTGACATTTCTGTCACTGTTTTTGTTACTGTTTCTTGAGGATCTGTGGTGTGTTATTATAAATAAATAAAGCCCTGTTATAAATAAAGTATTGATTAATTTATCTTTTTGACTGTCTATCTGTAAATAAACACTAGGCTATATAATAATATAATAATCCAAGCCTACAATACAAAGTATTTATAGCCTAGTTTGTTCATTTTTACTCCAATTTTGAGTTTGCTGTTATAATAATTGCTTTTCCTAGGCAGACTTGACATATTAGTCTAATATATGTATAAGAAGATTGCTCAAAAAGGACATAATGACATAAATTAAAAGCAAATAACATTTTGAATTTGAATTATTAATGTTAAAGACATCAAGGTTATGATAACTTCAGCTTTAACAGTTGTAACACAAACTCAAACAAAACTGGAGAGTTAACATTATTTACTAATAAATATAATGTGCTTGGGTCACACAGCATAGCGTATGGGTCTGTCACGTGATTAAGGAACGACTCAAAAACCTGAAAGACTCATAAAATGAACTAATCAATTGAATCATCAGGTGAACTACTACTAGCACAGAACCTGTAGAATATTGCACATGCGCGACTGAACGAATCACCCCCCGACACAATCGTTCTTCCCGAGTCACATTAAAGATTCGTTCAAAATGAACGAATCGTTCAAGAACGACACATCACTAGTGCAGCAGCAGCATGTCTTACATGCTCACAGCAATGTCTCTGAATGTATTGGCAGTAGCAAGTCTTGGTACTAGCTCTGCAGCAGCATAGCAGATCTGTTCCGCCAAGACCAAATACATTAACGTTGCCATATCCATTAGCATGCCAATCTCTATTACCAGAACTAATATCAAATGTCACAAGCAGTTTTAAGGGTCCAAGAATACTCTCACTTTTAGAGCAGATATCCTTATTCAGATAGAATATCATTGAGAATGGTCCGTGTACGTTTTGATAGTTTGTTTTCCAATTTGAAATGAAATACGCAGAAACGAGAAAACGGTCGTTTCCCGTTTTTTCGTTTGTTAAAAAAACCGGGAAAACGAGATTTTGACTCGATTTTCGTTTTTTTCGGGTCACGGATAGAAAACAGAAACACGACTTCAAAACTCGTTTTCCACATGTGGGCGGTCATTACACGCCCCTTTCAGCCGATTGGTCAATAAAATCTGAGCCATTGACGTCATCTTCAGTTCGTTCAACAAAATAACAGTCCTCTGCCGCTATATCAGTAGATGATATAAATCGGCTTTCTTCTGTGCAACCTAACGCGTATTTCACAGAAATATTTATTTCAGAAATGTTCATCAGCACACAGACTGTTGTAATGCTGTTTGTAGTTTAATATGCATGGTGAAACTGCGCTACCCACACAGAGGAGCGGATGAAAAGCACAGATTAAAAAAACTACAGTTTTTATTTTATTCTATTTTGAATAAATAGAATAAATCACAATAAATAAGTAGTGTAAGCAATTTTGAAAAACGAACAATAGCTCATCTTTCTTTCTTTATTTATTTTATATAGCCTAATATTGCCTGCTGAATATAGGCTAATGTTAATAACCCTTTGGTTAAAAGATTGAGGGAATAGCCTGTAAAGATCAAACATTAAAGATCAAAATTACAGCTACATAGCTATTTTAGCTATGACAAAAATAATATATAAATGTTAAGCCAAAACGAATTAATTTAAAGCTGAACTGAAACAGAAACCGGCGTTATAACTACCTCTCTAATTTGACACAAATCCAAATGTTTCAACATTCACGATTTGGAGGCTAAACTATATTTATTATTTAAACGCTTTTATTGTAGCCTACACAGACTACTTAAAATGAGAAGTATAACTTTTTATATGTTTGGTTGAATGTATGTTATTTTGACAGTTAACAGGCTGTGATGTCAAGTTACTAAAACTGATGTTGTGTGAGCGCGAGGCGCCGACGCGTTCACTTGAATTTTCTTATAAAAGCGGAAACAACTTAAAATACTCAGACATTTATGGTCAAATATATGTAACACCATTAGAATCTGTGAAGGGTTAAATAGGCCTATTATTTTGTACGCTCACAATAAAAACAAAACATTGCTCGTAAAATAAACAAAGAAATGTTCTGCCGTTTCTGTTTCCTTTCTGTGAACTTCTCAAAAATGAACCGACACTCATATTGTCGCATTTTTTCCCCTTTCATTTTGGTAATATGTTAATTACTTAAGTGAAATAAATTTCGCGCATAGACATAGGCTATTTATTCCTTTTATATAATTGAATCCTTTGTTCTCCGTTCACAGAAGCGCTGCAGGTGCGTGATGATGATGAATCCTCATGTTCTGTTGTTTATTCTGCTATTTGTTCATGTAGGCTAAAACTAAACCCCTGGAATTTGTTTAATGATTCACAGACATTTATCAATTCTATTTTCGTTTAATTACAATTTAATATAATCTTGTCGGTTAATGAAACGATGATCGCACCAGTTGAAAGTCAGGGGGGAAAACAGAAATTATATTGACAAGGCAACAATAATTTTCGTTTAGTTTAAGTTTTTCAAAACATCCAGAACTGCATACAGTAAATTTTCCCGCTGTTTAAGCCACGAATATTTACAAAATAAAATAATTACAAAGATGATAAAAGATAATAAAATAATTACATAGATAATAAAAGTTAAAAAAAATGTTTAATATACGAGAGTTTTTGTTTTGCTGTTGTCCACTAAAGCAATTGACGCAGAATCGCCAATAGCCGTTAAATCGAAATTGAAAGTAAAATGTTCAGGGCCATTTATAGCTATAATTCATTCAAAAGCGAAGGAAATACAGAAAAAGTGAGGATAGCAAGTAAACTGTGACATATAATAATGTTCACTGTGTTCATAAAAGTGTTTAATTTAAGAGATAAAATCTGTATGGCCATTTATAAGCTAAGGAAAACTAAAAAGCCCCCCGATGGTGATAACGTTATTAGGTGTTGCCACCTAGTGGATAGCCTATTTTCTAATATGACTGCATAGTCTACTGCAAGGAATGCGTCTGCTAAATGATTGAATTTAAATGTATAAAATGTAAACAAAACATTAAAATAAGAAAAAAAATGAGTGCGGTAGCCACTGATCTATAATAGAGAATAGTCTATCATTATGTATAGCCTATTGATCGGTGGTAGTAGCCCAAAGGATGTCATGCGCTTGGTAACAGATGTAGAGGCATTTACATTTTACATTTTAAAAACACAATGCCAGCTTAAAAACAGACTTAATTAAATTTACTGTAGGTTTTTTAAACTTTTTTTATCTGTGCAAACATATTTCTGTGAAATACGCGTTAGGTTGCACAGAAGAAAGCCGATTTATGTCATCTACTGATATAGCGGCAGAGGACTGTTATTTTGTTGAACGAACTGAAGATGACGTCAATGGCTCAGATTTGATTGACCAATCGGCTGAAAGGGGCGTGTAATGACCGCCCACATGTGGAAAACGAGTTTTGAAGTCGTGTTTCCGTTTTCTCTCCGTGACCCGAAAAAACGAAAATCGATTCAAAATATCGTTTTCCCGTTTTTTTTAACAAACGAAAAAACGGGAAACGACCGTTTTCTCGTTTCTGCGTATTTAATTTCAAATTGGAAAACAAACTATCAAAACGTACACGGACCGAGAATGAACACATGTATTCAATTAATAGCTTGCTAGTTTGTTGTAAATAGGAGGCACATTCTCAAAAAATAGATTGACGCAACACATTTACTTAAAGACCAATTTGCACAGATTTAATTTTGTTAATATAGAGCAGCTTTCTTTGAGGTTAATCTCCAATTTTTCTAACTCCTTGATTGTCTTTCTCTTTCTCAGGGAGACTCAAAGCATGACACCAACATCTTCTGTCTGGCTGTGTTACTGAGCAGCACTCTGGTCTACAACAGTCGAGGGACGATTGACAACAGAGCTGTAGAGGAACTGCAGTATCCTTCTGACAATCTAGATACCTATCTTGTCATTTAGCTGATGGTTTGTATCCAAAATGTGAAGTTTTAGCTCAAAATACCCCAGAGATCATTTCAATAATAATAATAATAATAATATGTTTTATTTATTTAGCGCCTTTCAGGAACCCAAGGATGCTTTACAGTAAGTTGCTATATAATATGAATACATATAAGTATACAGTCAGTATACAACATGTAATCAACCAGATAGAACAGACAAAGAAGGTTAATCTACATTAAACTTACAAAGAACAAGCATAGTGCTGGAAAGTTGAGACAGACAATCAATTAACAAAACATAAGGTGAATAAGTGTGTTTTGAGGACAGTTTTAAAGGTCTGAAGAGAAGAGATATCACAAAGGTCTTGTGGTAGCTTGTTCCAGAGCTTAGAAGCTGATATGCTGAAAGCCCTACCACCCACACTAGATAGACGGAACTTGGGTACTGCAAGCAAGTTTTCAGTGCTCGATCTCAGAATACGGGCAGGGACATAGGGGATAGGGATGGACTGGGACCAAAAATCGGCCCTGGCATTTTGGCCCAGACCGGCCCACCACCACATAAAATCACAAATACCACCCGTCCTTCTGCTTATATATATATACATATATATATATATATATATATATATATATATATATATATATATATATATATATATATATATATATAATTTATTTTATTTTATTTTATTTTTTGAAGTTGTTTACAATCAAGTCACCAAAATACGATGAATACACACTGAGCATAACCCAACACACAACAGTAAATCTATTAGCCTTATTACAGTTTACATATTCTTATCACAATGTTAATTGTTGTTGGTGTGGGTGACATATATCCAACAAGCTATGTAAACAAGCTAGGTAGGTAACATTATAATCGCTAAAATAGTGGACTCACGGGAAAAAATTATCAGTTATCATCTTTTTTTGTTGTTGTTGTTGTTATGACTAATTACTCAGCACCGTCAGCATTAAAGAGAAAATAATCACTTCATCCGATGTTTTTGAATAAAATAGCCTTGACAGCCGACTTACTGGAACTCATCTGTCTGTAGAACTATTCTCTCCCGCCGGCGCCGCCGGACTTCTACAGAATCTACACACAAGCGAGTGTGACGTGCGCGGTGGACCAAACCACTGTGAGGCAAGGGAGGGGTGACTCAAAATGTTTCTAAACTTAAAACGCCCGTTTGCGTTTGTATTGCGTGGTTATTAATTATATTTTTTATTCCTGACCCCCTTGTCCCCCCCACGGTTTACACCCCTGCTGCTACTGCCGAAAACATTTGTGTCAATTTGACACATTTGGCAGCGTTTTTTTCTCTCATGCAGCTTCTCTGCACCTCCTTTGTGTTTCTTCTCCATGATCACACTGAAACTGCGTGCAGGCAGAAATCCTATAGATGGTGCTGTTCAAAGATATGATTGGGCCAGTCCAGTGTCAATCAAGAAAACAACCAATGGGCCGCTGAGCTATATGTTTCATGAGCCGAGTCTGTCAGAAGGAAAAAAAAAACTAGCCTATGTGATATTTTTGACTAAAGTGTTTTTGGCCAGCAGCCCAGTGTCAATTGAAAAAGCATTGGGCCGCCGATCTAGGCCTACCACTTTCATGGGCCGAGAGAAGTTTTTTTTTTTTGCGGTCGGCGACCGTCGGCCCCAAAAAGCACGTCGGCCCACCGGGAAAGTGCCCGGTATGCCAGATGGCCAGTTCGCCCCGTGATAGGGGATAATCATTTCACAGAGATAGGAAGGTGCTAAACCATGACGAGCCTTAAAAACTAGAGTAAGAATCTTAATCTTAATAAACTGGTAAACTTTATATCTGTAAATTAACTCAGATGAACTGTAATAAAGTGCTCTCACCTTCATTACTGCCATATCCAGTATCACTCTGGAGACTGTAAGCTGGATCACAAACAGTTTGTACTGATCTATCCTTGAGTAACACATTTTTAGCACAATCTCTGTTTTGTATTGTTCCCTTTGTATTGACATTCATTCACAAAGTCCGGTGTGAAATGATTCACGCAGACATAAACGAATTTTGGTAGAGTTGAGGGAGCATTTTATTCAAAAAGAAAAAGTCCCCTTTAATGCCATGTGTGGGTACAGTGTATTATGAGAAAGTGTAAGAAGAGCAAATTTATTTATTTATTTATTGAGAAAGGCACAAAAAGGAAAGTACATCTACTTGCCTACATCTACACCCACTTATCTACAGCTATCTGCTTCCTTTATTGCTTGGCTTGGTGATACTGAAAAGAATTTAGCACTGGTGTTGATAATTTGCTTAGTACTTCATGGAATGACAGTTTTGTTTTGTTAGACAATGCATCATGTGCTGTTGTTTGACAGTCACTTGACAAGCCTGACATGTTTGGCATACCTGAACAAACTCTCAGATATGTCACTGAACTAACAGAGTGCATTAAGGTCAAATCATCAGATGAGGATGCCGACGATTCAAGCGAATTTGTGAAGTTCTTCCCTAGTTTCATCTGGGCTGTGAGGGACTTCACTCTTGAGCGAAAGATTGATGGCAAAGATGCAACAGAGGATGAGTACCTAGAGTTTGCTCTGAAGCTGAAACCTGGTAATTTTATAATAGTAAAAAAACATTATTTTAGTAAAATTATTATTTTAGGAGCCCTTACAATCGCTATCACTTTTTTGTGACTAGTTTTTGTCAACAGGTTTGTCTCTTTTAAAATTCATAATTTATTGAGATAATACTTATGGTTCAATAATATTTGAATTGAGAGAATCTACAGCATGCCCTCATTTGTTTTAGGCACATCAAAAAAAGTGATGGAGTACAACTTGCCCAGGGAGTGCATCCAAAAATTCTTCCCTTCCAGAACGTGCTTCACTTTCCCATTCCCAACCGCTCCAGAGAATGTGTCTCGTTTGGAGAGTTTGGATCCTGCTGACCTTTCCTCTGACTTCCTGGAGGTCACAGATCGATTCTGCAAGTTTGTCTCTAACAAGAGCCATGTGAAGAAGCTGAAAGATGGAATCACAGTCACTGGCAGAGGTGATTCAAAATTCAATCTGAAGAGTTTGCATGTACATACATATGACTGTTGTTCAATACCTTTTCTGTACCATTATGTTTGACTTCTTTCCTTCTCTGAAGTTCTGGGTCACTTGGCGAAAACATACGTGGACACCATCTCCAGTGGGGCTGTGCCGTGTCTGGAGAATGCTGTGATTGCTATGGCAATGATTGAGAATGAGTCTGCAGTAAAAGAGGGGCTTGAGGTTTACCAGAGTGGAATGGAGAAGCTGAAGGACTCCTTCCCTCTGGAACTGAAAGATGTATCCTCAGAACACCAACATCTCAGCAACATGGCGACACAAACCTTCATGAAGCGTTCCTTCAGGGACACTGATGGGAAGTACCTGAAATCTCTAGAGGTAGGTTGGATCTCAGTTTCAGTTCATGTAGGATGATGCGGTGAATGACTCAGATTACAACTGTAACCATGCTTCCCTGACAAGGGAATGAGATGCTGCGCCTGAGAATTGGAAGATGTGGGAAGAACGTGTGAAATCAGTCCAATGGCATGACATAGGCGGGTGATGTCATGACCAGGAAACTATAAAGCATACCAAGACCAAACAGAGTTGGCTTCTAATAGGCTGAAACAAGTCAATCACAGACATCCAAACATATACACAAGACAGGCCCTTGTTAGTACGGCGGCATGGGTATGTTTCCATAGAGCCCAAATCTAGGTTAATAAAATCTAACAAATGTGTGCTGAGAGCACTAGCCCTCCACATCACATACATCTTGGAAGGGAAACTCCCAATAAAACAGCTTTTGAAGCAGCCATACTCCTAGTCAAGTGGACCCGGACAACCATATGTGAAAGCTGATATGCAAGAGAGATAGTCTCAAATATCCACTTGCTCTCCTCTGTTTAGATCCTGGGGACCCCTTCCAAGGTGACCTAAAACACACAAACAGCTAATCAGATTTACTGTGGACTCTGTGGACATAAGCGTCTATTGCTCTAACTGAGCAAAGTAGATTCATTTTCTCCTGGTCTGAAGTTTGAAAAGGGGGAGGACAAAATGCCTGCAGTACAATAGATCTTGCCACATTAGTGGGTGACCATAGGAACATAACTAGGGTATGAAAAAGCTTTCATCAGGCCTGGTGCAAATTTCAAACATGACGAGGAAACTGACAGGGCTCGCAAGTTTTCTATTCTTTTGAGAGACGTAATAGCGAGGAAAAAAAGAAAGGTTTTAGAGTCACAAACTTAACTGGGACCTCCTCAATAGGCTCAAAGGGAGCCAAGGATAGTCTTCCAATACCATGGTCAAGTCCCAAACCGGCGCCCTCGTGAGAAGTTCAGGCATCATCCCCAAAGCACCACAAAGAAAACAGGTTACCAATGGGTCTCTCTTGCATGTGCTTCACGACACAATCATGCAGAGACATTCCCATAGCCTCAAATTCTCAGACACAGCATGAGTTCCCTCGAAAGGGAACACTTTACTCACTTATACTGGGCAGATTATCTCAAAATTTAAATTAAATTGCAATGTTTTCAGGACCAAAAAAACATATTGCAAGCTAATCAGTGTTATTATTTTGCTGCTTCTGTGGTGAGAAGAGATGTCAGAGTGTACATAGATGAAATGTCCTCTGATGCATTATACACTAACTGTTACTTGCATGCTACATGTTGTGTTTTTAGGAAAACATTAATAAACTCTTTGATGGATATCTGTGCCAAAACGAGCAAGCTTCAAAGAGACGATGTGAGGATCTCTTGTCATCCCTCTCTGCACCAATGATGGAAAATCTCAAGCAGGGTTCCTATGCTAAACCTGGTGGCTATGATCTCTTCTGCAAGGATCTGGAGGACATTGTGAAGAATTACAACAGCCAGGCCAATAAAGAAGTCAAGGTCTTGCTCATATTATACTTATTACACATCTTTATACACACTGCACACTACAGAAATCTGATCAACATCACAGTTATCAGTTTTTTTTCCGTATGTCAATAGGCTGAAGAGGTCCTAGAGGAGTTTCTGAAGCAGAAGTCTGTGGATTCTAAAGCAATTCTGCAGGCTGACAAAAAACTGACTGAGAAGGAAAAGAAGATTAAGGGTGAGAGCCTTAAGCATTTAAATCCCAATTTCCTTGTTTGTATATTCTTACCAGGTTCCTTGTGTAAGAGGTGCTCAAAGGTTTAGGTACTTGTGAGAGTACTGCTGAGACACTGAATGGAAAAGAAGATGTAACAGCCAAATTATTTTAGTACAAGCTGTTTCAAGGTTCCAAGAATTGCACCCTGCAATAACAATTATAGTCCAGGGTGGCTGTGTATGCCATTATCATTATGAATCAAGATCAATGTGATCAAGATCAGTACTTTGAACTCTTCTGGCTCCATTTTAAAGGGTTTTTTAAAGGGTTAGTTCACCAAAAAATGAAAATTCTGTCATTAATTACTCAGGACGTTACAAACCCATAAGACTTGATCAAGACATTATCAGTTCACCTCTGGAACACAAATGTCAATGTTTTTGATGAAAAAATCAAAATGCTATTGATGTTTTTGAAAAAATGCAACTTAGATGAAAATAAACTCTCAGTAAAATATTGGAAGTTGAAAATGGAAGGAAGTGTTCTTCTTAAAAGGTGTATAAGTATATTTATAAGCATTCACAGAAGTATATTGCCTTAAAGGACAATGAATGACATGTAAAATCAGTTTTCTTCTTTCTATTTTTGTCAATGAATGATCAGAGGAAATAGAGAAAGCAGCCCTCCTGCAGCAGGAAATCAAAGCTAAAGAGGAGAAGCAGCGACAACTCGAAGAGAAGATGGAAGCAGAGAAACAGAGTAATGAAGAGAGGATGAGACAGATGAAGGAGAAGATGGATGAGGAGCTGAGGCTCCAGAGAGAGGAGGCTGAGCGTGCCATGGACAGTAAACTGAGGGAGCAGGCTGCTCTGTTGGAGAAGGGCTTTAAGGATAAGGCAGATAGGATGACCCAGGAGATGGAAGAGTTCAAGAGACAGAATGCTGGAAGCGAGAGTAACAGAGCTAGAGAGTTTGCAGAGATGTTAGAGAACTCAAACAAGAGACATGAGGACTCTATGGCTATGATGATGCAGCAACACAAAGAACAGATGCAGGCCATTCAGCGGATGAATGCACGCTCTTCAGGCGGATGTTGTATTTTGTGAAATGCTTTAATTCTGTGATCATCAAACTCATCAGAGGAATATATAGAGGTATAACTTTACAATAAAACAATACATTTGATCTCATTCTATCTTCACTTCACTTCAACTTCAGTGATATTTGATATGATGGATTAGGAAATTTAAATTTCACTTCCCAAGCATATTTTGTGTGTCTAGTTTAAATGATCTATGATGTATCATAATTACGTTTATTTGACATTAGTATTTCATTTTAAAAAGTGACAAATAAGGTTGATTAGTGATTCAACTATTTCTATGTCATTCCATGTAATCATCAAATAAACAGATGGTATTAGTAAAAACAAAACCTGTGTGTGTGTGTGTGTGTGTGTGTGTGTGTGTGTGTGTGTGTGTGTGTGTGTGGCAGAGGGGTGGTTAATAATTTGAGTACTATCAATATTCAGGCAAGAAACTGAGACAAAAAATGAGGTAATTACACATTTAGGGTTTTCACCATTTTTCTTTAATGAAATTGTGCCATCTGTTTGCTCTACTAAATGATAAAAATGATGACATTAAAGGAGATTTTTACAATATGCAATGTAAGGCTTGCTAGTGTCAAACTCTATAAGCCCTTCAGGCTCAAGATATTTAAAGAGAAGATTAATGAGAGAGACTTAAATGAAAAGAGAATCTAGAATTGTGTGACTGCATTGGTGGGTGTAAATAAATCCCTGTTTACACCTGGTATTAAGATGCATTTTGACTGATTGGATCACAAGTAGACGGCAAAGTAGACCAAAAACAGCTGTAAAGTGGTCTTAAACACGTTTAGCTTGTCCACTTTAAACCACTTCCAGAGGTATTCGAAAACACATTTTACCAGATTTCTTTCATAGTGTAAGACGCTTATGTGGTCGAATGTGTTTAAACAGACACAAAAGACCACCTGCTCTCCACCTACTGACATAACGCGTAAACATTATGTGAAAACAGACATCCCAACCTGCAAAAAGTAATTTCAGGGAGGTATCCCGTTGCTGTTACAAATAGTGCAGCGAGCAAGACTGTCATTATGTTTGGCACTTATAAGACAGGGTACACTTTCGTGTAGTCTGCCGAAAAATGTGTCTTATACTTTTTTTTGTGGCACTCTCCCTCTGCCATGGTGCTCCTGTTTCTAGATAGACATAACTGATTAATTTGGTTCGGGAGAAAAGATAAAATCCCGCCCACACTGACAATTGATTGGTTGATTTGCCGAAACAGGCCATTCAGGATGCTCTCTGTCTTACATGCGCTTCGCACACACGCACACTAGCACACACACGCAAGGTCTCTCGCTCCCTCTCCCTCTCTGCCGTGCGCGCTACACGGTTTGAAACACAGTCTCTGTCTCGCATGCGCGCTCTTGCTTGCTCGCTCTAGATTCCGGGAGATTTTAACTAATTTGCGGGCATCAGGGAGCCGCTATCAATATGCGGGAGAGTACCGGAACTTCCGGGAGACTTGGGATGTCTGTGAAGAGCGCTCTAGACAGATGGGATTTAAACTTTGTTGGCTGAAGACCCAAGTTTGGTTTGGACGCCAGAGTCTCCAGCCGTCATGGCCGCCTTGCCAGAGCTTCCAACCATCATTGCCGTCATGGCTGCCAACCCAAAGTCCCCTTACATCATGGCCGTTCAAGTTTTCCCCTTTTTTATGGGGGTGTGGGGGGGGGGGGTGTAGTCTCTGAGACTATGTTTAATGGCAGTTAATGTTAAGCCACAGGCACCATCTGGTGTCATCTTCACCATCTTTCCCCAAGGCGACGCGACCGCTACAGCTTCTTCCAGAGGCATCGGTAATGGCTATGGTGATGGCTAGGCCACCCATGAACTCGCTGTGCCCCATGACACGGAGGCCATGGTAGTGGTAGTCTCAAGTTCCACCAGAGTCGTCTTGGTGGTTTACAACCACCTGATCCATCCTATTGCGGTCCTTCACCCCATGATCCAGGCCCACCACTGCTCCATGTCTCATGGTCTCAGCCAATGCTCCACATCTCACGGTCTCAGCCACTGCTCCATGGTCCAGGCCCGACACTACTCCATGTCTCACGGTCTCAGCCACTGCTCCACAGTCCAGGCCTGCCCTTGTTTAACAGTCCAGTAGCCGCCCTTTAGAGGGGGAATATGTAACGTTGTTTGGGTTTTGTTCATGTGTTTATTTTGTATTCATGCTCACAGTCTTAGTTCCTTGTTTGTCATGTGATTCCCTTGCCCCTCATGTGATCTGATCATATGCTTCCCTTGTTTCGTGTGTCATGTTTTCATTGGTTGTTTTTTCTATGTGATCCCTATAGTCTTGTATTTAAGTCCTTTTGTTTACCATGTTACTTTGTTGTGTATTGAAGTAAGTTGCTGTTATATTGTTTCCATGCTTCTGTTTTCAATGTGCCAGGCCATTGTTTAGTTTCAACTTCATAGTTTGTTTTGTTACAGTGTCAGTAAGAAAAGGGTGAACATATAAGTTTATCTACAGCAGAAGTCATGGCTATTCTCCAATACCAATACAACCTACTTAATCTGACTTTTCCACTACAGACAATTCTGACACCTTCCAGTTGTCAATACAATACTTCAGGGCAAATCCCTTCCCAAATACAATCACAAAATACTTCAGGGTAATATCCTTCCTGAAAGAAAAATACACACATATTCATATTGCTGTTGAGTTTAAAAAACAAACAAAATTTTTTACTGTGATTGGTTAAACTGATCTGTTGATTGGTTTGTGATGATCTAAGCTAATCATATGGCTGTTAGTTCTACTGTGCAAAGCATTTTTGTAAGTCTAGACTGATAACATGAAAACATAGTCTGCATGTTATGCATATAGATAGTAGTGAAAAGGAACACGGTCTTTGATCTGAAGATCCATGTCTGCACATTTCAAGGCTGTTATTTTAAAACACCCTTTTGATCTTTACAGACATTGCATCTCTCATTGCAACATAACACTTGCTTTCAAAAACAGGAACTGAGTAAATCACAAAATTCCCATCTTCTCTAAAACACTCTTCCACTTTTGCACACTCTAAAAAAGCATTTAATCTTTATCAAGAAAATTTCTATCACAATGTATACATGCATATCCCAAAAAACCTGAATATGAGTAAACAGTAGGTAAAAGAGAGATTGTTCTCACCAAAGGAATATATGTGTAAAAATGAACAAGCAGTTTTGATAAGAAATGATAAATGAGGAGGTTGTTAAAAAAGAAAATAATACATGATAATACACAACGTCTTATTAATCATTAGCAATCAAGTCTCATGTACAATTCCAAAGACAAGAAACAAGCAGACACAGTCTGAGTTACAGGTAAACTGTAAATATTTTCCCCAGTCTTTTCATGATGTCTGATACTCTGGAAATTCCCAACAATGTCTGACTTTCTCCTGTAAATGTAATCACGAACAAAAACCCAACACAGATTAACAATGACTCAGAGTGTCTTGTATCTGCTAACACACCCTGCAGGTGCTTATTTTGAAAGTGAATCCAAGAGTCAAACTGCACATTGCTATTTGCTCAGTCAATAAAAGGGGATGTAAGTCAGCCACAGGGAATATCCAGAGTTACTGAGAGACCAGGGATATTCCCTAACTTACTCTAGACCATTTAGCCTAAAGAGGGTGGACCTAAAGGAGTGTCTAAGATATACAGATAGAATGACAGGAAGCTAAAACTTGTATAAAACTCAGACTGAGCTACTGAAGTTAAGTAAAGCAAAAAGGTAAGTGACATTCCTTCATTCATGGTTTATGAGGATGTTTATGGGCGGGGTTAGGATTAGTGGATAGAAAATATTATTGGCTCAGTAAAAGCTAATACACATGCAGAGTCACCATAAGCCATTTAATAATGTGTGTGTGTGTGTGTGTGTGTGTGTGTGTGTGTGTGTGTGTGTGTGTGTGTGTGTGTGTGTGTGTGTGAGATCTCTACACCCTGTCACGTTTTGATAAACTTTAGGTCCATGTCTTGCTTTGTTCATCAACTAAATCCAGTAAGGTGGACTATGAATTGAGGCTGGTATAGTAGCTGCGCACAAACAAACCTGACAGGATTTTTGTGTCTCATTCAGTGTTTTCTTGTGTAATGTGTGGTGAATGTGTGTATGTGTGCATTATGTGAGTGTGGATGTCTGTATGTGTTGAAAGATGTGGGTTTATATTGGAAAGTTTATGTGTGTTTATAAGTCTGTGGCTTTTTCTGTTTCTCTATCCACGTGTTTATGTGTGTTGTGACATAAGAAACTCTTTTACTGAAACTTCCCCAAACAAAAAAAGGAAACACTGCTCATCTGGTGAATGACTCTATTGATTACTGTAGAATTACTGGAATATTTCCTAACCCATCTTAACTTTTTACCCCGAGTACACTGCAGTAACTTAAAGGATTTTAAATGTGTGTATCTGTTGGACAGCTGTATTCTCCAGTGATCATGGACAAACCAGTGTGCTTGATTGACACGGGGTCAGATGGGAAGCTGTGTGTGCAGCAGTCAGCTCTACAGATCCTGCAGCAGATCCAGCAGCCAGTGGTGGTGGTGGCCGTTGTGGGTCTCTACCGCACCGGGAAGTCCTACCTGATGAATTGCCTCGCAGGGAAACAAACAGGTTAGACCCCCATAGACAGCACTGATAGCATCCAAAGAGCAACCGAATGACAGTTATTGCTGTTTTGAATGTGGAACCATGTGGTAGATCTTAATAAACATGTTATCATGACATCTGTGTTGTCAGTCTGTCAGAAGACACTGTTGTTGTCAAAATCTAACAACTCCAGATCCTGGTGGAAATTTGTCAGAAAACTGTAACTCTCAAACCATTTCACAGATGTTTGTGACTTTCTCTCATTCCGTTATTCAATATGAAATGAAGCACACAAGTCAACACAAACTAAATAAGGCACTATTCAATTTGACAAGGAGGTAAACAAAATATTTTGTTGATCGGTGTTCCATGTTTCTTAGCTCTTTCTCTCTTTTAGGGTTTGCATTGGGCAGCACTGTTGAGTCCAAGACGAAGGGCATCTGGATGTGGTGTGTGGATCACCCCACTAAAGCAGGAACCACTCTGGTGCTGCTGGACACTGAGGGACTCGGAGACGTGGACAAGGTGACGTAACAGCCTATATGATATAGTATGAGAAAGCATACATGCTTTTATCTGATTGAGCATCTGCCCAGTGTTTCTGGATGTGTGCATATTATTTTTTTCAAATTCATTTAAAAATTACATCATTTAAAAAAATAAGCACTATTTGATAAACAAAATGGAAATTCAAAAAAAAAGAAAGGCTTTTCTAATTTTACACCTTCTTAGCAGAACATTCCAGTGCATGAATATTTTCATAACATGAGTCGCTGTGCCCCATGAAGAAAAAGATTAGCATGATTGATATTCAAAATGGCAAGCGGCCAACCTCCATTTGTTTACTGTTTTTATATCTGCAGTCCTAGTTTTGGTTCCCTTTTTGAATGACAAATATAGACTATTGCTCATAGACAGTTATTTCCTTGGACGTAGGTGCATGTCCACACATGCTAGTTGACAACGCAGACAACACAGTCAGTTTCATTGCTGCTAGTTCTTCACATCAACAATATTGCTCATTTTAAGTTGGGGTGCTGGACACATTTGAGAAACCAGTTCATTGATTGAGTGGCTTGTGTATCAGTGCTGATTCAGGACACAAAATGTTTCAAACGATTCAGTATGATTTAGGTTCAGCCAGTTCAAAAGAACAATTTGCTCACAAACCAGACATCACTAACAAGTTTATGACACATTTTTACCACCAGGGTGTGCACAGATCCACTATGCTGTCAGGGGTTATGTATGATAACAATCTTGCAATGTCATTCTTTGTCAAATGATTGTATCCAATCTGTCTCAGGGGGACCCAAAGCATGATACAAAGATCTTCTCTTTGGCCGTCCTTCTGAGTAGCACTCTAGTGCTGAACAGCCGGCGGGACGATCGACAACAGGGCCATAGAGGAACTGCAGTATCCTTTCATTCACACATTATACACTTACTGTTATTATTGGAGTTATTATAGTAGTCAGCATTTGAAGTGCATCAAAAAAAGTTCTCCTAAGACAAGAATGGGTATTGCTTTTTGGTTTTAGGACAACTTTGATGAAAGGTTTTTATCCATAGTATAGAATATTTCATGGATTAGTACAACAGAATTTGTTTTCCCTGAAAATGTCCAAAATAGCATTATTTTTGGGAAGAAAAAAACATGAAAGTCAAAATTCCATTATTGTTACTGCTAATTCTTTGATAATTTAACCACTATTTATATACATTCAATGAATTTGAGCCAGGATCTAAAGACTAAAGAAGCCCCGGCAAGTTATTCCTTTAGCTGCATTTTTGCCAAAGTAACTTACAAATGAAGACAGGGTTCATGCAGGTTTCAGTAAGTAAAATTTAAGACCTTTTTAAGACATTTTAAGACCATAAAGATTGAAATTTAAGACCTACACGACGCATTACCAAAAAATATTCAAATCAAAGAAATTCTGAAAAAATAATTTTATTTCAATGAATTCAGTCATTGAAAAGCATTAATTAATTATATATACAGAATCTGAATTAAAATGTGTTTGATTTAAGCCTACATTTCAAAATTTTGTGTCATAAAATTATATCGCGCATACAGCTCAACTAACGCGATCGTTATAAAGGTGTTTAAACAACAATACACTTACACTTGCATGTATTTGACAAACGGAATATAAGATATTTCATGCCATAGCTAACACATTTGTGAATATTCTGAATAAAAAAGGAAAAATGACATAAAAGCAGATCATCATTCATTCAGTGCTGTTGCTGCTGCGGTGTGTCACGTGACAAGCAATGACGCGTCACCATGGAAACCATAAAATAACGGTCGCATAGGCCTACACTACACACCGCTTGTAACCAACAGCAGAAATCGTTGTGATCTAGCCATGTCTCGTTGAAAGTACCCTTTCCCATTTTCCACACGTAGCCAAACTTTAACAAGCTCTGAGGAGACGCAGACGTATCTCGCGAGCAGGTAAGTTATTGCATTTATCATGGGATTTGTAGTTTTATCAACGCGTATACCAACACCAATATACCCCAGAAAGAACTATGACTCGCTATTGCTACTTTGTAATAACTTTCAGCAGGTAGCGTTTCTGGAAATAGGTTGGATTTTTTTTAGACCTGACTAAATGAAATTTAAGACCTCGGATGAAAATCTGGCCGTTTTTAAGACTTTTTAAGGCCTTAAATTTAAAGTTCAGAATTTTAGACTTTTTAAGACCCCGCGGGAACCCTGGAAGAGTAAAACAAGCGATTCATCTTAAAATGTTCCTTGATATTTCCTTGAAAAGTTCATTGTACTATAAAAACATAATGTAAGTTTCAAAACTCAACTTCCAAATTAGTCCAAAAACAGCTTTTATCACTTCTCTTAGTAGCATGAAAAAGTCTAGGTTATGTATGAGAAGTGGTTCCCTGAGAAGGGGAACAAGACACTGTGTCTGATATTGACACTATGAGGGGCGCCATCAGTGTGACTGGTGTTTAAAGCACATGTAAACACATGCCAATCAATCATTGGCAGATGGCAGTCAGTGATGTCACACACAGAGTGTCCGTAAGTATAAAAGGGTGCCTGTAATACACATCATCAACTCTTTTTGTCTAAAGGAGATGTGCAGGCAAGCCCTAAGCATGGCAACAAGATGCCCGTGTATACTTCATTTTCCGTGCTCTGCTCTGTCTCACGCATAGTTGGTTCCGCAAGCCTTTCAAAGTATACTCCTCTGGCCATGAGTGCGGAAAGACGCGTTGGCGCATGCACACTATCTAGTGGACTTTGTTTTCAAGCACTCAAGTCATTCACACATGCACTGTTGTGCGTGAACCGCCCACATGGACACAAAAAATGGGCTGCAACCTAGACGTTCCCTTTCGAAGTGGAACTGCTTCGATGCTGCTTCGATGCTGTGAATATGAACAAACATAATAGGCATAGCATAAATTGACTCAAATTACTTGGCCAGAGTAAGAGCATGTCAACTCCAAGGGAACATCCAAAGTGATGTGATACAGACTGTATAGTGGTGCCACTCCCTAAGACAATATCCTTCAATAGTTGGAGAATATACCCAAGCATCTATACTCTATAGCAAGGGAAGTCCTGGCCTTTCTCCAACCTTCCTCCCTCCCTTGCATGACAGGCATCATCCTCATAAGGCCCCAAGAGCAGAGCATAATATTTACGTTGCTGGGTACAAAGCTAGTACAATGACCTTCAATATTACCACTACTTCCAGGGAAGAATGCAATCCTCAACTTCATCAGAAGGGATGCAAATATGAGAGTGGTATAATATAATTGCCGAAGACTCTTGCCATCAAAACTCAACTCAACCTTTAGGGAAACTGAAGGGGGGCCTCAGCTCTGCTTAAATACCCTAGAGCAACTAGGGGAGAGCGCTCACGCCCTGATTGAGCAAAGGTACTTCTCCAGGGTCCATAAAAGATTCCATTCACTCATCTAAGTTATAGAGTGCAACATAACAAGGAGGAATGCTACTAGGCAAACTACCTTTACTTGTCAGGTTCTTTGGTGTTAAAACCTCAGTAATCAGCCCTTCAGGCTACAACTTTCAGTGTTGCCGCTCCTTCAAGGGGGAGCCTACATCCCAACTCGTACTCAGAAAAGGGAGGAAAAAGAGAGCAGGGTGTGATGCAGTGTGCCCAGTAACGCTCATCACCCAGACTCTAAAACCCAAGGGAGCCACAGTTGAGATTAGGCCCTACTTAAAGAACCCAATATAATTGAGGGAGAGCAGCTCACACTCTACCTAAGACCTGTTTTTTTTATTATTATTTGTTTGTTTTGGGTGATTCCGCCCCTAACATTAGTTCATACTTTGTGCCTATCATGCAGGTCCATGAAGGCAGACCCCATTCCCAGTGTAAGTTGGGTGAGGTGGGGGAGAAAGAAAATGAGAGAGAAATGTATTTCCTCTATTTTGCTTCAAACCTCATGTACCAGAGAGGGATGTATCTTCTGAAAGCTGCTGACTGAGACCCAGAGTTCTGTAAAGAGTTCCTTTAAACAGTGTGTTTACATTGGAGAGTTAAAGATGGTGTAGAAAATTGATTTTTATTTAAAAATTATGACTGTTTTGATGTAAAATTCCTACTAACATTTTAAGGTGACATCAGAGAGCATTTAAAAAAAAAAAATGCAACTCATGTCCCCTTAAAACAATGAAGCACATAACTCCTACCTCAACAACAGGAACTTAGGTAAGAGTGGGTATCTCAGAGCATATGTTGTGGTATGTCCTATCTGGGTAATTTAAGTACAGTAGCCACTTATTATACAATTTGCCCACCCCAGAGAGCGAGGCAGTGCCACCAAACAACCACACAAAGATTTCCAGGAGTCAAAGAATACATAAAAAGATTTCAAACCTAAACTCCCTCCAGATATGTCACAGAGTTGACTGAGTATATAAAGGTCAAATCATCTGATGAGGGTGAAGACGACTCAGAGTTTGTGAAGTTCTTCCCTAGTTTCATCTGGGCTGTGAGGGACTTCACCTTGGAACAAAAAATCAATGGAAAATACGTGACTAAGGACCAATACTTAGAATATGCCTTGAAGCTGAAACCAGGTAATATTTAATTTGAGCTTATAAATTAACCGACCATCATTGGGAAAAGTATGTACAGCCAGTCAATATCACAAAATAAATCCTGACTGGAAGATCAGAGTTTGCATTATACTGAGGGCTTTATTACACCATCATAACCAGCTGGCTGCTTACTATGTTTACAATTTTAGAAATATCACTGAGCCTGAGAAATACTGAAAACTTTACAACTTTACACTTTACAAGCTACACTGTATTTTGTTAACCTCTTTGACAAAGTAGTGTTTCGTATCTTTTAAAGGCTCTTCAAGAACAGTTAAAGAGTTCAACCTTCCACGGGAATGTATCCGAAATTATTTCCCATCCCGGAAGTGTTTTACTTTCCCGTTTCCAACCACCCCAGAGAATGTGTCTCGTCTGGAGAGCTTGGATCCTGCTGACCTTTCCCCAGATTTCCAGGATGTCTCAGATCATTTCTGCAAGTTCATCTTTGACAGGAGTGAAGTGAAAAGGCTGAAGGATGGACACACAGTCACAGGCAGAGGTGAGTCAATAGAACATATGAAATGATGTGACGTGACATTCGCAAAATAAACATTAATATAGCACCAAGCAAATATTTGATTAATTTACTATATTCAATTACACAAGTGAATATGGCACAGCTGTCAGCTATTATGAAGTAGTAACTAGACGTGTATTTCCCCTGCAGTAAACTGTTGTCAACAGAGGAACCATGTTTTGGTTCGAATACTTAAGCTGCTGTTTGTTAGGTTGTGTGCTCATTGCACCATAATGCTGATGTTAAGCCCCATACCTAGAGACTAATTTCTAAATTGAAACATCCTTCCATCTTTGTGATGTAATAACACTGAACAGGTGGCAAATGCTAATTAGTCCCACTAAAATAGCATAAATTGAGCTATCAATTCAGCTATGACATTTTTTAGTACACTTTCTGGACTGCAAGTTATTAATTAACAGTCTCCAAGTTAATTTCCTTGTGTCTGACCCTTCTCCTTCTCTGAAGTTCTGGGTCAGCTGGTGAAGACATACGTGGACACAATCTCCAGTGGTGAAGTTCCATTTCTGGAGAATGCTGTGATTGCCATGGCAATGATTGAGAATGAGGCTGCAGTGAAGGAGGGGCTTGAGGTTTACCAGAGTGGAATGGAGAAGCTGAAGGACTCCTTCCCTCTGGAACTGAAGGATGTGTCCTCAGAACACCAACATCTCAGCAACATGGTGACACAAACCTTCATGAAGCGTTCCTTTAAGGACAGTGAGGGGACATTCATGAAATGTCTTGAGGTGATGCCCAGTAAAATCAATCAATCAATCAATCAATCAATCAATCAATCAATCAATCAATCAATCAATCAATCTATCTATCTATCTATCTATCTATCTATCTATCTATCTATCTATCTATCTATCTATCTATCTATCTATCTATCTATCTAAACAGTGCACACCAACTTCTTGTTGCTAAACAAGAATAGTGCTATGTTATAGTATTTGTTCTCTAAGAACACATTTTTACAAATGATGGTGAATGAGGCCTGAGTAAATGTCTCTGAATCTGAATCAAAAGCTGATTTTTTTTTTTAAATAAACATTGTATAATAAAACATTTATTTTTTCAATAGTTGAAGCCTCTAAATGGTGTTTAACGTTTTCTATGATATTTTGTGTGATGCTGCAGGAAGACATTAATAAACTCTTTGATGGATACCTGTGCCAAAACGAGGAGTCTTCAAAAAAAAGATGTGAGAATCTCCTGTCATCACTTTCGGCACCAATGACAGAAAAACTCAAGAAAGGATTTTATGCCGTACCTGGTGGTTATGATCTCTTCTCCCAGGACCTTGAAGACATTGTAAAGGAATATAAAATCCAAGCCAATAAAGGAGTTAAGGTGAGTATCAACATTTGACACAATCACTGCAACATCACAGGTTTCAGATGTTTTCAGAATGTAAGATGTTTGTCATGTTTTCCTATAATATGTGTTCATATAATGTGGGAAACAGTGGATTAGAGGTAGAGAAATCAACTTGAAACAAGTAGGTTCCTGGTTTAAATCCTGATTTCTTCTGGCCAAATATTGAAAAATCCTTATTCAAGACACTGAGTCTCCGGTGGCTGGGACATGGACACTTGTACTCCATCAATGCTGGACTTTGGCTTTGGACAAAAATGTCTAGAACTACCTGATGAATTTCATGATCTGCTGAAACATTGCATTTGACAAAAATGTGTCGATTGTGATGTAAAACCAAATTGAGCAACACTCATATCTTCACAATCATCATTAATTATATTAGTTGTAGTAGTAGTAGTAGCAGTTTTTCAGATTACATATGTTGTTCTCAGGCAGAAGAAACACTTGAAGAGTTCCTGAAGCAGAAGTCTGTGGATTCTAACGCCATTCTGCAGGCTGACAAGAAACTGACTGAGAAGGAGAAAAAGATTATGGGTGAGTGTGCACCCATTGCATCCTGGATGAAGCAACAATAGCACCATCTAGTGGTAGTTGCCAACTTGCAGAGAAAGAGATTCAATGTTCAACTACGAAACAAACAAACTACCTATAGTAGTCAACATTTGAAGTGGATCAAAACCTTTCATCAAAGTTGTCCTACAACTTTCTTCTTAGGACGACTTAGTTCTTAGAACAACTTTGACCTTTTTGATCCACTTCAAATGCCTACTGTATTATTTAATTTGTTATTTCATCCAATGTTATCAATTGTGATTAACAATGCACAAAATTAACATTAACAACTCAAGATTGATTAGTCTCGGTACATTTATCATTTGATCAGTGAATTGCCTCAATGCCTTCAATTCATGGAATTTAAAAGTCAAGATTTGAAATACAATGCAAAATTAGGTACAATGTTACACTTTCTTAAACTTTCCATTAAACTTTATTTCATTTGCCTCAACATCTTCTTCCAGAGGAAAGAGAGAAGTCTGTTCTCCTGGCTCAGGAAAAAAATGCCAAGGAACAAAAGCAGCAGCAACTCGAAGAGAAGATGGAAGCAGAGAGACGGAGTAATGAAGAGAGGATGAAACAGATGAAGGAGAAGATGGATGAGGAGCTGAGGCTCCAGAGAGAGGAGGCTGAGCGTGCCATGGACAGTAAACTGAGGGAGCAGGCTGATCTGTTGGAGAAGGGCTTTAAGGAGAAGGCAGACAGGATGACTAAAGAAATAGAGGACTTTAGGAAAAAAGAATAAAAGAAGCAGAAAAGGAAAGTGACAGGATGTTTAAAAAGATGATAGAAAACATGAACAACAGACATGCTGAGACTATGAATCTGATGATGAGGCAACACAGTGAGCAAATGAAAGCAATCATGAGGCACATGCCGAGGCCTTCAAGTCAGACTCCTCCATGGTAATCTTGCGTCTGATAATCGGCGGTCTCAGCAGTGTTTTATTCTCAGGTCCACGTCCCTCTTAATGCAGTTAAAAGCAATTTCTAGCTATTTCTATTGTTAGGATAAAATTTTATAGTCCGGATATTTAAACGCTGGTGTTGAGGCAGTAATTAAAATGAGTAGGTGACCTGTTGAAACTAATGTTACATTTCAAATGTATATATTAAACATTGTTATGCCAGTAGATGAACGATCAAATGGACTATGACTCAGAATAGTTCTTGGTTATGCAGATGCCCAGGTAATTAAAATGATCTAATGATGTCTTTAAAAGGCAGTATTGAAAGAGGATAGGAAATGGCAAACAGCATTAGTTCATGCTTATGAATTGTTCAGTTTATAACCTGAAACATGTCCAAATTCCTCTAATAAGACTAAAACTTGGGGTATGAATATGGATCTGTCCGGTTCAGAGAAAAAAGTAAAAGATCGTCAGCATATAAAGATAGCTTATACACAGAACCTCCCTTTTTGATGCCCATCATCTGACTGAACTTAAGTGCTAGGGCAAACAGTAAAAGGAGAGTGGGCAGCTCTGCTGAGTATCACATCCAAGAGGAAAATAGTCAGAATAGTCATTGTTGGAGTGGACACAAGCCAAAGGAGAAGCATACAAAAGTTTAATCCAGGAATAAATTTACTGCCAAATCCAAATCTTTTTAAAGTGAAGAACAAATAAGGCCACTCGAAACAGTCAAATGCCTTCTCTGCATCCATCAAAATCAGATGTGGTAGATGTTGAAGGAAAATACAATCCATCAAATAGACGCCTGATGTTATGGAAAGAGTGTCTTCCCTTGACAAACCCTGTTTGATCAGGGTCTAGACGCCTTGCCAGCTTCTTAGCTAATATTTTAACATCCGCACATAACAAAGAAATAGGGCGATAGTTACTACAGACACGCGGATCCTTGCCTTTCTTCAATATTAGTGAGATGGTGGTCTGTCTTATAGTTTGAGGGAGTATGCTAGATTGTTAGGATTCATTAAACATGTTTATAAGCAGTGTGTAGAGTTTATCAGCAAATGCTTTGACTGCTACCGTTTGAGCACTCTCAGAAGTTCTTTAAATCGTGAATTTCAGCAGAAACAGTTAGAAACCGACTGCCACAAATACAAGTAAATTGCAAGACATCCTGTAGGGAGTGGCCAACCTGATTTCAGTTGGGGCTCTGTGCCATCCATTGCCACCATCTGCCCCTGCATAGCTACAAACTTTTTTTGTTGTTTTTTCAAGTTCTGCATTTTGTCAATTCAATATGGTAATGTTTTGTAGCTGATCATCCATTCATCTAAATTATTACTGTCACAATTATTGCATTCAGTTTTTATTTTTTTTTTTATCTTTGAAAAATATGTATAATATTTGATTTAAACTACATTTGATTTAGCAGTGAAAACTTCATAGGCTGAATGTCTCTGAAGCCTTGGCAAGCTGCAGCCAACTGCAGTTCTTGGATCAGTGAATGACAGCAGATGAGTGAATGTTGCCTAGATCCTCATGTTCTGTAAACATTGGATTAGACTGACCAAAGTAAGGCAATATGATGTTTCTAATAATCAGAGGCCCAGATCATTGGTAATGTTGAAAAGGGGGTATAATAATAATAATACGAGTATGAGGAGAGGACATGAGTCTCGGTGTGTGGATGATTTGCCATAAGCGATCATACTGCCAAATCACATTTATTTAAATAGTAAGTCATATAAAACAATACAGTTTGCTTCAAAGCAGCTTCACTGCAATTAAATAGTGTTAATGTTGCAAAAGTTCATCAATTATTAAAAGTACGTTTCAGCTATAAAGCAAGTAATGTCACATTTATATAGCACTGTATATACTGTAATGCTGTTTATACTGTAATAAAGTTATGCATGGAATCAGGCCCTGGCTGTTATCAACTGAATTTTTAGTGACAGTAAAATAAAATACGTAACATATACTGTTTGATGCACATCTTCACTGTCATTAACTATCACAATCAATCCTCTTCTGGATTGGAATTGCAGCCTTTATAACAAAACACTTTAGTTTACACTGTAAAAAAAAATTAGTTCACTCAACTTATATTTTTTTAGTTATCTTTTTGCTTTGACTCAGTTGTTTTATTGACTTAATCCACTAAGTATGTTCAACTTAAAAAAAAAATTGTTGACACAGTTAAAATAGTTACCCAACAACTTATTTCAACTAATCCTGGGACTTGTAAAGATTAGTTGAAATACGATAACTTAAATTTTCAAGTTATCTGTACTAAAAATTTATGTTCATTTGACTAAAATTTTTTCTCAACTTGCAACAGCACATTCAACCAAATAATTAGATTTTTCCATACAAACGATTTTATTTTTCAATAAATTCACAAATATGAACGTATATTTACTTACCAGAGTTGGTGATGAAAATGGAAGATAAATCTGCCGCGTGCCGATAAACTCTCCAGCTGCCAGTCTATGCCAGCAATGCCGATGAACGAACAAGACCTTTTTCACGCTTCACGTGATCTCGCGATGAATAATGAGAACTTATATCTTAATGGTTCAGCATATGTTTTTAAATTGAGGCGACACATACTCTAGTTCAGTGAACTTACAGACTAGTTGAGATAGTAAAAACCTAACATGTTAAGTTGAACGAACAAATTCAGAAACTACAAGTTGAATGAAGGGCTTAAGTTGAACGAACAAATTAAGAAACTACAAGGTGAATGAAGGGATTTATACGATCAAGTCACCGACCAGTTTCATTTCTGTGAACTCGGATTTAGGTACTTGCTAAAGTGTCTGCAAAGTCTATGCAAAATGTAAAAAGGAAATCTGTAAATCAAGGTATTTTAAAAAATTAGAAGTGGGGGTTCTTTCAAACAGTAAATCAATCACGAACAATTTGGGATCCTAAATTCAAGCCAAAGGGTCTCTTAGGTGGTTATTTATATATACGAAGCATTATATGAAAAAGTGATCAAATTCATCATCTTTTACTGGACTCTAATTTAGATGTCCTTTGTTTATCTGAGACATGGCTTCATGTATACTCCCCGTCAGCAGCATTAGAAGTGCCTGCTTTTAAACTGCATGAGAAAAATAGAGTTGGTTCTAAGGGGGGTGGAGTTATGATCTATGTGAAAACTGGTATCCAGTGTAATGAAATCGCTTGGTCAAATTGTATGGATTTGGAATGTATTGGCCTGAATCTTATTCTATCACCACAAATGTCCTTTGTATTAATTGTAATTTACAGTCCTCCCTCTTCAAATAGTAGTTTTTATGAAAATTTGAAACAATTACTAAAACATGATTTTAACAAAGAAGTCATTATTATGGGAGACTTTAATATTAATTGGGATGATAAAACGGTTAGAAAGAAACTCAAACAGATAACTGATCATTTCGATCTGAAGCAAATGATTAATGGGCCCACAAGAATAACTAATTCAACAAGGTCTCAAATTGATTTGATTTTTAGCAATCGAGCAGAGAGAATTTTAAAAACTTTTAACATGTTAACAGGCCTTTCTGACCATAATTTGATTTTGGTTGCCAGAAAAATTATCTAGTAAGAGATTCAATCCATTCTCACGGAAGTATGATTTTTATGGCATTCCAAAACGTAAATTAGACGATTTTAGAACGGCGGTTCATCAGATTAAATGGGATGATTTATTAACCGGAAAAGATCAGGAGGATGATAGTCAAATATTTCAAAGTTGTAAAATTAATCCTAAAAATAAAAAACATACTGTCCCCTGAATGAATTCAGATATTTTAGAACTAATGAAAAAACGTGATCGTGCCTTAAAAACTGCAAATAGATCAAAGTTAAGTCATGATAGACAACATTTTGTCACGCTACGGAATAAGGTGGTAAAGACCCTAGAGAGAAGAGCAAAGGCTGATTTTTTTCCTTAGAATAATTGAAGAGGCAAGAGGTAATTCTAAAACGATCTGGAATCAGTTGAACTATTTAATAGGAAACAAAAGAAAAGATAGGTCATCAATTGATTTAATGGTAGATGGGAAGCTGACTGATAATCCAGCTGCTGTAGCCGAAGCACTAAATTATCACTTTGTTGACTCGGTAGTCACAATTGCACAAAGTTTTTCTCCCAAGTATACAGAAGTCTATCCAGTTAATACAGTGGAACAAGCCCTTACTTTAAGGCCAGTCTCTGAATTAGACGTCAGAAGAACAATTACATCTCTTAAACAATCCAGAGCAAAAATATATATTTGGTTTGGATGTGGTAATGCTTAAAGAGCTTTGTGAGTCATTAGTTAATCCCATCACTAAAATCTATTAATCTTTCAGTTTCTCAGGGGATGTTTCCTCGTGCTTGGAAGTCATCTGTTGTTGTGCCCTTATTCAAAAGTGTCGATCCTCATTCCCCTGCTATCAATTATAGACCTATTAGTATTTTACCCATAGTTTCAAAGGTTGCAGAGAAATTGGTGGCTACACAAATCACTAATCATTTGAATAATTCTTGTGCTTTACATCCAATGCAGTTTGGTTTCAGAGCAAACTATTCAACTGAGATGGCAAATTGCTACTTCACTGAAAAAGTCAAGTCTTTATTAGATAAAGGAGGGGGTTGTGGGGGCTGTATTTCTTGACCTCAGGAAGGCCTTTGACACGGTAAACCACAGAATTCTGTTGTCTAAATTATTAGATTTTAACTTCTCTCAACAAGTTGGATTGAATCATATCTGTCAGGTCGAACACAGCATGTTAG